>NC_091122.1:47828546-48159260 GCF_040183065.1 Periplaneta americana | reverse complement strand
GCACAAAGCATTGCGCCAATTGAAATTCATCGGCAGCTCTGTCAGGTCTATGGGCCGAACATCTCTCTCTCCCTCCCTCCCCCTCTCCCCTCCCCATCCCCCTCTCTCCCTCCCTCCCTCCCCTCTCTCTCTCTCTCAAGAAATTCCTGTCCTCCGGTGAGCGTTTTGGCAACGACGAAGAGCTGAAGACGTCTGTCACACGCCGGTTCCATTCACAGGCGGCAGAGTTCTACGACAGAGGGATACAAAAGTTGATCCCACGATACGACAAGTGTCTGAATTCTGATGGTGGCTATGTTGAAAAATAGCTGAAACATTGCTGTACCTGTTGCCAATAAATGTTTTCTTGAAAGTGTGTGTTCTTTTGTTTAAAAATATAGGGAAACTTACTTTCTGGATGCGCCTCGTATATTTACCGTTCCATAAGTGAAACTACTCCTTTTAGGGATTAATTTAAACAAAATTAATCAATTCTTTCCTATCTAACAGATTTTTATGAAACTTTATACAGAAGTTACAGATATGATATATTTTTGTCTACAAAGTCTGATTATGTTTTATAAGAGGAATTGCCCCTGATGTATTTAGATAAAATTAACAACTTCTGTCCTATATATTATATTTTTATGTAACTTTGTACAACTACTAGGCCTACAGGTATCATACAGATGTAATCAGAATTTGTGCACAAAAATATATGCTACCTGTACTCTGTACAACGTTTCACAAAATCTTTTATGTAGGAGAGAAGTTAATCTCGTGTAAATGCCCTCCCTGTGAAGAGGTATTTCCTCTTTTGGAACTGTAAATATAATTTGTACACAAAAAATATATTCTACCTGTTACTTCCGTTCAATTTTTCATATAAATCTGTTAGATAGGAGAGAAGTTACTATTTTTGTTTAAAACCACCCCGTATAAAGGGGTAGTTCCTCTTACACAATCGTAGTCAGAGTTTGTACACAGAGAATATAATTATGCTATCTATAAGGTCTGTGCAAAGTTTCATAACAATCCTTTGGAATGCAGAGAAGTTATGAATTTTATCCAGATAGATTTGCGTTATTGCACACTGTGGTTGTTCAATATGGTTGTGAAAATTGACCTCTCACGTTGAGAAAGGAACAGTGATTAAGTATGTTCTAGAATAAGATGCTTAGTAAAATATTTGGGGCTGAGGGGGACGAAGTTACAGGAGAATGGAGGAAGTTACACAACGCAGAACTGCACGCATTGCATTCTTCACCTAACATAATTGGAATATTAAATCCAGATATTTGATAGGCAAGGCATGAAGCACGTAGGCCTATGGGTGAATCCAGAAATGCATATAGAGTGTTAGATGGAAGACCTTTGGGGAAAAGGACCTTTGGGAATGCCGAGACGTAGATGGGAGGATAATACTAAAATGGATTTGAGGAAGGTGGAATATGATGGCAGGCCCTGGATTAAGCTTGCTTAGGATAGGTACCAATGCACAGTGCGCAGTTTTCTTAAACTATCTGGACAAAATTCATTTTTCGACTTGCTGATTTCACTATATATTTTATGAATATATGTCCGTGACTGTATGTTGAAGGCATCTTGTAAAAACACTGCGCGATATATCTGCCGGATATTTATTTGTTTCAGGGTAGCGTAAACATTACTATCTGCATTTCTTTGTTCTCCTAAAATGTAGCAAATTTTGACTTAGTTCCTTTCTAAAAAGTGCTATTCTTTGTAGTATTAATACATTTCTCACTTTCATTTGATCATGAATTAATGTAACGCAAATGAGAGAACAGTCCCATGTGTGGTATGGGAGGATTTCAAAGTTTCATTAGTGTTACAATTATTATTATTTATTGAAGTGGGTGTAAATGTAGAATGAAACTATGTTAATAATGCACATACCTACATTGTCAAAAACTTGCATTTTCAATTTATTTTAAAGTGCACATTCGCTATACTCAGTAGACCCCCGCAGACCAAGTAATGAACTTTTACATGATTATTAAAATAAATAGAAAACAAAATAATCCTTACAATACAAATGTTACACATAAATTCCACAATTTGGGACATCTGGCCGAAATCTACGGCTGACCACTAGGATCCAGAATACAAAGCAGAGGTTAAATTAAAAATACAATATGATTGCGGAGAGAATACGGAACAATGATAAATTTAAAAATAAAGTACAATTTGATTTCGGAAAAACATGAGATGAAAATACATTGAAGAATAATGAAATGAAGTAAATAATGTTACTTAGTGTTATACAAGTGATTGTGTAAAACGGATAATGAATCTCTCAATACCATTAGTAAAATTTTGTTAATGTCCTCATTAGAAAATTTAAGAGAAAGGAGAATGGTTTTGGTTAACTTAAATGAAGTTCCTCTAGCGCCAAAAAGAAGTCCTTTCACTTCCCATGTATTAATATTCATTTTGTATCTCTCACTGAAGTGAGGAATACATGGGTTGTAAATAGACTCCTTTTCATGGTTAACGTTATTGGCTTCTTGATCATCCTTCTCAAAACGGACAGTGGGGTCAAGAATGAGGCTTCTTTGATTCCGGCGATCGATGGCTAATAATAATATGGAATAATTTAATAATATGTAATAATTAACACATGTAATTATATAAAATCCAGTTATTAATTATTCTGCTCAGTGGGATGAATATGTTCCTTTTTAATTGCTACAAATTTTTTATAACTATCTGGTTTTAGAGCAGAATGCTATAGCTTCTTTTCTGCTTCCGCATTTAGCCTATTTCGATAAATTAGTTTTCATGGTTAGATACGCAGAGAATTCAGATAAGTTATTAAACTGATTAATATTATATTCCTTTTAGATCTTTAATAGTTTTAATAATAATAAAATATGATTATTAGGCCTAATATATATTTTGTAACATGATTATATTACAAATTATTGATGATGTTTCATATTTTTATTGATTCGTATTTTCGTGACTTTGTATACACTTTGCAGTAGGCCTAATCTCCAAATTTAAAATACTATTTAAATTTAACTTACGATTCACCGAATTCCACTCTTTCAGAAGCGCTGCATTATACGATTTATTTTGTTCGTATTTATTGATAAGGAAGGATGGTCATAAAACAATGTAATGTATTAAAAATATAAAACCTCATTGTCCTCAGTAATGTTTAAATCGCGTCGCGATTTCGGTAGTGTTTTTAATTGTGCTTGTGCAACGGAGGCTTAATTATCAGTCTCCAATATAGGCCTACACATTTATTTCTAGAATCGCCATTGACGCTACAAAACGTAAATGCTTTTATTCCCTACTTATTGTTGCAGTTTTCAAGCAGCAATCTTAATATAACTTAGAAAACTTACCTCAGTGGGAAGAAGTTCATCCTGGTTATCCCGTGGAAATCGAACCCAGCTCCTCACTTCACATTACGCTCCATAAAACGTCATCTTTGCTTGCTTTAATTGAAATCAAAACTCAAAATGGCGGTTCAATATGTCATTTGCATTGTTGAAGACGTCATTGTTCCGCGTTCAGAGATGAATGCCAATTCCATAGAGTATGAAAAAATGGTACTAGCGTCAGTGAGTAGGAGCTGTAGACAAGAAAATCGATAGTCCTTTTGTTGTAAGAGTAGGCAACCGGCCGCAAAGGAGTTTAAATATTCTGGTTTTCATATTTTATGTTTAAAACGTATTTTTCAGTTTTCTAAAGTAATTGATATAACAACGTAGCTACATTATTTATGATGCAGTTACGTATTGTATTAATGTTACTTGATTTTTATCAGTATAAAAATCACAAATCTTTACTTTTTGCGAGAATATTAATTTCAAAACTCTTTGGCTTAGAGATCTTCTTCCCCTTCTTTTATTAATTCTGTAGCTGAAACTTCATTCTATACCTATTATGTTGGCTGCGTTTGGAATAGGATTTGAACTTTAATGTTGCGACTGTGTTCTTCCCACGTGTTCGCCTGTGTATTCTGTTTTCAAAAAATTAAATTTCTTTGCTTGTGTCCCCATTTTCTCAGAAACAATTGAAAGTAGACAGTTTAAATTTCACCGTTTTTTATCATGCTACTTGATGTCAGTAATGTGATTTAACGTACTGATAGAAAATATAGATCAGAAACCTCTGTAGGAGTCAAAAATTTTTCAAATAGTAATACAATAGAAATAGGTTAATTCGACATTTGATAATTGGAATAAATGTCTATTTCCCTAGTAATTACTTTTGAAACTAATGTTGATAATTTACATTGCACTCCAATTTAAGAATCTTAGGCCAACATTTTTGGAAAACTCAATAATACTTTCGTAAATGTCGGTCAAAGCGTGTAGATTTGCATAGAGAAAAAAACACGCACATCACACACATACAAAATTTTCTATGTTAAGATTTTTTGTATTACTTCCATTTTTGTCCATGGATGGGGAGGTAATTACAAATAATTCTCTCCATTTCGTATTGATTTTATACCATTTTGTAAAGTTTCGCCACACACAGCAAGCGATTTTCAACCGTCGGACAAAAATTAATAATTTGATTAGTTTAATTATTCACAGATCTTTTTAGATAAAGTCATAAAACATGGGAGATGGGTTAGGAATAAGATTTTCTTTAATACGAATGAAATTCGCTTGAATTTAATTTGTTGCATTCGAATAAAAAACTATTTTTTTTTTTTTTTCAATGAGGTGTTCTCATGAGCATGCCTTAATATTATTCGGATTGGTCTTTAAGGTATTAAAATATGGTTATTCCGGTTTACAATGGCGTCTGTTTAGTTTCGATGACACTTTATGTAGGGTATCTAGAATATTTTAAATGATGGATAACATGTAACTGCCTCCCATTTTTCAGTCATCCGTATGACTAAAATATTAATGATATGGCGGTCATAGTCGGCAGTTTAATTTATTTTCATAATAACATTATTATATTAAAAGCCGAAAAAAATCATGACATCGTTGGCATATTCTTAAAATGTTGTATGGAATTACTCTAATTTTAAAACTCGCTCGGATGTAATGCTAGCAGTCTGCTAGAGGAGGGAAATATTGTTACTTTTCGTGCGTTCATGAATCTTGAATCCAGTTACATGTTATAGATTCTATTCAAATTTCAACTAAATAATGTGAATGAGCATTACTGTAAAGAACGATATCTGCACTAACAAAAGGAATATTCTCCTAGTAAGAGAGTTCCTAAACTTTTGTTCCTAAAAAGTGTTGGACCACAAACGTCAGCGTTTAATTTCTTGCCTCATGTACAAATTTTGGCTGCGATCTGGAAGGATGTCTGCATGATGAAGAAGTAACTTTGGAAAAGAAGTGCAGTACGAGTCCAGAGAGAGTTTAATCTGACCAAGGAGATTTCAACAGTACCCTCTAAAATTTGTTTCCAACTACAGCACTTCCTGAAAGAGTTTCAATGCTGTTTCTAGTAACATCTCCCGGAGGTGCTTTATGTCGCTCATTGCACTCAGTCGGCATTCACTCTATCTTCAATATGTGTTATGAATGTCATCCCTGTCGTCTGCAGCGTTACTTCTAGGTATTTGAACTGCTTTACTGATGTCAAGTAGAGATGGGTAAAAAATAACACAACAGTTATTTTGGAACTGTTCCGGTCTCGGAACTGTTGCAAAAATGAGCAGTAGGTCGGAACCTCCTGTTCCGAAATAACAGTGTTCCGACTCCGAGCTGCTCACTTGCCCAGCTGTTGCGGGCTCGCAGTACCGCGTTGCACAAGGTATGTTCCGACTCCGAGATAACAGTCGGAACGTCGAAGCTCGTTCCGATGAACCAATGACAGCTGCGGTTACACTGTTATCGTTGTTCTTTATGTTGTACTTGGAACTTCGTTGGATGAAGTTGGTACTTGAAACTCTCACGTGGGTGGAGGGGGGGGCGCATGGAAATTGAAATCCTTGCGGTGGCGCGAACTTTAATATCAACATTTGTAAGACTGGCCAATCATCTGTAATGTTATAGTAAGTATTTAATAATCTGTAATATTCATTCCCGCTTTATAGTTTATTTTACCATTAGTTGACTAATTCTGTTTTATAAAATTCTACAAAGTCATAAAGTACGCATACTATTATTAATTCATTGATCAGCTGATTCTATACAAAGGTTAAAGTCGTAAATGGTAATGAGTGGTTTAGTTACAATGTCTGTATGTCGTTTGTTGAGGTTAAGTCTGACAAGCACAAGTTTTTTGTGATATCTTCTCTGTTATCAAAAAACGACAAAAATGTTGTAGCATTATTTGTTGGAAACTACCCATATAAGTACTGATTTGGAGAGCGAGGTTTAATGCGAAGTTTAAATTACACTTTGGTAAAGATGCGATTCCAACATTTTACTAACCCACTGCGGGGTTTCCAGGTTTCAGTACTGCCAATTAGAGTTGGGTCGATTCGTGAACGAATCGTTCATTCGAACGACTAATAATAAAGAATCGTAAGAATCGTTTCGTAGTATCAACGAATCGTCGTTCAAAAGAATCGTAACGAATCGTCGTTCAAAAGAATAGTAACGAATCGGCATGGTATCGTAACCCACGATTCTATTTACTTGTTTGATGTAACCTGTCAACGGACATTTCCGAACCGTGCCGAATACTCCCGAGCGAGAGTGAAATCAAAATACTGCATTTGATTAAGTATGGAAAATAATGAACACAAACCTGAAATGTGCATAGTTAAATAGAGATGTGATGCAAAAAATGTACTTCGTAATAAGGTTCAGTTGATAAATTATAATTTAGAAACATTATCTGGGATAATTTTGTAGACTAATGGAGGTCATGCTGAATGGTTCCAGCCAATGAGAAAGAGACAATCCAATGTCTCGCCTCTTATGCCATCTATGCGAGAGATGTAGAACGTTTTTGTTCTACGCGTGGTTTGCAAAGGAAAGTGTCCTGTAAGTCGTTCGTTGACGAATCGTTGGAATCGCAGAGTAGGAAGAATCGTGAACTCGTTGACGATTCAAAAGAATAGTTGGAATCGCAGACTGAGAAGAATCGTGAACGAATCGTTAGAATCGATTCGTAATGTATGATTGAATCGTTGGAATCGACTTCTGAAAAAGAATCGTATTGCCCAACTCTACTGCCAATATATATCTTTTTTATTATATATGAAATTGTATTTAAAACTGCGCGCTACTGACAAACTGCTGCAAATTTTGCAGCGCCTGGAAACTCTGGATTCATGGTGAGGGGTAGCAGGGGGAGGGATAAAACTAACGCGCAAAGCTTCCGAGACGAGATTGGCAGCTCCAGGGGAGGAAGTGGCTTCATACATTGTCCTTGTCTCTGGCTTCGCTCTGGCAGCACCAGGGGAGGAAGTGACTTCACAAACGATTGCGTGCATGTCAATGAGAGCGGAATTTTAAAAAATTCGAGCCGCTAAATAGAGACTGTATAATAAATGTATTTCACAACTTAAAACGAGACAAGAGCCACAAATGTCTGGGGGTGCTGCAGCTCCACAGCCCCTCTTCGAAAGCCGTCCCTGCTGAAATTATAGAAATATTAGTATACAGCAGTACAGAGCTCCAGTGTAAGCTTGTCCATTTTATATTACCTTTTTCTTATATAATTAGTACTTAGTATGATAATTTACTTTCTAAATGGACACGCGGTTTATCCTTGCCACCCAAATTTTTCTTCTTTTCTTATCTCTCTGCCCTTGAGGTATCCGATAAAGATGTACACCTTCCTCTTGCCTTGTGTAACATCCATATGCACAACATTGTGGCATTTTACTGCCTTTAAACTAAGAAGAAAATTGGTATTTAACTGAATTCAATGGTTTTCTTATGCTACTACTAGCGGGCTTTGGGTCCAGAGAAGCGCGAGAGGTCACGTGAACCAATCAGAGCGCCGCATTGTCGGCAAGCGGTAGGGAAGACAGTTGCGGTACTCTGTCTATATAGGGCTCTACAACCGGAAGTCGTCAGACGCTTACGTCTTATCTACATTAATTCCTGAGGAAGAGGGGCATATCTAGTATACAAAGGAAAAAACTTGACATTAGTGATGGGCGAAGTTGTTCTTTTCCCGGAACAGTTCCGACGGTTCCGGTTCCGAAAAAATACTATGTTCCAAATAACAGTTCCGAAATAACAGTCACCAGTGGTGATGAGTCGGAGTCGTTGAGTCGTTCAAACGAACGGTACAGTACCCTCCCTCTTCACCATGCAGCTCACACTGGCCACAAGTCGTCTATCTTGTTGATTGGTTAGAGTTTCAGTTGATATCAACCCTTCCTCTTCAATTATGTAGCATATTATAATCTTTGGTATCCGCATGGTATCTAAATTCCGTCGACACGAATGCGTCCAACGGAGCACTCATAGGCATGACATAGTATACATTCTTATCTATAGATGGCACTGCAATGCACATTCGAATCGATTTTGGAAAATTGCTGTGCATGCGGACAGAACTCAAAAGCTTAATGTTTAGAGTTGGGCAACACGATTCTTTTTCAGAAGTCGATTCCAACGATTCAATCACACATTACGAATCGATTCTAACGATTCGTTCACGATTCTTCTCAGTCTGCGATTCCAACTATTCTTTTGAATCGTCAACGAGTTCACGATTCTTCCCAGTCTACGATTCAAACTATTCTTTTGAATCGTCGCAAGACACTTTCCTTTGCAAACCACGCGTAGAACAAAAACGTTCTACATCTCTCTCATAGATGGCATAAGAGGCGAGACATTGGATTGTCTCTTTCTCATTGGCTGGAACCATTCAGTATGAACTCCATTAGTCTACAAAATTACCCAAGATAATGTCTCTAAATTATAATTTATCAACTGAACCTTATTATGAAGTACATTTTTTGCATTACATCTCTATTTAACTACGCAAATTTCAGGTTTGTGTTCATTATTTTCCATACTTAACAAATGCAGTACATATTTTGATTTCACTCTCGCTCGGGAGCATTCGACACGGTTCGGAAATGTCCGTTGACAGGTTACATCAAACAACGAATAGAATCGTGGGTTACGATACCATGCCGATTCCTTCATATTCTTTTGAATGACGATTCGTTACGATTCCTTTGAACGACGATTCGTTACGATTCTTTTGAACGACGATTCGTTGATACCACGAATCGATTCTTACGATTCTTTATTATTAGCCGTTCGAATGAACGATTCATTCACGAATCGACCCAACTCTACTGTAGTGTGTTAGTTGAGAGGCCAGAGGGAAAAAGACCCTTGGGGAGGCCGAGACGTAGATGGGAAGATAATATTAAAATGGATTTGAGGGAGGTGGGATGATGGTAGAGACTGGATTAATCTTGCTCAGGATAGGGATCAATGACGGGCTTATCATAACGTCTATCATGTAGGATATTTTAACTAGTTCCTTACTAAAATCAACAAACCAATATTTTGTGTAATTTTTTGCTCTCCTGGCCCCATAAGTAAACTTCGACGTCAATAATAGAGGAAAAGTACAGGTTAGATTCGAACATAAGAAAATGTGCTCTGTGGTAATAAATATTAGGGATGGTGTACCGATGGTCGGACCACGCCATTACCCTGCACTTGAAGGGTGACTGTCATGCCATACATACCAAATGACGGATATCGACTCATGGCGTGGGCTAGGTCAAGGTTGACACTATTTAACGCAGCCTGCACACGTGATTGGCTATAGCTTGATCGTACACTACATGCGGTTTTGTGAACCACATTGCGGACGGACAGAAATCCTACCTGTCGCAACGAGCATCTGCTTACAAAACACTACACAGCTCTAAACAGCCAACCTTCGCTCCTCGTTTTGAGTTTCCATAGTAACTAACCCTATTGTGCTATTACTTACTTACTGGCTTCTAAGGAACCCGGAGGTTCATTGCCGCCCTCACATAAGCCCGCCATCGGTCCCTATCCTGAGCAAGATTAATCCAATCTCTTATAAATAAATGAATAATCTATACTAATAATAAATCTGTAGCCGAAATTTTTCGGTAATTTTCCATTTTCCAAAAATAATTAGTCCTAACATATATAATTAATCGCCCTGAAACCGAAAATCGCTTTTTTGAAATTTTTGTTTGCATGTCTGTCTGGATGTTTGTTACCTTTTCACACGATAATGGCTGAACCGATTTATATGAAAATTGGAATATAAATTAAGTTCGTTGTAACTTAGAATTTAGGCTATATGGCATTCAAAATATTTTATTTAAAAGGGGAGTTATAACGGGGCTTGAATTAAATAAATCGAAATATCTCCCTTATTATTAATTTTCATGAAAAATATTACATAACAAAAGTTTCTTTAAAAATAATTTCCGATAAGTTTTGTTCCATGCAAAATTTTGATAGCACTGATATTTAATGAGATAAATGTGTTTCAAAATTACAATAACGTCATCTAAGGCAGTGTAATGAAATAAAAACAAATGACTTCGTCTATAAGGGGCCTTGGACAACAACATTCGAAAGCTATGAAACATACGGTAGCCTACAGAGAATGTTTCTGTGTTTGTATGAAGTAATATCGGAAGCTAAATCAACCGATTTGCATAATTAATTATAAATTCACAATTGGAAAGTGTAGTTTCTCTAGATGAACATAATGCTATAATATTATTACAATAACTTCTGAGTGAATCGAGGACAGGTAAGATTAAAATAGCTTCTTATGCACAGAAAACTTGATAGGCTATTCCGTACATTCGTTTCCTGTATTTCCTAAAATAATTTGTATGACCAAATGAGTGGTCTCTGGATCAAAATGATCGCATTTTAATTTTTTTATACAATTTAAATTAAGTAACATATTAAACGATTTATCCTTCTATCAAACACGAATGTTCCCTGGATCAAACGTCCTCTTTTAATTATGTAATTACTTTATATTTATTTCTAACGGGTGCAGCGGAGCGCACGGGTACGGCTAGTAAATAATAATAAATAATTAAGTGAATAAATGAATGAATGAGGATACTGGTAGTCTACAGTTCTGGATAGGTAGCAGGTGGACATGTAATCGTGCATACATTGAAATCTTCATATTATTTTGTAATCAATATATAATTCACGGGAAAAAGGATATCGTTTCTTTAATGCCCGAACCCGACAGTCTTAGGTAAATTTCAACCCGAACCCTGGCATGCCAAGGACCGCGGGCTGGACTCGAGCCCGTGTAGTTTTCACCAAATTCATACGTGGGCATACATTCTCATGCATTATTTGAGATCTAATGTTGAGAAATCTTAAGTATCTAAAAAATAAAAAGCTGAAAACATATATATCATGTAACTAAAAAATATTAATAAATGTCTGATTTTCAAAAATTTATTGTACCTGAACTAACCTAGAAATAATGAATTTCTCAACGTTAATATCGTCACCTGAATGCAAGATCTACTTAATTGATTTTTTATATTTTGTGATTTGCCCATTTACTTATTTATTGCACTAAGGTATATGTCTCGTTTTCATTTACCTATTTCTTACATTGGAAAATAGATGTCGCTGGTATCGTTCAATCAGTTACCTAGTTCTTGCGTTACATTTTGTGCGATTTTTTCTATGCTATAAAAGAGATAACTAAAAAACGCAAATTTCGAGTTACCTACTTTTTGCATTCAGGTGACAATATATCGCCTTGAGTCAGGGCTCTTGTGTATAAATACAATACGCATCAAGCATCTTGATTGTATCACAAATTTCCACAATTAAAATAAAATTAACCTCGAAACTAGCAGTCCGATTGAACTGAAAAGTTTTACACACTTATAAATCTATCTAACAAACCGTTAAAAAAAAATATATATATATCCGATTAAAACTGTCAACATTTCAAACCTCAGCCATAGTGTCCATCAAAATAATAAATACCTATTATGTATTTTGTAATGTTAAATCTATGGTTAATAAAAAAATTAGTCGATAGTCGGCATAGTTTGGTTTATTACATGTCTGTCTCTTTCTTTACATGAATTTGCATTATTGCACAAACATTAAATACATATTTTCAAACATGGGACTGTACAATGTGATAATATATTACAAAATATATGAAGAATAATAATTATAAATATATAAACAATCACTTTAAAATACTACTCAAATAGTTTCAAGACGAATACAAAAATTCAAGGTCGAAATGGTGACTCCTGTATGAGGCACTACGTAATATTAATCTAATAAAGCAATTTGTCTCTACTTTACTAATTAATTTTCTTTTCTTTCTGTCTGTTTTCTATCGTTACTTATCTATTCCCTTCATGCTTTCTTACTAAACTCGACCGTTACTCTCACTCTCTCTTTTACTCCTTTTCTCGTAATCGTCATTGAGCCACTGTTCGATGATTCATACAGGAATGGCGCTTGGTCCCCTGGCGCTCGAGCTGCTGCTGTTGGTGCTGCCCCTGTCTTCGCCCGCCAAGCACTCCTCTCTGCAGCATCCCCCTTCGCCCTGTCCATGCATTTTCTCGTACGAGGGCCGCGAAGCGGAACCTGGTCGCTGGTTCGGTGTCTTCCTGCTCAACTTGGACCAACTCGTCACGGGCCTGAGCCTTGACGTCAAGCTGGACAGGCCTGCCAACGTGCTGCGGGTAGGTCAGCTGAATTCATTCCGCTCTGGTTCTCTTTTAATCTTATGGCCACCTTTGTTTTTACTTTATCCCCCACTGTTTTTCTTCTGTTCTGCCTGTTTCTTGGTCTTATAACCGCCATCGATTTTACGTTACGTCCATCTCCTTTTCTTCTGTACTGCTTGTTTCTTAGTCTTCTAACCGCCCTTGTTTTTACGTTACGCCCATCTGCTTTTCTTCTCTTCTGCTTGTTTCTTGGTGTTATAATCGCCCATGTTTTTACGTTACGCCCATCTGCTTTTCTTCTCTTCTGCTTGTTTCTTGGTGTTATAATCGCCCATGTTTTTACGTTACGCCCATCTGCTTTTCTTCTATTCTGCTTGTTTCTTGGTGTTATAATCGCCCATGTTTTTACGTTACGCCCATCTGCTTTTCTTCTCTTCTGCTTGTTTCTTGGTGTTATAATCGCCCATGTTTTTACGTTACGCCCATCTGCTTTTCTTCTCTTCTGCTTGTTTCTTGGTGTTATAATCGCCCATGTTTTTACGTTACGCCCATCTGCTTTTCTTCTCTTCTGCTTGTTTCTTGGTGTTATAACCGCCCATGTTTTTACGTTACGCCCATCTGCTTTTCTTCTCTTCTGCTTGTTTCTTGGTGTTATAATCGCCCATGTTTTTACGTTACGCCCATCTGCTTTTCTTCTCTTCTGCTTGTTTCTTGGTGTTATAATCGCCCATGTTTTTACGTTACGCCCATCTGCTTTTCTTCTCTTCTGCTTGTTTCTTGGTGTTATAATCGCCCATGTTTTTACGTTACGCCCATCTGCTTTTCTTCTCTTCTGCTTCTTTCTTGGTGTTATAACCGCCCATGTTTTTACGTTACGCCCATCTGCTTTTCTTCTCTTCTGCTTGTTTCTTGGTGTTATAATCGCCCATGTTTTTACGTTACGCCCATCTGCTTTTCTTCTCTTCTGCTTGTTTCTTGGTGTTATAATCGCCCATGTTTTTACGTTACACCCATCTGCTTTTCTTCTCTTCTGCTTGTTTCTTGGTGTTATAATCGCCCATGTTTTTACGTTACGCCCATCTGCTTTTCTTCTCTTCTGCTTGTTTCTTGGTGTTATAATCGCCCATGTTTTTACGTTACGCCCATCTGCTTTTCTTCTCTTCTGCTTGTTTCTTGGTGTTATAATCGCCCATGTTTTTACATTACGCCCATCTGCTTTTCTTCTCTTCTGCTTGTTTCTAGGTGTTATAACCGCCCATGTTCTTACGTTACGCCCATCTGCTTTTCTTCTCTTCTGCTTGTTTCTTGGTGTTATAATCGCCCATGTTTTTACGTTACGCCCATTTGCTTTTCTTCTCTTCTGCTTGTTTCTTGGTGTTATAATCGCCCATGTTTTTACGTTACGCCCATCTGCTTTTCTTCTCTTCTGCTTGTTTCTTGGTGTTATAATCGCCCATGTTTTTACGTTACGCCCATCTGCTTTTCTTCTCTTCTGCTTGTTTCTTGGTGTTATAATCGCCCATGTTTTTACGTTACGCCCATCTGCTTTTCTTCTCTTCTGCTTGTTTCTTGGTGTTATAATCGCCCATGTTTTTACGTTACGCCCATCTGCTTTTCTTCTATTCTGCTTGTTTCTTGGTGTTATAATCGCCCATGTTTTTACGTTACGCCCATCTGCTTTTCTTCTCTTCTGCTTGTTTCTTGGTGTTATAATCGCCCATGTTTTTACGTTATGCCCATCTGCTTTTCTTCTCTTCTGCTTGTTTCTTGGTGTTATAATCGCCCATGTTTTTACGTTACGCTCATCTGCTTTTCTTCTCTTCTGCTTGTTTCTTGGTGTTATAATCGCCCATGTTTTTACGTTACGCCCATCTGCTTTTCTTCTCTTCTGCTTGTTTCTTGGTGTTATAATCGCCCATGTTTTTACGTTACGCCCATCTGCTTTTCTTCTCTTCTGCTTGTTTCTTGGTGTTATAATCGCCCATGTTTTTACGTTACGCCCATCTGCTTTTCTTCTCTTCTGCTTGTTTCTTGGTGTTATAATCGCCCATGTTTTTACGTTACGCCCATTTGCTTTTCTTCTCTTCTGCTTGTTTCTTGGTGTTATAATCGCCCATGTTTTTACGTTACGCCCATCTGCTTTTCTACTCTTCTGCTTGTTTCTTGGTGTTATAATCGCCCATGTTTTTACGTTACGCCCATCTGCTTTTCTTCTCTTCTGCTTGTTTCTTGGTGTTATAATCGCCCATGTTTTTACGTTACGCCCATCTGCTTTTCTTCTATTCTGCTTGTTTCTTGGTGTTATAATCGCCCATGTTTTTACGTTACGCCCATCTGCTTTTCTTCTCTTCTGCTTGTTTCTTGGTGTTACAACCGCCCATGTTTTTACGTTACGCCCATCTGCTTTTCTTCTCTTCTGCTTGTTTCTTGGTGTTATAATCGCCCATGTTTTTACGTTACACCCATCTGCTTTTCTTCTATTCTGCTTGTTTCTTGGTGTTATAATCGCCCATGTTTTTACGTTACACCCATCTGCTTTTCTTCTCATCTGCTTGTTTCTTGGTGTTATAATCGCCCATGTTTTTACGTTACGCCCATCTGCTTTTCTTCTCTTCTGCTTGTTTCTTGGTGTTATAATCGCCCATGTTTTTACGTTACGCCCATTTGCTTTTCTTCTCTTCTGCTTGTTTCTTGGTGTTATAATCGCCCATGTTTTTACGTTACGCCCATCTGCTTTTCTTCTCTTCTGCTTGTTTCTTGGTGTTATAATCGCCCATGTTTTTACGTTACGCCCATCTGCTTTTCTTCTCTTCTGCTTGTTTCTTGGTGTTATAATCGCCCATGTTTTTACGTTGCGCCCATCTGCTTTTCTCCTATTCTGCTTGTTTCTTGGTGTTATAATCGCCCATGTTTTTACGTTACGCCCATCTGCTTTTCTTCTCTTCTGCTTGTTTCTTGGTGTTATAACCGCCCATTTTTACGTTCCGCCCATCTGCTTTTCTTCTATTCTGCTTGTTTCTTGGTGTTATAATCGCCCATGTTTTTACGTTACACCCATCTGCTTTTCTTCTATTCTGCTTGTTTCTTGGTGTTATAATCGCCCATGTTTTTACGTTACGCCCATCTGCTTTTCTTCTCTTCTGCTTGTTTCTTGGTGTTATAATCGCCCATGTTTTTACGTCACGCCCATCTGCTTTTCTTCTCTTCTGCTTGTTTCTTGGTGTTATAACCGCCCATGTTTTTACGTCACGCCCATCTGCTTTTCTTCTCTTCTGCTTGTTTCTTGGTGTTATAACCGCCCATGTTTTTACGTTACGCCCATCTGCTTTTCTTCTCTTCTGCTTGTTTCTTGGTCTTATAACCGCCCATGTTTTTACGTTACGCCCATCTGCTTTTCTTCTCTTCTGCTTGTTTCTTGGTGTTATAATTGCCCATGTTTTTACGTTACACCCATCTGCTTTTCTTCTATTCTGCTTGTTTCTTGGTGTTATAATCGCCCATGTTTTTACGTTACACCCATCTGCTTTTCTTCTATTCTGCTTGTTTCTTGGTGTTATAATCGCCCATGTTTTTACATTACGCCCATCTGCTTTTCTTCTCTTCTGCTTGTTTCTTGGTGTTATAACCGCCCATGTTTTTACGTTACGCCCATCTGCTTTTCTTCTATTCTGCTTGTTTCTTGGTGTTATAACCGCCCTTGTTTTTACGTTACGCCCATCTGCTTTTCTTCTCTTCTGCTTGTTTCTTGGTGTTATAACCGCCCATGTTTTTACGTTACGCCCATCTGCTTTTCTTCTATTCTGCTTGTTTCTTGGTGTTATAATCGCCCATGTTATTACGTTACGCCCATCTGCTTTTCTTCTATTCTGCTTGTTTCTTGGTGTTATAACCGCCCTTGTTTTTACGTTACGCCCATCTGCTTTTCTTCTGTCGTGCTTTTTTATTGGTTGTATATCCGCCCTTGTTTTTACGTTACGCCCATCTGCTTTTCTTCTATTCTGCTTGTTTCTTGGTGTTATAACCGCCCTTGTTTTTACGTTACGCCCATCTGCTTTTCTTCTCTTCTGCTTGTTTCTTGGTCTTATAACCGCCCTTGTTTTTACGTTACGCCCATCTGCTTTTCTTCTGTCGTGCTTTTTTATTGGTTGTATATCCGCCCTTGTTTTTACGTTACGCCCATCTGCTTTTCTTCTCTCCTGCTTGTTTCTTGGTCTTATAACCGCCCTTGTTTTTACGTTACGCTCATCTGCTTTTCTTCTATTCTGCTTGTTTCTTGGCCTCATGACCGCCCTTGTTTTTGCTTTGTGCCACTGCGCTCCCCTTCTCCTCTGCTTCTCTCTGCTTGGTATAGCAGTTTTTTTCTTTAATTTATTCGCCGCACCTGTCCTTCTTCTCTGCTTCTGTCTGCTTGGTATAGCAGTCTTTTTCTTTAATTTATTCGCCGCTCCTCTCCTTCTACTCTGCTTCTGTCTGCTTGGTATAGCAGTCTTTTTCTTTAATTTATTCGCCGCTCCTCTCCTTCTCTGCTTCTGTCTGCTTGGTAAAGCAGTCTTTTTCTTTAATTTATTCGCCGCTCCTCTCCTTCTCTGCTTCTGTCTGCTTGGTAAAGCAGTCTTTTTCTTTAATTTATTCGCCGCTCCTCTCCTTCTCTGCTTCTGTCTGCTTGGTATAGTAGTTTTTGTCTTTAATTTATTTGCCTCTCCTGTCCTCCGTCACTGATTCTTTCTTCTCCTATATTATCTGCTGTCTTAAATTTTAATTATTCTTCCCTTCTGATTGCTTCTTTGTTCTTGAATATTATCTGCTGTCTTAAATTTTAATTATTCTTCCCTTCTGATTGCTTCTTTGTTCTTGTATATAATCTGCTGTCTTAAATTTTAATTATTCTTCCCTTCTGATTGCTTCTTCGTTCTTGTATATTATCTGCTGTCTTAAATTTTAATTATTCTTCCCTTCTGATTGCTTCTTTGTTCTTGTATATAATCTGCTGTCTTAAATTTTAATTATTCTTCCCTTCTGATTGCTTCTTTGTTCTTGTATATAATCTGCTGTCTTAAATTTTAATTATCTTCCCTTCTGATTGCTTCTTTGTTCTTGTATATAATCTGCTGTCTTAAATTTTAACTATTCTTCCCTTCTGATTGCTTCCTTGTTCTTGTATATTATCTGCTGTCTTAAATTTAATTATTCTTCCCTTCTCACAGCTTCTCTCTTCTTCTTATAGCAGCTCTTGTCTTTTCTAAATAATGAGAAGGGTCAAAAGGAAAGTACAGTGAGTATATTTATAATATTATTTCAAACAATGAAATGGAAGTTAAACATAAACATTTATGCCTACATTTTTATTTAAAACTCATTACGGCTTGGAAATGAATTAATTGCAAGCCACTTTAAATGCAGCTTGAAATCTAGTAATATATTTTAAATTGCGGTCTTTTGGCGGTAATTTATTAAACACGTTTAAAGCCACAATGTGAAACCACCTTGTATTTACATTTAATCTTGTATTGGTAACATGCAACTGGTAATTAAACATAGCTCTGCATATCGGATTTCACCTGAAATGGATTTTAGTTTTTATTAACTTTGATTAAACACTGAAACATATAAATGTCATCTAGAGTATACCCCATAACAAATAGATGTCTACAAAGGGCGTCTTAAGAAGAATCAATAACGGCACCACTAGTTTTTTTCCTGCCGGATTAAATTCCTTACCATATATATCCCACTGCTATTATCTCACATATGAATCCCATAATGTAATTATGGTATTACACTGCACTGATAAGAAGTGCTTGAAAGGTCTTTCTGACCTTTTTCTTTATTTCTCAGCAACTAGATGGCTCTAGATAATCTCGTACAAGGAGAGTTTATATGAGGGTCCCAATTCATAGTTGGGGCCAATATAATTGTTAAAAATTTCGCAGCGTCAGGTATTGATTCAATATCACCCTTCCCATCTATTTTTCTCTTTCATTTTGTTTGTCTCTTTCTGTCCCTATGTTTTTTTTTTTATTTCTCTTCTCTTCTGCCATCTTATCCTCTCCTGAGTTCGACTCTCTCTCTTCTTTTCTCCTCTCCTTCATCTAGCCACCAGATACTCCTTTATTTGCATTTCTAAATATAATAAGGCTGGTAAAATATTTTACCAAAGTTCAAAATTAAGAAACAAGAATCATCAGCCTTTATTTATAGTCAAATATATATATAAAACAGAGATGGTTTGGAATTGAATGGGTTACATCAGCTGCTTGTCTATGCGTTTGACGTGAATATGTTAGGAGAAAATCCACAAACGATTAGGGAAAACACGGGAATTTTACTGGAAGCAAGTAAAGAGATAGGTTTGGAAGTACATCCCGAAAAGACAAAGTATATGATTATGTCTCGTGACCAGAATATTGTACGAAATGGAAATAGGCTATAAAAATTGGAAATTTATCTTTTGAGAGGTAGAGAAGTTCAAATTTCTTGGAGCAACAGTAACAAATATAAATGACACTCGGGAGGAAATTAAACACAGAATAAATATGGGAAATGCCTGTTATTATTCGGTTGAGAAGCTTTTATCATCTAGTCTGCTGTCAAAAAATCTGAAAATTAGAATTTATAAAACAGTTATATTACCGGTTGTTCTGTATGGTTGTGAAACTTGGACTCTCACTCTGAGAGAGGAACATAGGTTAAGGGTGTTTGAGAATAAGGATCTTAGGAAAATATTTCAGGCTAAGAGGGATGAAGTTACAGGAGAATGGAGAAAGTTACAGAACGCAGAGCTGGACGAATTCTATCCTTCAACTGACATAATTAGGAACATTAAATCCAGAAATTTGAGATGGGCAAGGCATGTAGTTCGTAGGTATGGGCGAATCCAGAAATGCATATAGAGTGTTAGTTGGGAGGCCAGAGGGGAAAAGACTTTTGGGGAGGCCGAGACGTAGATGGGAAGATAATATTAAAATGGATTTGAGGGAGGTGGGATATGATGGAGAATGGATTAATCTTGCTCAGGATAGGGACCAATGGGAGGTTTGTGTGAGGGCGGCCATGAACCTCCGGGTTTCTTAAAAGCCAGTAAGTAAGTAGTAGCATTATTTACTTGTTTTTGTGAACATTGCCTGCATTTTAGTTTCAGACATACAGCTTCAAGAGTCACTCTGGCTTTCACGTGTTGAAGCAATCAGGGCACAGGCATTGATCAGTGAATAAGGTTTTGCTGCACTTGATTTGGACCTTTAGGCCTATTTATTATTATTTTCGTAGTTTTGAGGCCCCTCATGAGCCAAGGTGGCCACCCAGTTCCAACATGCCACCACCTTCGCTCAGTTGGTTAAGGCACTTGCCTGCCAGTCTGAAGTTGCACTCGGCCGCGTGTTCGATCCCCGCTTGGGCTGATTACCTGGTTGGGTTTTTCCGATGTTTTCCCCAACCGTAAGTTGAATGCCAGGTAATCTATGGCGAATCCTCTGCCTCATCTCGCCAAATATCATCTCGCTATCACCAATCTCATCGACGCTAAATAACCTAGTACAACCACTACATCTTCGTTAAATAATCAACTAAAACAAAAGTTCGATCATGCATTTAAACGGCACACCTTACTCCCAACCCCAAGAATTGTGGAACAGGTTATGACTGAATGAGAGGTGACAACTGATTTGTCCACACCTGTGGCGTAACGGTCAGCGCGTCTGGCCGCGAAACGTCTGCCCGGGTTCGAATCCCGGTCGGGGCAAGTTACCTGGTTGAGGTTTTTTCTGGGGTTTTCCCTCAACCCAATACGAGCAAATGCTGGGTAGCTTTCGGTGCTGGACCCCGGACTCATTTCACCGGCATTATCACCTTCATTTTATTCAGACGCTAAATAACCTAGATGTTGATACAGCGTCGTAAAATAACCCAATAAAATAAATAAACAACTGTATTCGTCTGTATTCAATTCTATGATGCTGTAGATGTTAAGGATTTATTAGTTCACTACCGAAAATACAGCCCAACCTGGGTAATTCGAAGTTGAAGAGATCATTTAAAAAAATCGAATTATCCAAGAATAAAAAAAATATTAAAGTTTCAATTGTTTTCTTGCTTTCTACAAATTGGGGCTGTAATCAAAAAGTGCAAGTAAAGTGAAAGTGGAAAAGATCGAGAAGTATAGGGGAGAGAGAAAGTGTATAAGCAGATGTGTAAAATAAAATATAAGTATTTATAGGAAGTGAGAATAGTGAGAATGGATAAAGTGTAAGCAGAATAGTGAGAAAGTGAAAGTGAGCGCAAATAGGAATGAGTGAAAATAGTGAGAAAGGGTTAAGAGAAGTGAACAAGTGACAGCATAAAATTAGTACTAACATTTGAACAATGGAACAGTAAATGAATAAAAGGGCAAGGAACAAATAGGACAAATAATTCAATATGATAATTTATAGAGAAAAATTGAAATTGAGATTTTAGTGAATAGTAGTTAGAGGAAAAGGGGGGTGTGAAAGGAGTATACAATATCTTAATATATAAAATTGAATGTGGGTATGTATGTAATATATTTATGTATGTGTATATGTTCTCTATACAAATCTACACGCTTTGACCGATATGTGCCAAAGTTTGCACATTTAACCTTTATAACCAGGAGAAGAACATAGGCTACATTAAAATTCTGCAAATGGAAGTTAAATCAATTAAAAATATAAAGAATAAAAATAAAGAGATCAAATATTCATGTATTATATTGAAATGCAAAATCTTCTATAGTCAATTGTTCTTTATCATTGTCTGTTGTATTCAACATCGAATTTCACGAGGCCTTGGAAATTTTAACACGAAATTAAATTACATTGTTGTTACACATCATGAAGGCTAAAACTAGATAATTCATACAATAAGTATCTTTACGCAGTCCAGGACCGTATTATGAATTCCTCGATGCAGTTTTGTAGATAGCGAGCAGACTGTTTTATGCAACTGAATTCTAGAATTCTTTGAAACTACAAGGATTGCTACCACATAATTTACTTAATATTGAATAACCAATAGTAGTATTGCGAAATATTAAGCTACCAAAATTACACATGAATAAGAATTGGTGTGAAAAACTCATACGAAACTTAGAAGAATTGGCAATATGAACTACAAAAATAAAATATGTTTTATTCCACGTATTGCTAGGATACTCATTCAATTTTAAGCAACTGCAATTTCAATGCCACTAGCATTTGTAATGGCGATATTAAAATGAACCTCAAGGGCAGTCGCTCAAAGTTGCAGACATTAACTTAAGGGAACCAGGTAGTGATTTTTAATTTTGTATTTCAAAATAAAGTACAAAATTGTTCTTTAAAACAATATAAATATTATGGGGGTATTTCTGCATATAACTTAAGCCTTTTAAATGATCTCTTTAAATTAGGTGGTGCATGTAATTCATACATTCTTCTTTTTTTAAAATGCAGTTTTCCATAAGTTGACATTTTTCAAACTTAAGTGCATTTTTCTCTGAAACTACTAAATCAATTTACATGAAACTTTTACAGTGTTATCTGCAGCCTGTGCATAGTACACCTACGGGTTTAAGAATATCACACACATAACACGAGAAAAAATGTATATAAATTGAACAAAATTGTAAAAAAATGTTAAGCAAAGTTCAGTATTTTTTTCCGCTTCACTAGGGGTGAAATATTTAAATAAATTTTGCTTTAGAATTTACAATGCACATTACTAGATAATTATAAAAAGTACAAGGCATATGAGAGAAGATTGTAGCAAGTAATGTGCACCTGAAGAATCAGGTACACTTAGCAACATGGGAAAACAGGTTATCAGTTAGGACCTTTCTTTCGCACTTGGATACAAAACAAATTAGTTGTCTTCTATACCACTGAATTCAAAATGATTGATTGTATAAGCCTAGAAATTTTTATTCCATTCTGACCACTAGAAGCCTAGAAATACTGAACTAAACTTTCGTATTGAAATTTTTTAATCGCACAAGCACCACTACCCAGTTCCCTTAAAAATTGCGTGTTTTTCACATCTTCAACTATATTTTATACAAAGAAGTGAAAAAAAAAGATTTTACACATAACAATAAGCAATTGAATTATACTTTTGTCATGTTATTAATGTAGTATGTGAATGTACGTAAGCCCACTGTAAATAACACTATTAATTCTCAAAATATTGTTGTTCACGTCCGAAAATGTGTTGCTGCGAAATTATATCTGTATAATCACGTTGGAAATTTAGTATGTTAAGCGTTGTGGAAATAAAAATCTCTTAATTTCTAAAATACCGGTAGACCTTATGCATTTCTCAGAATATTAGTCTTTATGTTAAAAATTAATTATTGCGAGTTTATATTGTATCTGTATTCTGTGTATAAAGTTAGAATTAATATAATATGTTCTCAATTTATGAGATATAGTTTCAAGTTATATTAAAAAACTGGGTATGATATAAGTGGGTGTACAGCGGTCCAGAGGTAAAAAATCTTCCAATATAAATTAAATTATATATGTATATATTGATTCGATGCTGAAAGTGATCAGAAAGAGGAGAAGGAATTATATTTTCGTTGGGTTTTACTTTGTCTATAGTTTGATTTTTCTATTACTTTATTTGTATTTCTGGCGGTATGAAAGAGAAGGCCTAATGGCCTTAACTATACCAGAATAAATAAATAAATAAATAACTAAATAAATAAATAAGTAAATAAATAAAAATAAATAAATAAAAACAAATAAATATATGAATTTAAAACAACAGTTTAACTTCAGGCACATGTTGAAATGTTTTCTTTATCCACTACCATAACGAAAAACATGCCTTTACTAAATACTTTTGCGTTTGTAAAGTAGTCTTTTATTCAACATTACTTTATTTCACTAGTGAGATAAAGACTTTACCTCACAGTTTGAACTTTATCTCACAGTTCATTAGTATTCTCCTAGTACCCGGGTACACACGTATACTTTTCCATTCAACTATTACTCAAGAAGTTAATATATTTGTTACTAGATGTCACTACCTCTACTTCTTTATTACCATTTCTTAAATATACATACACTCAATCTCCTTCTCTTTTCTCTATCTACTACGTCGTAATTTGTACATTACATCCATATCTAATATGCATCTTTTTAAAATTTTGTAATAATTTACCTTTTGGGATGCGAGGAGACTTGAACCTGTGAAGTTGGGTTTATAGGATTTTATAACAACACGCGTTAGCCAACTGAGCTAAACAGACACGATGATTAATTAAGTTTTAATATTCCTCTTAAGTTTACAGAAGTAAAATGTGAAATTATTTTAATGACAATAGTCCCGTGAACACTTCTAAATAATCCCTGAAACTTCAAAAAGATGAAAATACAAGTTTAAAACGAAAAAAACATATATTAAAATTATATAATTAATTATAATTTGTTATTTATCCAACGCCTTAGATACCAATCTTTACTAATCATGGCCTCTTACATCATGACCTACCTAGAACACGTATTGATTGTAAAATCCATGCCATTGTATGTGATTACATGAGGACTTATTTTCAACATATTTTCTTTTATAAAACATAATTTTTCGTTATGGTCATGGATAAAATTACGTATGGTACTTGTGAGCGTGATCTTTATTGCACTCGTGTAATTTAAGCGCTCGGCTGACGCCTAGTGCTTAAATCTTTCCACTCGTGCAATAAAGATACACTTACCTCACAAGTACCATAAATAACTATTTCGGTGCCTGATTTACAGCTGTTTTAAATTGAGTTAACCCTGGCAGGCATTTGGCTAAGCAATTCATTAATTCATGTAATTGACGTTACGTAAACATTCATGTTTATGAGCGAGGAAAGCTTAGTAAAGACAATTCGTTTTGGTTGTGTATAGTTAGGTTTCTGAGATCTCCGAAAATTTAATAACCAGTTTAATTAAAAATACAAGCAGAAAGGAAAACCCGAGCAACGCCGGGTGCTTTCTGCTAGTTAGATATATTAGGATTAATGAACAAATAGAGAATATCAATTGAACTGTAGGGGAGATTGACCAAGTAACAAAAAAGGTACATAGTGTAATTGGGAGTATCTGTGTAGACGTGTACTGCAAATAATGTGTTATTGTAATAATATGTTATTGGTGGCACCGGGTACAGAAATGTGAGGTACACCATTACATGTAAAGAAGTGCTGTGAAGAAATATATATCATATCATATCATATCTTGCTTTCTACGCCAGAGGCATTTTGATTTACATACACCAACTTTTTCGAGATAAACGGTTCAAAACTACCAACTAAATTTATGGAGACTATACGGGAATCATTCGCCACTCTTCTTGTATAAAAATTCAATGCAATATAGAAGAAACAAAACTATTTACTCAAAATTTTGCACAATATTACCAAAGTACAGGACATTCAATTTACAACAAGTAAAACTCGATACTTTTGTTCCTTTCGTGTTAACATTTATTTTAGTCTTTGATTCATTCAAAATTCATCCAGTTTATTTAATAGCGATTGTTTATGATTTTGTTGGCCTCTAACATAGGACCTTAATTCCTGGATGTGGCCCATGGTCTGATCGATTGTAGGCAATGGCTTCTCGGGATGTTCTGGCCTTTCTTCTTGATCTAAAGATACGGCTACATTTTGCTCGCGCTATATTGCGGACTGACTTTCATAATTTAGGAACTGAATTTCGTTGAATTTCACTTAGAATTTTCGAAAAAATTTGAATTAGGCTACAAACAATTTTTTTACATTGCGTTTTATAGGAGGAATACCGCGCGAAAAGTTCGAATTATTCACGATTTCAAATTAAAAACGTTGGAATTATACAAGTTGGACTGTAGTGCCCCTGGATTATTAGAAAAAACATGTTACCTGTATTCGAAATGTCCCTCCTCCTCAGATGTGTTATGCAGGTCTTCGTTTTATTTCAATATATCCATTTAGTGCTGCACTGTACGGAATCATCGTCTTAGTTTACGATTGTCTTCAAGTTATTGAATAATTGCAGGAAAGACGTTGGAATTGTGAACCCATAAGTAAAAGAAAGTATGATTATAAATCGTCAATTTGCTTTCTCATCATGGTTGCTATGTTACTTACTGATCAATTCTTGCTGTCTATCATGGTTGCTATGTTACAGATCAATTCTTGCTAATTGTTATTGACAATGACAAAAGCCTTTCAATTCCAGAAGCGAACTTGAATGCAGATATTTTTATTTTCCAACCAAACCGCTGCCTATGCAGGAGTTCACTCCCGCCAATAAATGGATCCGACAACCTGCTCGCCTCACTAGCAGTGAATGGAGACTAGCTCTTAAAATGACAGCTAATGTTTGTCCGCTGCGTGCTATACCAGGAAGGTCCCGAGACGGAAACCACTGTCGTCGTTGCGTCAGTGAGATTGAAACTCTTTGCCACGTTTTGGGTGCCTGTCCTTTCAGCGAGACACTGCGGAACTATAGACATCACAGATTCAGGTCCATGATTGCCGAAGCCTTGAGGAAGAATGGTCATACTGTGCACGAAGAAGACCATGGCATCTCTCAAGAGGGATCCTGTCGGCGAATTGACATGCTTGCCATTCCACCAGGCTCTACATCCGCCTACATTATCGACCCGATAGTCAGGTTCGAGGCACAGGAACAACAGCCCGCTGACGTCCACGCAGAAAAACCCAGAATTTATGAGCCCACAGTTCCATTCTATTTGGAGAAATATCACCTCACCTCCATTGAAGCAGTTGGGCTAATGGTTGGCGCTAGGGGCACAATACCTCGCCTCTTTGGCAGTTTCTGCAAGAAGTTCCAGCTGAACAACGACTGCATTCGTGATGTTTCCCTTGCCGCTATCAGAGGATCACTTGCCATTTTAAAATACATCTGTACTTTGTTTCCTAAAAAGGGACACTTTTCCTCGAATGTCTAATCCGTTTGTTTACTATGCTTAGGCCTGTTATATGCATGCTATTATCTTTCCTGTACTTAATTTTCCCTTTTGTTCGTTCCCCTCATTTCTCTTTTGTGGTCTGTTTTTGTTTTCACTCAATATGTTTATTATGCTTTGTCCAATGAGGCAGTTCCGTCATTGGGAAAGCTGAAAGAGTGTCTTTCAATGTGTGACTTCTTGAGTAATAGTTGAATGGAAAAGAATACGTGTGTACCCGGGTACTAGGAAAATACTAATGAACTGTGAGATAAAGTTCAAACTGTGAGGTAAAGTCTTTATCTCACTAGTGAAATAAAGTAATGTTGAATAAAAGCCTACTTTACAAACGCAAAAGTATTTAGTAAAAGCATGTTTTTCGTTATGGTCATGGATAAATATAATTTTATCCATGACCATAACGAAAAGCATGCCTTTACTAAATACTTTTGTGCGAGATCGTGCGTATTTGCTTGCTTTCCGCACACAACCAATACGCGGTAAGTGTGAAATACCACATTCAGTATTCCCAACGTAACACACATAACAATTTCCCTATTCTTACCGCTTAAGCGGCATATTCATTTTACTGCTTTAGGCTTTTAACATATTATTTTTAAAGGCGTTCAATATAGTAATAATTATAAATTGGAAACTTACCACTGCAATTTCACCTAAATTGCACTGTTAATTATTGTTTTTAAATATTTGCAAAAATTAAGTAAACTCTACAACACCACAAAAGTTACTGCATTTGTAATGCAAGTAACATTAAGGAAGCCGTGAAAAAATCAACAAGATTCCAGACTCAACATAGACTGGGGGAAAAAAAGACAGACGTATATCACGGCCTGCTGCAGTATAGTAAACACAGAAAACATTTTATAGGAACAATGTTGAAGATAGATATATTTGTTTTCCAAAGTTGCCGTCATTGAACAGAAACCAAGATGGAGATTTCATTGCAACTAATTAGAAATTCGTCTTTCAGGTATGTAATAAAAGATCTTCGCACAAAGTAATGTACGATACAAGAGCGGTATGTTTGTTTTCATGTTCTCGGAAATGAAAAAAGCTCAACTACGTTTCGCTTTTTCAATCTTTTCCTCGAACATGAAAACGTCAACATACCGCTCTTGTAACGCATATTACTATTGCGTTTGTAAAGTAGGCTTTTATTCAACATTACTTTATTCCAATAGTGAGATAAAGACTTTACCTCACAGTTCGTTAGTATTTTCCTAGTAACCGGGCACACTACTTTTCCACTGAATTATTACTCAAGAAGTTAATATATTAGTTACTAGGTGTCACTACCTCTACTTCTTTATTACCATTTCTTAAATATACATACACCCAATCTCCTCTCTTTTCTCTATCTACTACGTCGTAATTTGTGCATTGCATCCGTATGTAATATGTAATTTTTTTTTAAATTTGTAATAATTTACCTTTTGGGAGGCGAGAAGCCTTGAACCTTGAACCTGCGAAGTTTGGTTTATAGGATTTTAGGATTTTATAACAACACGCGTTAGTCAACTGAGCTAAACAGACATGATGATTAACTACTTTTTAATATTCCTCTTAAGTTTACAGAAGAAAAATGTGAATTTATTTTAATCTCATTAGTCCCTTGAACACTTCTGAATAATCCCTGAAACTTCAAAAAGACGAAAATACATGTTTAAAATGAAAAAATATAGCCTAAATTAAAATTATATAATTAATTATAATTTTTTATTTATCCAACGCCTTAGATACCATTCTTCACTAATCATGGCCTCCTACATCATGACCTATCTAGTTCACATATCGATTCTAAAATCCATGCCATGATATGTGATTATATGAGGACTTATTTTCAACATATTTTCTTTTATAAAACATAATTTTTCATTATGGTCATGGATAAAATTACGTATGGTACTTGTGAGCGTGATCTTTATTGCTCTAGTGTAATTTAAGCACGAGGCTTAAATCTTTCCACTCGCGCAATAAAGATGCACTTACGTCACAAGTACCATAAATAAGTATTATTATAGTGCGTTTGTCTTTTGTCGTTGTGCGTAATGTATCCACGTTCAATACAATCTCTACAATACCATCTGACAGGACAGCTCTTTAATGCGCATATTATGGAAGATATAAACCACAGATTGTGTAAACAAAAGACGATCGGAAGACACTGGTCGCCTAGTAACCGACGTCGGGGCTTGACCGGGGCTCATTATTTCGCTGTGAAAACAGACTTCTGGAGAATCGATAGCAGTTGTTGGAGTCCCATATTAATTTGTTTCCAAACATCCTGGCATAAAGAAGTTGTCAAAGTTGTCACAACTCCGATAACAAGGAAAACACTTACCAGTGGGACAGGCAAGCAATGCGTGCCCAGATACTAGTGCTTGCATGCGGCGGAGATGGAGAAAAAGAAAACTTTATCAATAAGAAGACAGATTGTAAACATCAATTCTTCATATACAGTGTGTTTAAAAGTTGATAAAGTTTATAAAAATGCACTGAACCCTTGTGGCGCTGTCTCGTGATCTTAAGGGGTTAGGTACAGCTTAAAGAAGTAAAATTTTGGAAATGTTCAACTTTTTTTTTTTCCTCCATTACTCTATCTTGTACAATAATGAAAATCAGTATGTGTAAAACACTGTCCTTCTGCTATGTGATAAATATATTTTTACGATTTGAAAAAAATTATTTATTTATTTATTTTTTATTTTTTTTTCCAAAATTCAAAGATCACTGTGCAGTGATGAAGCGTTTCCTTCATAACTCAAAAAGTATCCCACATTCTGTGATGAAATTTTTTGTGTGTATTTATGCATGTAATACTACAATATGACGCAAGACCACTTCTCTACCTTTGATAGATTGTCTGATAAAAATAAATTCATTTTAAAAAATGGTCAAATATCTAACACAAAATTTAAAAAAAAATATATTGTTTATTAAGAAATGGAGTTGAAAGAGCATGATATTTTAAACATGAGTTTCAGCAATAAAATAAAAGAGAGAGAATATGAAAAAGTTAACAATTTATGAGTTATAAGGGAAACGCTTCATCACTGCACAGTAAAATTTGAATTTTGAAAAAATATATATAAATATTTTTTTAATCGTAAAAATATTTTTTTTTCATATAGCAGAAGGAAAGTGTTTTACACATACCAATTTTCATTATTGTACAAGATACAGTAATGGGGGGAAAAATGTTGAATACTAGTATTTCCAAAAAAATTACTGCTGTAAGCTACACCTAACCCCTTAAAGGCGACTATTGCACAGCTGTAATATCAATAGTGGTGGTGGTGGTGGTGGTGGTGGTGGTGGTGGTGGTGGTGGTGGTGGTGGTGGTGGTGGTGGTGGTGGTGGTGGTGGTGGTGGTGGTGGTGGTGGTGGTGGTGGTGGTGGTGGTGGTGGTAGTAGTAGTAGTAGTATAGTAGTAAAATTAATACGCCTACTATTTTCTTTGATGAAGTTTTCAACTGTAAAGTATACCATTTCTGAAGCGCTACTTTACAACCCAAAATCTAAAACAAAATATTTCTGTCTCGTCTTTAATCTTCGTAATTCTATAACAATTTGGAAAAGTGTGTTCTAATTACCCCACACTGTCTCCTTTTATCTCATCTGAAAAAAAAAATATATATATATAATTTTTTTCTCAATGAAGATATTTGTTACGGAATGAAATAACTTTAACAAAATTCGCACTTTGGCAAGAAGAGTAACAATACTAAAAAAAATGTCATTTTGAGATTTTCATATATTCTTCAAGCTAATAGTGTCATCTGTCGGTAGAAATAGAGTTTTAATTTATTTTTGTATTTTTTTTCCGCCATAGAAAGAATATCTCGGGAGGAAATTAAACACAGAATAAATATGGGAAATGCCTGTTATTATTCGGTTGAGAAGCTTTTGTCATCCAATCTGCTGTCGAAAAATCTGAAAGCTAGAATTTATAAAACAGTTATATTACCGGTTGTTCTTTATGGTTGTGAAACTTGGACTCTCACTTTGAGAGAGGAACATTGGTTAAGGGTAGTTGAGAATAAGGTTCTTAGGAAAATATTTGGGGCTAATAGGGATGAAGTTACGGGAGAATGGAGAAAGTTACACAACACAGAACTGCACGCATTGTATTCTTCACCTGACATAATTAGGAACATTAAATCCAGACGTCTGAGATGGGCAGGGCATGTAGCACGTATGGCGAATCCAGAAATGCATATACAGTAGAACTCCGATTATCCGTTTCTCTATTAACCGATTGGCGGATTATCCGACTGTCTTTCTATCGCGTTTTTTTTTTTTGCTAGGCCTACAGTTATGTATGAAGTACTGTACATTATATTAGCACGTTATTTTTTAGAGAGGGTTACTACAAGACTGTATTCTTACATAGTATGGTCTACTGTTTTAGTTGTGGTACTCTATAACTTCTATATAAAATTCTTTCGGGAGTATCGAAGGAAATCGTGTTATTCTAGGTATAAAAAGTGCAAATAGCTGAGTGGTTTGGGGGACGAGAAACTGTGGCTCCTCTCAGAATACGAGATTGGAATCACAACTGTGAGAAATTTAATAAAAATAAGGATAACGTGTATAAATTATGTAAATCTATAACACGAGACGTCCACTGTTCCTATCTTTCCACAGACAGCCATTACAAGGACTTTCCTTGCCCCTTAAAAACCCGTTGTTAACAACCAGACTTAAATCAGCGAAATTCTGATCCACTACCACTAGCGTGTTCAATACAGGACCATACAGGAAATTACGAAAGTGTAAGTATTATTCTTTTAATTTACGAAATCTTTTACAGTACGGATTATCCGATTTTTTCGATTAACCGTTCAGTCTACCTCCTTCATTAACACGGATAATAGAGGTTCTACTGTAGTGTAGAGTTGGGCAACACGATTCTTTTTCAGATGTCGATTCCAACGATTCAATCACACATTACGAATCGATTCTAACGATTCGTTCACGATTCTTCTCAGTCTGCGATTCCAACTATTCTTTTGAATCGTCAACGAGTTCACGATTCTTCCCAGTCTACGATTCAAACTATTCTTTTGAATCGTCGCAAGACACTTTCCTTTGCAAACCACGCGTAGAACAAAAACGTTCTACATCTCTCTCATAGATGGCATAAGAGGCGAGACATTGGATTGTCTCTTTCTCATTGGCTGGAACCATTCAGTATGAACTCCATTAGTCTACAAAATTACCCAAGATAATGTCTCTAAATTATAATTTATCAACTGAACCTTATTATGAAGTACATTTCTTGCATTACATCTCTATTTAACTATGCAAATTTCAGGTTTGTGTTCATTATTTTCCATACTTAACAAATGCAGTACATATTTTGATTTCACTCTCGCTCGGGAGCATTCGACACGGTTCGGAAATGTCCGTTGACAGGTTACATCAAACAACGAATAGAATCGTGGGTTACGATACCATGCCGATTCCTTACCACGAATCGATTCTTACGATTCTTTATTATTAGCCGTTCGAATGAACGATTCGTTCACGAATCGACCCAACTCTATTAATGTTGGTAATTAAACAGCTGTTGACTACAAGGATAGAATCACTGCCATCGTGATCTAATACAGGCCGTAAGGCAGACCACGTGACTCGCTTAACAGCTGATCGCGAAAGGCGGTCTTTCAACCATATGAATTAGTTGCAGTGCATGAAGAATAACATATATTTCTCTGAAATGCAGTGTAATTGCGTCAGTAAAATTTTAAACCGTGATTGTGAGACACTTGAGACACAATTTACTTGCAATTTAAGGTATAATATTATTTTTGGTGTGAAAATTACGTTGTTGCAGGCAAAGTTCGTATGTGTTATACCTGCCTTTATTTCGATTAAATATTGCGTCCTTATGTGGTTAAGTGAATTTTTGGTCTTATAAACAGTAGGCTAAATATGTGTAATAATATATACGTGAAAGTGAAACATTGACTGGCATGTGAAGTAAGTTGTGATTAGGCCTAAGTGCAGCGTTATCGATGTTACTCTTGTCTAATCCATTATTGCTAGTTTACCGTATTTGTCTTATTAAATTTAAATTATTGCGCCCTTTTTATTTGTGAACAACCTACATTATACGAGTAAATAATACGACGTTTGATAATATACACAATTTGAACTAAAAACGAGATGCATATAGTATATTACGAAAAATTATACCCTATAGTTTTCATTACTGTTACAGTAATCTAGAATTGTAATTAGTTGAAATAAAGCACTCATGCTTCATTACGAAATTCTTGCACATTCATTTATGCACGTTTCAACAATTTTCAGTTGCATCGCACGCATATTTTAATGTGTTGAAGTTATAGGTTATGTTTATTCTATCAGTAATATTCGCAATTATGCATTATAATTAAGCATAACGCTACGTATAACTTATAAATGCAATTTGTCTACACTTCAATTGTATTTATTCGTTTCAGACGGTACTCCAGTCTGAAGTCTGATTAGTTTAATATGTTACTAGGGCTAAACTAGCGCTGAGGTAGTTCCCTTCGTATTCATACATCTTGCATATACAAATTAGTTCGGTTCGTTCAGGATTTTAATATGCCTTGCTTATAGGATCAAATGCATCTCCACAAAAAATAAATTCAACTGTTTTCAGTTCAGAAATTACCGGAACTATACCTCAGCGCTACTAAGTAATATAACGTATGTACATTTCATAGGAGGGACTGTGGTGAATTTTCTACCTATAAGTAAGGACGGTAACCGTGTTCTGAAGTTTATCCTAAAATATATTCTTCTTTATTAAATCTCAAAACAGTTTTCGTTCTCAACTTTAACCTAAAATGTTGACGCAGATAGGTTATGTTAACATGGTAAATTCTCTTCACATAAAAATAACACAGTTTTATTTATTATTCCTGCCACATTATGCAACACATAAATGGAACTTATGCACATATTACATTGAATAAAAATTTAATTGTATTATTTATTTGTTCCCTACTATACTGGGTTGTAATGAATTGTATTTATCTAATCTACCAGGTTAACACACAACTGTACATACACTAATTTCATAGGAGGGACTGTGGTAAATTTTGTACCTACAAGTAAGGAAGGTAGATGTGCTAAATTAAAATCAATATAAATAATTCTTTCTTCTTTATTAAATCTCAAAATAGCTTCCATTCCAAACTTAAAATGTTGATGCAACCAGGTTATGTTAACATGTAAAACTCCGTTCACATTAAAATAACACAGTTTTGTAATTATTTCTGCAACATATTATGCAATAAGAAGTGTGAAGGGGTCTTATACACACATTACACTAAATAAAATTGAGCGCTGACACGCTATATTTCACTCAGCTCCGTATACTCAAATAGAAAAGCCCGACTCATCGAGTGACGTCACACAACCTGCATTACGGCCTGGTCTAGATCACGATGGCAGTGATAGAATACAACACTTCGTTTTCGTACATAAAGTTATAAAGACATGGTAGCCAACTAAAAAAAAAAAATAACATAACATTTAAAACATATGGTATGTAATTTCTGTTCTCTCTATTACATAATAAAAAAAAAAAACAAATCATTAATTTTTATTTTTACTTTTCTTAATGCACAGTTATAATAATAATAATAATAATAATAATAATAATAATAATAATAATAATAATAATAATAATAATAATAATAATTACAATTTCATAAATAATAAAAAAGATATATATTTTCTTTAATGTTGTGAGTATAACAAGTGCAACAATGTTTAATTCTGTACAATATTTACAGTCTGTTCAGTTCAGAACCTTAACAATTCAGGAGAAATGTGAAATTAAGTGCCCATCAGTTGAATCTCATAATGGAAAGAGCCGCTAAACAAAATAGCCTACAAAGCTCGCATATTTTTAGCTAATTTATCCAGTATCCCTGCTTTCTTCTCTCGATCTCCACAAATTCTGTATTAGATTAATGTGTTGCAAAGACTTTATATCAGCTGGGGCAACAAGATGGAGTTTTAAAATAAGAACAGTAAATGTTGTTCATGAGAAAAAGGAGCCACCGCTAGAATGTTTTAAAAATATAATGGAATCTCAAACATGTAATAATATCACAATAAATGAGGCAAGCGCAGAATCGGCCTCGGTAGCATAGTCGGTTGCGGGTTCGATCCCAGCCCAGGTCGATGGCATTTAAGTGTGTTTAAATGAGACAGGCTCATGTCAGTAGATTTACTGGCATTTAAAAGAACCCTGCGGGACAAAATTCCGGCACACGGGCGACGCCATACAGACAATACGGAAGAGTGCACAGTTGAGCAGCGAGATCTGTGAAAATGAAAACCCTAAAAAAACGTCGTAAGGTCGAAGGGATTCAGACAAGGGTTGCGGTAGCCAAGGAAATGTGTGACCTCATTATCACACAAGCGAACACCCGATTCCGATCATCTGATATTATCTTCTTTTCTGTGTCAAGAAAAATTTGAATGCTACAAAAGTTCATTTCCTGAAAATGACCTAAATATATGTGTGAAGTTTTTTCTAATGTTCGATAAAGACAAACTAAAAACGGAACTCACTGTGTTGTATCAGAGACAAGAATTCAGAAATATCAGTGACGCAGTCAAGCTCTCGCAGTTTCTTCTATCTGAGAACTTGCAGGCCTCATTTTCAGAAGTTGTGAAACTACTATGCATAGCTATCACCATACCAATGGCAACTTCCGAACAAGAACGTTGCTTTTCGTGTTTGAAGAGAGTAAAATCCTATCTTAGAAATACGGTGAGAGAAGAGAGACTGACCGCATTAGCCATGTTTTCCATTGTAAAGACTATGTTAAACGACATATTGGATTTTAATACGAGGATGATTCAAAAGATTGCAATCTACAAGATAAGGCGCATGGAACTAATATTTAAATAAGGTAAATTGCATAGTTTATTTTTGTATGCAGCCCTCCTGAATTCAATACCCACGAGCCGCCACTGAATTTCAGTAATTGCATGCACAGCTATGAAAATAATACTTTATAATTTCTATCATGGAGGAAGTTGCTGTTACCTCGTCTGACAAATTTCTCTGAAGTAGGGGAAAATTGAACAAAGTTGAATTCTCTGTCTGGTGCAACATCCAGGCGATGACGGTATTCTGATTTTTTTCTTTGTCACCTTTATTGTTTTTATTAGCCACCGATCCATAGAAATGGCACTGTACGAAAATTAATAAACTTAATATTTCGTAAGTTTATTATGCTAGAAACTTTAGCCACACGGTTTTTCATACACACGTTGCACAGATTTTTAACACAAACACATGGATGAATATTAATAACTAATAATGATATTTTTTGTCATTAAACCCTATGCGTTTTTCCCTACAAAAGGATCCATTTTCACTGTTCGAAAAACGTATACTTAACATTTCGCACTAACTTAACACAAACTAACGTAGAACAGTCGAGAGAGACTATCAGACTGAAGGTGTCAGACAAAAAAACTGACGTTTAAAGTCAAAGTAGTGCTGGAGAAGGATTTTAGAAAGTTGAGGGACAAAAAAATTCTTTATTTTGAAAGGAAAATGGACACATTTAAGATTCTTTAAAATAGGCCTAAAACCTTTGTTACACGTGCACTTAGAATTGGGAGAGAAATAAAACTGTAAAAACGAGACATGACAGTCTCACAAGTTCAATGAAAAGAAGGAAAAACGGCAGACCTTGCCCTTCAACATTTCTGAAAAGTAGATACTCATTCTATATAAAGAAAGGGAGTTACCCATTTTTAAAGTTATTGTTTTCGTAACGCGGTAAGTGAGTTGGATGACCCTTTCAATGTTTCGTTTTAGAAATTCGGTGTCCATCATTCTTCCACTTTGGCTGTTTGAGGATCACTAGAAAAAAAAAAAAAAAAAACATTACTTGAGCTCTAAAAATTAGTTTCCTTTCAACATCTCTCTTTAGTTACTGCTTACGAAAGTCAATATTTTTCTTCCCCTTTTATGACTCTGCCTTTCCGAATACTGTATTCAACAAAACTCTTCCCCTTTTACGATCATGTATGCTACATAGCGAAGAGGAGATTTTCAATGTAAAGTTACAACACATTATTATTGACCAGTATAACTAAAAACTATCCTCTGAATAAGTCTCCGAACATATTACAGATATTCCTAAATGAAATTAAACAAAATATTATTTTGTTATTAATTAAAAGGGCATGATAAATCGAGGAGTAGTGCAAAGTGTGGTAGTAGAAGTGTTGAAATGAGAGACACAGTTCGAACTTTGAAGTAATTTAGGTCCCATTATAAAGATTACAATGTTAAAATTGACAATATGGATGGAAGAACCCCCTAAGTCAGGTTACGTACTTATTTCAGATAATTACTGCATAATATGATTCTCTGGTGCCTGTAGAATGTAACAATAGTTCGAACTAAGTCATAAACCTTGATATTACACTATTTTATTAAAAACAAGCATCTGAAACTGGAATAAGGACGTAACTCAAGAAAATGAGAAACCATAGGCCTAATAATAAAATTAGGTTACTAAACCAGCTTTCACTATTGCTACTTCTCGTCACTGGAATTCTCTGCTACATGAAGCCAAGGGCTGCCGAACTTTATTTTCTTTTAAATGGAAATTATAAAAATATCTTATGATGAGTTGCCAGACCTAACACGTTGCAAATATTTAATGCAATGTATTCCACTGTATTTATTTTTATTTTTTGTCCCTTATTTTTATTGTGTAATCATGTAAATCGTGTTTATTTATCACTTAACTCCAATATGTATCCCACTGTGTTGTTTTATATTATTTATTATTACTAGTCTATTTTTTATTGTGTACATTTTATTCAATAGTCGGTTTCTGCTTTAATTATGTGAATCTTACTTACTTGTAATCTAATACTAATATGTATTCCAATGTGTTAGTTTTATTTTTACTGTAACTTCTGTTTTTGTGTGATTAGTATTTCATTCTAACAACATTAATATGTATTCCACTATGTTTATTTTTATTGTATGAGGTAAATTTTTATGGAACTACCTATTTTGATTTCATTGTGTACCTAAATCGTATCAGTATGTAATTACTTAATTCCGATCCAGCTGTTGTTCAACTATGTAAGGAAGTTTCAATCCTGGTTGAGTGTAAGAGAAGGCCTTACGGCCTTAACTCTGCCAGGTTAAATAAAGCCATTATTATTATTATTATTATTATTATTATTATTATTATTATTATTATTATTATTATTATTATTAAACCATTAAAAAATTGTGTAAAGTGTAATTTCACCTACGAACTATTGTAAAGATTCGTTCATGAAAGTATGAGAATTTTAACTAAATTTTTTATTGGTGCATTTTTTTACTAATTTTCTCGTAACTGCATTTTTAGCTACACACTTCTTTCATCAATCTCGACAATTAATGCTAGCCTTACAAACATATTTCAGGCAACGCATTTTACTGAGAGTGACCGAAAATGGCCATGATTATAATAATTTTATATTCGAGTATTTGCTTCAAATAATTTTATTTCAATGTTCTAATTTATTTATCTATAGTTTGTGTTTGCTTTAAAAACAAACGTATTAAAATTACTAAACTATTGAGCTTTTATTGGAGAATATTGCAAACAAATATGAAAGTAAAGAGTTCCACTGAAACTGAATAGGCCAGTCACCTTATTTCATGTATTCTGTTCGATATTGTATGTAAGCAACTGCCATCAAACTACATAATCTACTTCTTAAAATTCTACTTGTAAAACAAGAGTGTTATGGTCTGCCTGAGTTTCCTAGTTCAAAACATATCATGGAATAATACTTGCAGTACGCCTACATTATATATTTGCTCTCCCTTCTTGCCAGAACTGATACACGAATAACATGTATTTGCAACGCTTCTAATTGAGATATTACATTTAAAAGTTCATAGTGTCATGCGTGAGACATTTAGCTACATGTCAGTATATTTACAATTATTATCAGTGCTCTAGAATGTAATTTACAGCATAAAAACTGAGAGAGCGCATCAATTTCCCTATTCCAGCAATGTTAATAGAGCGAGCGCTTGGGTCCACCATCGACCTTTGCGGTACTCTGTCTATATAGAGCTTTATCCGGTTGTTGTTCTGAGCGCCACTCGTGGGGTCGTGGCTAAATTCGAAAACATCCATGGAGTAAAATCAACTCCGCGCCATAAGCTTGAAATGATGGAACCAAAAAGGTGTACTATACCTGGTAAAGTTTATCTTGTCTCAGTAGCAATAAAACCAAGTCCCTTCAAATGAGAGTGGAGATTATAGGAGGATTGTAAATTTTCAGGATTCTTTTCAAAACCTTGTTATTGTACAGGCTACCGGAACTCAATTTCTTGAAAGACAAGCTCAGTGACGGAACTACACAGTACGAAGAGAGATATTTTGTACTTTTATTTTGCGCTACAGAATGTATCAACTAGTCCCTTCCGCCACTGGATGGATGGATGGACGGCGCCGCTCCACTCCCCCATCGCCATAACAATACAGACGAAGTAAGATATATCACCTTTCTCTCTCTTTTCACAGTGAGACAAGATACATCACACAGACTTTAGTATGGCCGTCAAATTACCCATAGTTCATCTCTTTTTCCGGTGTGTTTATCAACTGTTTTGTTCATATTATTACGATTACAAATTGTTTCGTGTTGTTGTGAATATTTCAAAAGTGTGGTCGAGTTCATCATCATCATCATCATTGACGCTACAGCCCTTGGTGGGCCTGGGCCTCCCTTAGTAATTGTCGCCATCTGTCTCTATCTTGTGTAGCAGCTTTCCAATTCTTGCACCCCAACTTTCTGGCATCCTCTTCCACTCCATCAATCCATCGCAAGTGCGGTCGACCTCGTCTTCTCTGACCTCCCGGATTTGTTATTACAATTTTTTTGCAAGGTTCACTTGGGTCCATGCGTATTACATGTCCTGCCCACCTCAATCTGCTAGTTTTAACTGTATTGATTATATTTGGCTCTCCTAGAAGTCTACATAATTCATAGTTGCGTGGTCGAGTTCAGCAGGTGTTATTTTTTATAAATAAGCTAATATTCTGTTCGGCTCAACTGTAGAATATGTCCGTTGATATGTCCCCCTATGCTTTAACATGTGAAGGAATGAAGTGTTCAGTCCATGTCACAACCATACCACTTTTAATAAATATATAGTGAAACATACAATTGATATAATAATCTGCTAGTAGTCCTGTTACCTCCAGATCCATTCTAATCCGTTTACGTATGACCAAAACCGATAGTAGCAATTTAATATTTGGCAATTGGCGGTGTCTACCAAATCTATATAGACTTCAAACAAGCCTACGACAGCATAAATCGGAAGCAAATTTACAGGATTATGCAAGAATTTGATATTCCATGTAAACTTATAAAATTAGTACAAACAACGATGAAAGGAACAATAGTTCAGGTCAAAATTCAAACTCAATTAACACACCCCTTTGACATAGAACAGGGACTCAAACAAGGTGATGGGCTGGCCCCATGCCTGTTCAACGTAGTACTGGAATATGCAATAAGAAAGCTCTTTATCAATATGAAAAGTACTCTGGACTACCAGACCACTCAAGTAATTGGCTATGAGGATGATATATGCATATTAAGTAGAAATATCAAGGCTATACACGAAACCTACAATGAATTGAAAGAGGCCACTAAGGACATAGGTCTTAATATCAATCAAACCAAAACACAGGCAATTAGAAATAGCCGGCAACTTATGATCGGTGAACCAGAGATAACCGTGGTTGATAGTTTTGACTACTTAGGCTCAAGGATCACCAATAATAATGTCCTTTTTAATGAGATCCAAAAGCGCATAAGATCGGCCAATAAAATTTATTATTCCCTACACCAGGTTATGAGTAATCGGGACGTCCAGACGGCAACTAAAACAAGACTTTTATAAAACACTCATAAGAACTGTTCTCATGTATGGCTGCGAAACATGGTGTCTTACCAGAAGGGCTGAGGAAGCTATTGGTAGCTTTGAAAAGAAAATACTTAGGAAAATATTTGGACCTGTAAACATAAATCAGGAATATAGGATATATATATATATATATATATATATATATATATGAATTATTATAGAAACTGCGATATACTCACCTATATAAAAATTAAAAAACTCCAATGGGCAGATCATGTACAAAAATTACCTCTGGATCGTCTACCAAAAAAAGCCCTTAGAGCTAGTTTTCATGGAACTCGCCGTCCTGGAAGACCCATGAAGAGATGGGAAGATATCATGGAGGATGCGGCTAGTCTACTACATTGCAGAAATTGGAAGCTGGCAGCGCAAAATAGAGATTTATGGAGGCAAAAAATTCGGCAGGTCAAGGCTCAAACATGAGCTGTAGAACCATTCGATGGATGGAATTGGCGGTATTTCGCGGTGGATTATGAGGCGTAAAAGGTATACTTTGACGTCATATCCGTCGCACCAATTTCAAGCATATTTGGCTTGAAGTACTCCCTCCTTTCTTTTTATCCTCTCAGAGTAAAATACACATTCAAGCATTAACCTATACCGATATGCAATTTATTTACACTGCTGTACAATTAATGTCTCACCTACAATCATTTTCTATATGCTATTTATTAATACTGATGTATGATTACAGTGTCACCTATCTACTTCTTTGAAGACAAAACTAAACTGTCTATAATTTATTTTATTACAGTATTTTCTCAATCGTCGAATAATAACAAATGAATGTCACCTATAATAAATGAATGAAACCCAGTGGCGGCTGATTGACTGAGGCAAGTGAGGCCAGGCCTCAGTCACTTGTCTTAATTGAAATCAAGTTTTGTGTTTTGATTTAATATATTAGTCATTTGAATGAAGCATATATCGCTGTAGAAGTATTTGAAAACTTTGTGATGAATATAGACCTGTTTTGCAGTAAATTTGTTCCTGAGGGCAGGATCGCTCGTGTTGGGTCTGGTTTCTGCATTTCGTATGTTTCCGCGGGCTTTGAGGTTGTACTTGAAACGGTGTAGCTAAGACACAATTCGTCTGGCCTCGTGGCCTGGTCAGCTTTCACTCCTCCCTTTCATGGACCGGCCTCAAGGGTAGAATAAGGTGGGTATAGCAGTGGTGACTTGTCTTCCTAAACAGGCCATAAATAACATAAAAATTCCCGCTGTTTAGCAGGCAGACACCACACTGTTCTCTCCCCTTATGTCTTAGTTTATGACTTAAGCGTGGGTGTGTGTTGTAAGGTAGAATTGACCACACTTCGTAAAGTTACAGGAATTGAGTATAGGGTTCTTGAGAATAAGAAGTCGTCGAACTGTGGTATAACTGTTATATTGGAGAATAGGTAGTAATACAGTTGAATGTGTTGTAGACTACATGACAACTAACGAGTAAAAGCCCTGAGGTTAGTGGTGACTCGTATTATATAGTCCAGGTTTGGGGCGTTGTCAGGACGCAAGTCCATGTCTAAACATGACCATACATGGTAATGTTTAGGGGTTGTAGTCACGTGCAGTACGATAGACGTTTTAGTTCCACATGACCATGTATACTAATATTTTAGGGAACGCAGCCCTAAAGAGTCCAAAAATAACTCAAAGGGGTGAGAGAGTAACGCGTGGGTGAAAGGGAGATAGCTTTCTATGCAGTCACCACCATCCTTAGGGGTAACTTATAATTTGCAATGATGCAATTACACACAATATAGTAACATATAGAGTGGATTCTCCTAAGGTTGACAAAGCAGAATTGAAAGTTCAGTCCAATAGGGATAGTATTAATATTAGTATTTATTTATTTAACCTGGTAGAGATAAGGCCGTCAGGCCTTCTCTGCCCCTCTACCAGGGGATTACAACTATAACATGAACAATAAAATTACAGTTAACATTAAATTTACAATTACAATTACAATAAAAATTAAAGTGCGACAAGAATACCTGATTAATGAAAGCTAGACATTTTATCATAGAAGTTAAGAACAAAGAATATTTTTGTATATACTGAATTACAAATTAAACCTACAATAACAAAATTCTATAGTGATGAAATTACCGGATATTGAAATATTTTGTGATAGATTAAGAGAACTATTTACAAGAAACCATGTCTGAACGAGTCTCAATTACTGACCCAGTGCCTAGTAAGTTTGCGTTTGAATTGAATTTTATTTCGACAGTCCCTGATGCTAGCAGGTAACGAATTCCAGAGTTTTGGCAGGGCTATTGTTTTATTTTTTTATTTTAGTAGGTTATTTTACGACGCTTTGTCAACATCATAGGTTATTTAGCGTCTGAATGAGATGAAGGTGATAATGCGGGTGAAATGAGTCCGGAGTCCAGCACCGAAAGTTACCCAGCATTTGCTCATATTGGGTTGAGGGAAAACCCCGGAAAAAACCTCAACCAGGTAACTTGCCCCGACTGGGAATCGAACCCGTGCCACCTGGTTTCGCGACCAGACGCGCTAGCCGTTACTCCACAGGTGTGGACGCAGGGCTATTGTGAAAGAGGATGAGTATGAGGAGGTGCGATGGGATGGTATTGTTAGTATTGTTTCATGGCGAGAGCAGATTGTGGTGGGAAGAAAGGTAAGTGAAGCGAGACGACAGGTACGAAGAAATAGAAGAGTTCAAGATTTCGAAGAGAAGGAGAAGTGAATGTAAATTTCTTTTCTTATCTAGTTTAAGCCATGGTATGTGAAATGAATACAAATTCTTATTGGTTATCCATCAACGAATACAGTACTGTACTTTGCATTTCTTGCCCGCCCCAAGACTTGTGTATGCTCTTCTAGTACCACAGTGGGTTTCGACAATTCCGTCTCACAAACGGCACAATTCTCAAATAGAGAAAGAAGAGTTCATTAATTTAAAATCAGTGATCAATATGGATGTCCTAATCAATAAAATATTCTGTTTTCCTTTAACAAAAGTATCACTACAAGACACAGAACCAATTCCCATTCAATTCGCAAACCCATTTCTTAGTACCCGTATAGGGGCGTGTCTAATTCTCCTACGTAAGCAATCGAACTATAGGATGTCGAACTTGATTTCTGTCGAACGTAAGAGCTTCCACTGTAATTTAAATACATGGTTCATAATTATTAATTCACACTACAGTCTACAAGGGTTACAATATTATTCCACACTTCCCTTCCTATTAAAAGTTTGACCAACTTCTAAGAGGTTAAACTTTTACTTTATCCCATTCTTTCTGTTTTCTGGATGATAAGAGAGATTTTGAGACGACTGCAGGGATGGATTTATGGGATTTTGCCTTTATTTGTTGAAGGGCTTGGGAGACATCAGCTATTGTGACATTAGGATCAGGTTGGTACCTACTAGGATTCATAGAAAATATTTGCATTTCATTGTCACTATCTGAGTCTTCTCCCTCCCTTGCTCTTTCCTTTGATCTCTGATTGTATTGGCTATTCTTAATAATATTATTATTGAATTTCCAAGGTTATAGAACCCTATTTTACCCGAAGGTATAATAGGGCTGTATACCTGGTAAGGTTTAACTTGTCTCAGTAGCAATAAAAACAAGTCCCTTCAAATGAGGGTGGAGATTATAGGAGGGTTGTAAATTTTCAGTATTCCTTTCAAAACCTTGTTATTGTACAGGCTACCGGAACTCAGCTTCTTGAAAGACAAGCTCAGTGACGGAACTATACAGTAGGAAGAGAGATATATTGTTACTTTATTTTGCGCTACAGAATGTATCAACTAGTCGCTTCCGCCACTAGCATCACTTCACTACCCCCATCGCAATAACAAAACAGACGAGGTAAGACATATCTCCTTTCTCTCTCTTTTCACAGTGAGACAAGATTCATCATACAGACTTTAGTTAAATCGTACATATTATAGCCCTGTATAAATACTTGCATAAAATATATACATAATTCTGACATAAAATACACATATTACATTAAATGTGTATGACATAATAAAAATCATAGTTATGTTATATACAAATACGTAGATATGAGATAAAATAGATACATAGAAATAGATACACAATATATGAAACACAGACATATTACATACAATACTTTCCCAGGACACATCACATACTGGGAACGGGAGCATATGTCATCTGCGCGAGACAGTCATGCCCACTGGTTTCTGCGCACTGAGTTTTCCTTGTTGGATGCCTGTAACAACGTCTCTCGAGACTAGTAATACACTCACCCAGATGAAGGATCTCTTCACTAGTTGGCCATCGATCCTTGGACCTCGTCACCAGCAACTGGTCAGTGAGCTTCTATGCAGGTTGCTAACAGCTGGAGATACCGGAGATCTTCAGGTAACGGGCACCCCAAAGAGGAAGAGCCACGCTGAAACAGCCAGGCGACTAGGGTCGACGTTGATTCCACCTCGTGAAACAATCATGGCAGCAGATGACGACTGTGGATACAATGACCCCTTCTCATCTGTCTTCAAACTCTAAGACACCAGAATCTGCAGCAGAAAGTGCTGCTGCCAGTAAACATCATAAATATAAACATCTTACAGATAATTATATTTTTATTCCTTTTGCGGTTGAAACGTTTGGATCATGGTGTAGTGAAGCCAAAGCTCTTATCTCCACCATAGGCAGACGTTTAGTGCAGCTTTCTGGGGACTCTCGAAGCAGTCAATATCTACGTCAGCGCATTGGTATCGCCATTCAGCGCGGTAATGCAACAAGTAGGGTAAAGTTGCCTAATTCTGTGACATATTTAATAAAGTCTATATTTATGCCAAAATTGTATTAAAATTTTTCAAATAACACCTAAATACGTTATTTGGACCTTTAGCTACAGTTTTCACAACATTTAGTGTCAACAGTTTCACAAGTTTGGTATATAATATATCATTCTTCATTGTTATACAGTGGCTCCTAAATCCGTGACAGGGATCCAAATTCCGTGATAGTGGTTTCCTAATTCCGTGAGTGATATCCTAATTCCGTGACACTAAAGTAATCCTCATTAACTGCTCAGAAAACAAACAAGTATTTGGAAAAACACATTAAAGTCATGGTATATTGTTTTAATATGGATTAAGCAAGAAATTACAACATAGAAGAAGGGCCTAAGTAACCAATTTCATAGAAAATACTTGTGTAACTACAGGAATACATATTACATATTAATATATTATAAACAAAATAAACTGAAAGTTAAATTCGATACAAAATTAAATTGGAATAAATTGAATTATAACACAATTATTTCTCATTATATTCCTAACAACAGTAATTAAGTTAAATATATGCCCTATTATTTTATTATAATTATAATTGGTTTTCTATAACTTATTTCTATTATTTTTCCACGAACTATTTTCTTTCATAGACATTAATTTTCATAATTTAGCGTTGGCATCACTGGTCGAGTGAGCCAGGAAGGAGAAATATGAAAATAAATCCGAAAATGGGAAAGCTCTTGTACCATTGTTATTGCCTCATAATGTTTAAATAATCGTACACATTGATTCAACTGACTATAATCTACAGTAATATATCATTTTTATAATGCACTATTTGCAGATGATATAGTTTTGTGGACTTCTGGATCTTACAGACATAGAGACAAAATTAAAAATTCTGCTCTTAAAGCTCTAAATCAACTACATGAATGGAATACATCAAATTTGATGACACTCAATTTAAGCAAAAGTAACTACCAAATATTTTCACTTGGTAAAAAAGAAAGAGAATTCAATATCCAATACAATGGCCAACACCTTCCTAGGACTTATAAATCCAAATATCTTGGAGTTATTTTCGATAGTAAGTTAACATGGAGCAACCATTTGAAATACATTTCTGAAAAAGCTCGTAAAAGATTCTCCCTTCTAAAAAGACTAGCAGGAAAGAAACGGGGATGCTCTAGGAATACTTTGAACACTACATACAAAATGTTTATACAGCCAGTGCTGACATACTGCGGAGAAATTTTAATTACTTCACCTTTCATAAACGAAATAGAATATGTTCAAAACCAAGCTCTCAGACTCATTACTGGTGGAATCAAAACAACTCCAATAGATTCTATGAGATTCCTCACTAATATTAACAGCATCAAAATGACAATAGAAGAAAAAGCACTGATTCAATATGAAAAACTTATTAGATTACCAGGAAACAATTGGCAATCATACAGTCCTCTCTGTAGATTGAAAACTCAAAAAAGTTTCATATCCATTGTTCAAGAATTAAAACAGAAAATCAATATCCCGAATTTAAAAGAAAACCTACGAATTAAACCAAACCCTTTAACTCTATTAAATATAGAATATAATCTAAATTTAACAGAATAAATACTAAAATCAGAAGTAAACACTGAAATACTAAAACAATTGTCTTTAGAGACAATTAATATTAGGTACCCTCCACAAAACTGGCTTCATTTATACACTGACGGATCCTTGATCTCCAGAGAACAAGGTGCCGGTGCAGGTGTTACGTGCTGTCTCTTCTCACTTTATAGATCTCTTGGGTATGGAACAACAAGTTTTGATGGTGAAATCATTGCAATAAGTGAATGTCTCAGGAATCTTCTATTTCATATCAATAAATTTAGGAATGCAGTTATATTGTCAGGCTCCAAAGCAGCTATTCTATCAATAGTCTCTAAATACACACCTTCATCTCAAACAGCAGAAATAGCTAAAATGCTCTCTCAATTAATATCAATCAATAAAAGAATTGTATTCTAATGGATACCATCCCATTGTGGAATCCTGGGAAACGAGAATGCGGATGCTTTAGCAAAGAAGGGCAGCACTGCTACTTACAGACCTGTTACTAAATCTACGCATTACTCTGTGAAGAGATTTATTAAATCTACATACTTAGACTTCAACAAACAAAATTTGATAACTCAATCCCAAGGGAAAAAATGGAACTCTCTGCATCAAAATCCACAGTTAATTCCCGATTTACCACGAAAATCGTCTGTAGCTGCATTTAGATTGGCAACAGGCCATGATTGTTTGGCCAAACACCTGCATAGAATTGGAATATATCAGTCCCCTAACTGCCCATTGTGCAACTCAAACCAAGAAATGGATTCGGAACACCTCAAAATCTGTGCTTCAGTGGCTGGCCATGATAATATCTTTGAAAAGTATTGGAGTGCAAGAGGTCAAATGACTTTATTGTCAAACGCCTGGCATTAGAAAACAACAACAACAATATTTTTATAATGCTATATTAATTCTTACCTCAAATATAAAATGTTTCTTCAGAAGTGGTCACAAGAGAAAAAAAACTTACTGGTCAACCAGCAACCACCTTACACTGAACAAAAGCTTCTGCAGTCGACTGCTTCTATTCAAAAGGCGGGTAGTCAATAGAATTGAAAAGAAGACATCTCCTGGCATCTGTTAGGTATTTCAAAAACTTGAAAGTCAGAGACCACAACTCCATGGCAGTCAATTGAAATTTTATCACGGAATTAGGCACCTTTATCCTATTCTTACATCCTTCCCTGAGTCCTCTTATTTAGATGAAATTTTCTTTCTTTAATTAATCAGTTTGTATCAATACACCATATTGTATTTTATCATACTTTGATTCTGTATACAGAAAATTTATGTAATCAGTTAATATGATTTACACTAATATTAGGCAATATGTTGATTGTACATACCTGAGCATTTTGTAATCTGTTTAATAATAGCCACTGTAGAATATGATAGAATAGCTCCCCACAGATGTTGTTTTCGACGTCCGCTCGTGATGTTTGTCTTCTTTTTATACCACCGTCGCTGCCACCAGAAAGGTGTGGTGTAAGGACTGTAAGATAGAATTGACCACACTTTGTAACGTTATAGGAATTGAGTAGGGTTCGCCCAAGACCTAAGTCTTGAGAATAAAAAGTCGTCGAACTGTGATATAACTATTATATTGGAGAATAGGTAGTAATACAGTTGAATGTGTTGTAGACTACATAACAACTAACAAGTAAAAGCCCTGAGGTTAGTGGTGGCTCGTATTCGTAGAGACCAGGTTTGGGGCATTGTCAGGACGCGAGTCATCCTTAGGAGTAACTTATACATTTGCAATGATGCAATTACACAGAATACAGTAACATATAATTTACATACAGTAGAACCCCGATTATCCGTCTCCCTATTAACCGATTTGTGGATTATTCGTCTGTCAGAATATATGAAGTACTACTGTACGTTATATTAGTACATATTTTTTTTCTAGAGTGTTATTACAAATCTTTACACTTACACAGTATGGTCTACAGTTCAAGTTGCCGTACTGTACAACTTAAAGACAAAATGTATTTCATAAGTGTCAAAAAAAAAGCGTGTTCGTGCTAAGTGTCGAAAAAAGTGCAAATACCGGTACTTTAGTGGTTTTGGGAAAGAGAAAACTGCCTCATCTTGCATCAGAATACGAAACTGATGTTACAACTGTGCTCGATTTAATAAGAATCAAGGATAAAATGTGTATAAAGTATGTAAATCTATGACATGAGACCTCTACTATTCCAATCTTTCTGCTGAAAGCCATTACAAGGAGTTTCCTTTTGCTCTTCAAGACACGTCGTTGACAATTGAACTTAAATTAGTGAACTTCTGATTCACCATCTAGCGTGTTAAAGAGAAAACCACGGAGGAAATTCCTAAAGTCAATTATTATTCATTTAATTTACGAAAATCTTTCATGGTACGGATTATTCCATGTTTTTGATTAACCGTTCATTCTATCCCTTTCATTATCACGGATAATAGAGGTTCTACTGTACATGGTTCATAATTATTAATTCACACTATAGTCTACAAGGCCACAGGTGTTGTAGCCTAGTATTGTAATGTAGGGGAGAGTTGGGTAGTATCGGACATCGGGTAATATCGGACAGTGCGTTTCTATCATCTACCACAGATGGTAGAACCTGAATGACATGGTTACGTTTCTGTATGCGAAATCACAGAAACGTAACCATGTCATTCAGGTACTATCATTTGGTTGTAGATGAAAGAAACTCACTGTCCAATATTACCCGATGTCCGATACTACCCAACTCTCCCCTACTTCGTAGTACAGTAGTGAGTGCGGTTCAATGTTGTTATGTGTTTCGGGAAAATATAAACAGAAATAGATGCGAGAAATAATGATGATGTAGGCCTAGTTAATCCATTGTTAGAGTGTCCTTTTTCGAGAAGAAATGATATTGCAAGAAAGGAACTTTTATATAAAGATATAGCCTACCGAGAAGGCTATGCCATCGCTGACAATTTTTCTGACAGATAACCTTAAAATGCGAGTTTCTATCGCATCGTGATATGGGCAACCTAAATGGTTAAGTAGTAATGTGGTGCAAAACAATATAAAAATAGAACTTGTTTGTTGCTGTTAAAGGAAAAAATAAAAAGGAAGGAAAGAAAGAATGGAAGAACAGTGTGTCTATTGAGAGCTTCAGCGATCTGAAAAATATTTCCAGGGGAATTTCAACATATACTTTTTCAGCTGAGCATAATATGGGTTGCTTCATAACACACAATCACTGAAACAAACTCACAGCATAACAACTTATTTGGTTAGTGACAGTATTATATTTAATTAATAGTAATAATAATAATGATGATAATAATAATAATAATAATAATAATAATAATAATAATAATAATAGGCATAATAATACAGTAATAATTTATATTAATAACTAGTGGCTTGTCCAGCAAATGCTGCAAACTAAGTTCATTAGAAGTTCAAATAAAAATTTTTCAGATTAATTTTCAATGAAGAATAAGCCTACCAGTCATTTTAAAGTTATTTGCTTCCATAAACATACTCTCTCTGAATGGTTTTTATGCCAAATACTTATTCTTGAACCTATCCATCTTCAGTTTTTTAGTTTAAAAGCGAAAACGTAACTAACAATGTTAGGACGATCAGTGGATTTTTCATGTGGGAGTAAAGCAGTAATAGCTATTTCAGGTCATTGCTTTCGAACAGTAGACATAGCATCTTGGTATAGCTGCTGCATGTTTCGTGAACTATATTGAAATGTAGAGGATAGAATCATTTTATCCTAGGTCTTGCTGAAATGATCGGGAGACTACAAAATCTTGTAGACCTCTTATTTTATCAGCAAGTAATGTTTTTTGGTATTTCCTTAGGAACTATAATTTTTGCGCTCTCTCCAGACATTACTGGAGAGAATCACGCATATATTATTAATATCAACATCACACCGCCATTAAATCTATGAAAAAGATTCACACCACTTGATTAATAACTATAAAAATATTTCATTTTTAATAACAATTATTTTAACTTATATACTGTATATATTATACAGCTGTCACTCAGTAAATTATAGAAATGAAGATCTAATTTAAGATATTCTCTACGTCTACTTATATAACTCCAAAAGATTTGAGCTTCATATCATCAATAGGCTATATCATTAATATGTATATTAGTGACAGATACTCACATCATGGCATTAACTATAATAATATTTCACTTTTCATGGTGATAATGTCATCAAACGACCTCAATTTTCGTAGTTTTTAATATCCAATACACAGCTGTACTCAGAAAATTACACACCACAGAATCTGACCTGTAAATTATTTTAGCAAGTCTTGAAAATTTTTAATAACGAATTATAGAGACATTATAAAATTACACAAATGAAGATCGACACATTATTGTCATTATGATGTCACAGAATTTGCTCTGATTCGCTCTAAATATGTTGACAATCCTGTAGGTCATGGCCTTCGTGTAATATTAGAGAGTCAGTCAAACTTTTACGAAACCACCTACATGGACTCTAATTCAGTGTACTGAAAAAACTAACGCAACATTATATTTTTTCTTTCCCTTATTAGCTTTCATTGCTTCTTTACTTGTAACTTTTTTTATTCTGTAAATTGCCATTGTTTGTTTCTTTGTGTACTTGTTTACTTTTTTTTTTGTTACTCTGTTATCTTTCATCATTTATTTTATTTTGTATGCTTTGTCTAATGGCAGCCTCTAATTTGAGGAAGCACAATAAAATAAAATAAAATAGTGTGTATGTTTTATTTTTATTTTCAAAACTGACGACAGATGGATTTTGGGAAATAGGAAAATTATGTAGGAAAATTGATATTTCACTGAAAACTACTATTTTTCTGCAAATCTTTGGGTTCCTAACTTCAAAATGAGGAGTCATTCATTAAAATCCGTTCAGCCAATTTTCCCGTAATTTCCATTACCAGTTCAAATTATATATAGATATAATAACAATAATAATTAATATCATGAATAAACATTTTCTATCAGAGGCACTTAGAGTAGTTACATTTGGCCTCACCATGTTTTTTTTTATTGTCTTGCTGTTGATTTGTACATAAGTTTCAGCCTTATATATAAATAAGGCTTTTACTTTAAAGTAATATAAGGAGATATTAAAATGATTTTTGGTTCCGACTTAGTTATCGTTTTCTTGAAGGCATTTAATTAATCAAATTTCGCTTGAGGTAGCCAGAGCTCGAATGAGAGGGTTAGGATGATACAGCAACTTTCGAGAAAAGTTATGTGAAATTCTTGTGATGAAATCATAAAATGATTCAATCTGTAACAATCTTGGAGCTGTGCCTTTGATGTGGTATAGTCAGCACCAATGACTTTTAAGGAGACTGATCGTTGAATTGCATGTAGTCTTCTGATGATTCTTGGATGAGCGGAATTCCAAACTTCACAACCATATGTCATAACTGGTCTTATGACCGATGTATAAAGCCTGACTTTGAGGGGAAAGTTAAGATACGGAGATCTAATCAGTGGGTACCGAGGATTTCAGTCACCGGCCGCTACTAATGACATCTATCGACAAATTTAATAACAAACAACGGCGATCACACATGTAAATGTTAGACTGGCAATGTATGCTGATGACACTGTCATCTTCAGCCGAAAAATAAACATATTAACTGCATATAGAGCTGTACAGAAACATCTTCAGTTAATAGATAAGTGGGCAAAAACCTGGAAGATTAAAATAAACAACATGAAATCAATTGCTATTATCTTTAGAGAAGGACAAGCTGTCAGCTTTCCCAATAATGGGACTGCCTCATTGGACAAAGCATAACAAACACACAGAGTGAAAACAAAAACAGACCACAAAAGAGAAATGTAGGGAACAAACAAAAAAAGGGAAATTAAGTACAGATAATAGCATACACATAACAGGCCTAAACATAGTTCTTCCTTCTTAGGAAACAAAGTACAGGTGGTATTTTAAAATGGCAAGTGATCCTCTGATAGCAGTAAGGGAAACATCACGAATGAAGTCGTTGTTCAGCTGGAACTTCTTGCAGAAACTGACAAAGAGGCGAGGTATTGTGCCCCTAGTGCCAACCATTAGCCCAACTACTTCAATGGAGGTGAGGTGATATTTCTCCAAATAGAATGGAAGTGTGGGCTCATAAATTCTGCATTTTTCTGCGTGGACTTCAGCGGGCTGTTGTTCCTGTGCCTTGAACCTGACTGTAGGCGGATGTAGAGCCTGGCGGAATGGAAAGCATGTCAATTCGCCATGTCGACCAGTGCCACCACCACAGCTAATGCTCCATAAATTTAGAATAGCATATGTACAAAAAACTAAATATTTCTACTTCACCCACGTCTAAATTGGAAAGATCATATATTAAAAAATAAGTATACAGCACTGAATAGCCTGAAACGACTTATACCACTTCTATTAAGTGTAAATTTATCCTTGAAAGGTAAAATGACATTATACAAAGTGTATATACTGTACGCAGCCAAATGACATATGCAGCTCCTGCATGGGGGCTTGCTCCCCGAACTATTATGCATCACTTGCAGGTTGTTCAAAATAAGGCATTACGAATTATCGGTGGATATGATTTTTATACAACTCAAGTTCAAATGCACGATGACCTTGAAATATCAACTATACCTGAATATATCAAAATAGTTTCAAAAACATTTTACCATTCTGCTAAGGAAAATGAAAACAAATATATTTCAAATCTTGGAAATTATAATCCAGCAATGTACCACAAACACAGGACTCCAAAACATATTTTATGTAAAATAGTACAGCAGTAACTTATATTTGAGTTTCTGTTCATGATGAATGACTATATATTCTTGAAAAATAAGAATTGTTACGGTTTATATGAAGCCGGAACAATAACAATACTACAAATGAAGAAGGTTGTCGTCGTAAATTTTAGTGTCCAAACTGTTTATTAAAATTAAAAATGATTAATAATAATTTATTTTTTTTATTAAGATCGGCAAAAAATAGTATGCAATACATGTGTTAAGTGCATAGCAGAATCTCGTCTCGTCTTCTCTAACTTACCTCGATTCTGTTATAATGCACTTATCACACTTGTATCGCATGATATCCATTCCTTAGAAATATATATTGTGGTTAAATAAAATTTGAAGGTATCTGGTTTCGCCAGCAGTAAGTTGTGAAGACACAAAGTACAAAATAATGTTAGAAATATGGCCAGATTTTTGTTACTCGATCTCATCTTCAACCTCTTCACCCCTACCAAACATGTGACACTTAACAGTTTGCAACTCCGCAGTTTTTTTTAGTTGGTTATTTAACGACGCTGTATCAACTACAACTTACACTGGTTTATGTCGATTTGATTTTTTTTCTGTATGAATTATTGTAATGGGAGAAATACTTATGTCTCTTTCTCCAAGCGAGCTGATGTTCCGTAAGTTGTCAATAAATTAACAAAAAAGGTTTGTGGAAACTGACTTATGTCACTTTTCCCAGGCACTGCAGATACATAGATACTCCCTCTGTCCCATAATAATTGTCTGGTTCGCCGAAATGGTATTACAGTAATTACAGACGACGGGGCAAACGAGAAGTCCACGCATGAGGAGAAGCGCAGTAGATCAGTGCACAAGGTTATGCAGAGCAATAACGTGATCTTATTGAGACAAGCAACACACACCACCTAGAAGATTACCGAAAGTGGGTATTGGTTTTCAACTCACCGGTATGGCACTGTATACAAACCAGTGTAGCAAAGCAAGCTGGAAATCGTTAGTAGAGCATACTCCTGCAGTGAGTACGTGCATTTGAACAGACTTGGACATCTTGGGAACACAACTGGCGGTAATGAGTGACAGGGGTAGCAAGAATCTTACAGACAGTGAACGGCAGGCGGTATAAGAGTCTTTATTGAAAAACACCACAGCTGACATAGTGAAGAAAGGTGCCATAGCAGGTGTGGCCGAGAAATTTCATATCAGTAAAAGAACAGCACGGTGCATTTGGCAACGGGGGCGGCAATCTTTGGAAAGTGGATCCATGCTCATCACCAAATTAATCCCAGCAATAAATGCAAAATGGCCTCCTGACCCGCGCACAGGGAGAATTCAGGTGTCAGTTCAGCAGGACAATGCGTGTCCGCATATCGCTCCCAATGACCCCACGTGTGCCAACCGCCAAACAGTTTGGATATGAATGTTTTAGATCTGGGTTACTTCCAGGAATTCAGTCTCTCCAGCATCAGTCAGCTCCAGAAACTATTGTTGAGTTGATCACCGCCATTGGAACAGCTTTCTCTCAGTTGACACGCGACAAGCTCAAGAATGTCTTCCTCACTTTGCAGTCCCTTCTCATTGAAATAATGAAAGTCAATGACTGGAACAACAACAAGATTCCCCATAAGCAAAAGGCGCACCTGGACCACATCAATATCCTGCCATCTCGCTTGGAGTGTCCTCGGAACATTTACGAAGAGGCTACAGTAGCACTGCAGCAGTAGATCTGTGGTTCTAGGCAAACTGTTGGAATGACAACCTTCCCGGTCTAACAGACAGTTTTTTCGTCTTTACTCGTAGGAGAATGTCTTTCTTTCTTTCTTTCTTTCTTTCTTTCTTTCTTTCTTTCTTTCTTTCTTTCTTTCTTTCTTTCTTTCACTTCTTGGTCAATTTGTACTATTCCTGCAGTTAATAAAGTTGCAATCCTAGGAGTATTTATTTTCGGCTCAATGACTAGGAAATTTGTACTGATCCTGGAGTCATAAAGTTGTGAAAGTGGTATTCATGTTCTTTTTTTGGCTCGATGATTGGTCAATTTATGCAGATCCCGGATTAATAATTTTTTCTTTTGCTAATAGAGTGACAATTTTGTACTGATTCTGCAGTAATACAGTTGTATTACTCAGTCATGTGTTTCATTTTGCTCCTATGTAAACGCCAGTGTAAAATTATGGACATTGGACAATTATTATGGGACAAGAAATAAAAGCGTACCGGACAATTATTATGGGACAGAGGGAGTACTATTTTAATGTTCGTTTTATCTTATTTTAACCAATGGCATTTACATGCACCATTGTTTTCCACTATATTCTCCTTTTCACTTTATATCGCACACGACATAGAAAAGGACACAACTTAAAAAATGGCGATTTTGAGTTAACACTGTAGAAAGATGCAGAAGAAAAAAAAAAACGACACATTTCTACTTCCAATATTAACAGACAGAGAACATTTGTGTCACTTTACTTTTGGGCAGGATTTGCACACCCTGAGTATGAAAAAGTGACATTTCTGAGTTCGATAGAGAATGATGGTAATTTTTGTGCCGAATAAACGACACTTTTTAAATTGTAAGATTCTTTTCTGTGGAAGTGAGTAACTTTTTACATTCTTAATAGTCATAAGTAAAAAAAAGTGTCGGTTTTAATTGTTCACAGTAAACATAATTTCCTTCTGTTCTTACAAGGGAAGGGTTTCGGCTCGAACAGGAATTTCGTATCCAAAATTTGTATACAGACCCATCTTTACATCTCTGTAAAGCTCTCAAAAGCATTCGTTTGTGTAATGTGTGGTTTGTCTGTTAGAGCACTGTACAAGTTGAGGGGTGGGGAGAGCACTGCACAAGTTAAGGGGATGGGACACCTTACCCGTAAACCTAGCCTAGCCTAGCCTAGAAGCTAGTGCGAGTGGTAAAATGTCTAAAGCCCATATAAGAACATTTTTCTCCAACGTTCTGTCTGAAAATATTGCAGCTAATCGAAAGTATATACTGTTGTGAGAGTCATTAAATGGGCACAAGGACGCAACCTTAATAGACTAAATGAATCATTTCAAGGCTAGAAAATGGAATGTATGATCATTCCACCTAAGAAAACTAAATATATCCAGCCTCTGAATATCTATTTCCTTAGACAATACAAAATATATGCTCGGAGGATAACAGATTGCATAAGGACTCTTGCTGAGAATCCAGAACTTAACTTGGGAAATCGAGTGTTTATAATGAAAATGCAGTCTGTTATTCATAACCAGTTGTCTGCTCCAGTATACCGCCCTATACTTCAGTATTCCTGACAGTCAGCTGGTTACGTGAATCCTGAACAAGTCTCGGGCTTCAAAAATGTAATTCAGGTGGCATTTGATTTTTCAGCACTGGAGTGTGGTTCAGAAGATTGTTCAGGTGTTGCTTCTGTGTGTTGTGCTTATTGCTCTGCTCCATGCTGTTTCATGCCTTTTTATAGAGAATCCTCATGTACATTTTTAAAGAAGTGTATTGACCAATACCAATCAAACGGAGAGTTACACAAATGAATGCTTTTACGGTATTCATCACCATTGTGAGGTAAGTCTCTGTACAAATTTTTAACCAAAAATTCCTGTTCGAGCCGAAACCCTTCCCTTGTTAGTACTATTTTTAGTTATGTCACTCGTCTTTAAATAAATTCGCCACAGATGTGCATTTTTGATAGTCATGTTTTGTGTTCTGACACTATTCCGTAATGAAGTTATAGCATAAGTAAATTTTCAGGACTGTATTTTAAGTTGGGACAATTTTGTGAACAGTGATGAAGAATTAATTTTCTGTTATCACTTTCCTTGAATGAGTCACATTATACGTAAAGTTGATAGCAAGTTGTTCTAAATTTATTTATGAATATGGATATTATTTCAGAGTTAACAATGAGGCCTATAGAAATACTTATGATACAAGCAGCTCCGTCTGGAATTATCTGGAATAAGAACAAACTGTATAGAGGAACTGGAAATTAAGAAAAGCAAAGCAACAAATGATAACTTCTGTGAGGATAGGAGAGTAGAAGAGGAAGTAAAAGGAGACAAGACTGAAAGAAATTTATTTACTGAAGGAAGACAATTAGAAATCTGAGAATATCATACGTGCTAATCTTGATAATGAGAGCAGTCTAGATAGAAGGGATAAACGTAGAGGTGTAACTTAGTGATGCAAAGAAAAGAAAAGTGATGATAAAGCGTGCAAACCGAAGCTAACTTCGGAATTACATTAACTTGTGTTAAGCAGGGTTGTAGTCCCAAACTTTACAGTGCCGAAGCTCTTCATGTTTTTTAACCTTTGGGAAAGGGGGAAGGTTTAGATGCAAACAAAATAAGACAAAGAAAGAAATGCCATAAAGTAAGACTGCAAGGCAACACCAATCAATACCTACTCCATTTAGCTTCTGAAGCTGAAGTAAACCGAAATGGTCACTGTAAGGGTGGTCATTCAATTGATTGCTTTTCAGACGTATCAATAATTTTTTGTGCTTTATTATGAGCATTGGATTTCTTGTGTTCAATGATATTTTTTCGTAGTGGCTTTAAGCTGATCTGATCTGATCTGTTCGAGCAGTAGTAATTTACTGAATATGAGCGCCATTCATTAGATACAGAAATACACTCTTCTTTTAATGCACCTAATGTAGTTACTTCATGACACACTTTACAGCCTAGCTTACATTGCTTACAATCAATCCACGGATAAGCTTCTTTTTTTTTTTGACCACATATTTTCTTCATTCCATACATTCGGCCATTCACTTCGCAGGCCGACTTTTTGGCTTTCACTATTTTGAACATTATGACGTTGAATATTCTTCGCAGTCATACTGTCCGCACGGCGAAGCTCTGCGAAATGCTAGACACCACCAAGTACGATCAATTATAGCCACTGCCGATTACAACACCTTTGAAGAAGTACATGGTCTCTCCGTCACTGGCAGTACACGGCGCATAGATATAATAGCTTTCAAGGAATCTACAAGATCTGGATACATAATTGATCCTACTGTGCGTTTCGAGATGGATGAGGAACAGCCAGCAGAAGTGGATAATGAAAAAAAGAATATCTACAATCCTACCATTGCCTATTACCTCATAAAATACCAGCTAAAAGAGCTTGAAGTAATCGGACTTCTGGTTGGAGCAAGAGGTACCGCTACTCTCTTCATGAAAGATGTGTTTAAGAGGCTTGGAATACCTACATCTATTATTCCGATTGTAACCTTAGTTGCATTGAAAGTATCAATTGCTCTCCTGAAGAATCACCTATATTCGAAATCAAACTAAGTTCAGTAGCATTCTTTACTTTTTTGTAACACTTATCTTTCTAAAAATAGGTATATTTCCACTAATCTAAAAAAAAATTATTTGCAGCTATGTAGTTGTAAGAATTTCATTGTTAAAACAAAATTAATGGTTTTTCATGAACTTGTAAAAATTTCTATGGTTAAGTACTCTTTGCTCCTTGTGGCAGCTCACGAATGGTGAGAGATATATAAATTTATCTTCTATAACAGTATCTCTGGTTGAATTACTATGTTCATCAAATAGAAGCGATGGACTTGATATATCAAGAATATCAGTAGAGGAAGCTTTTGTAACTCCACTAGTAACAGCAAAGGCACGAGAAAAGAAAGAAGTTAATGTTTTTTGTCTATGTTTATTTTGTTCCATATTTACTGAAGGGCAATAGATAAAAATAAAAGTTTCAAGCAGTCTTTTAGTCATGTTATAGGCAGTAAATTAACTGTTTAAAATTCACTTCGTAAAATAACTGGGAAACAAACACAACACATTTCGGTAAGTAACACCATAGACAATCTCCTGTATCGTACAAAGACGCGAAAACTAACGAAATACTATACGAAACGAAAGTGAATTAGGAATATGATCATTTCGCGCAGGCGCACTAAGTTTAGTTTGGTGGTTGTCCTGTCACTGATTCTTCCCCAATTTCTCACCACACACCCTGTCTACACTCCTAGTGGTTTCGCGACCCTCTAGGCCTACTTCCGAACTTGTTCCGGTTTTCTAAAGGAAGCACAGAAAATATAGTCACTAAATATTCTGAGATTAACTAAGATATCGTTAGCTGGAAAAGTATTGTGATGTCAAAACAGATTTTAAAATTCCAAATTAGTGCCGGAGCTCCGCTCCACCTTTGAACACAGTGCCGGAGCATTGCTTCACTCCACTCACCTCCACTACATCCCTGGTGTTAAGGTCAAAAAAGTAGAAAGTTACGAATTTTTGGTTAAGAGTTCGTTTGATGGAGATAAAGATTATTCAAATGCTGATTCTGATTTCGACTGTTCTTTGCAAACTACTTCATATTCTGTATCATCAAAATCATCAAGTGAGTCAAATTATGTTCACACTACACCTAGAGGAGATGGACAGGATTCTGAATGTAACAATGGAAGGTTTCAGTAGTGAAAAATGAAAAATAATTACCTGCAAAATGAAGTAAATGATAAAAAAAAAAAGCATCCAGTCTGTAAAATCGTGGAAAACATACCTTCATCATTTTCAAGCCAGGAGAATTTTCCAAAACGAAAGATGCGTATGGTAAATCTTGTGGGGAGAAAAATGTAGACTGCAGTGTTCTAAAAAAAATTCGATGACCAGAGTAAAGTTATATTTGAAAAATACTGTGGACTTCAATCAATCCAATAGTGTGTTCGTTTGTCAATAATCTTACAAACAAGAGTGGGCCAAATAGTACAGGGCTACTACAAAGGCTTTACCCGATTCCATAGCCTTGTATTATGAAAAGTATGAGACATACATTATTGAAAGTTATACCAATAAAAAGAGAAACTCATAAAGTTTTTGGTCCATCAACTGCTACAAGTGCTCGATGTGACCTCCTCGCGTCACGCGACAAACATCCACTCGGTAGTCTAACTCCTGCCACACCCACTGGAGCATATCACGATCAACTCTAGCCACTGCCGCACGGATCCGGTTATTGAGTTCTTCAAGATTAACTGGCAAAGGAGGTACATGCACTTGATCTTTGACAAACCCCATAGAAAAAAATCACAGGGAGTCAGATCTGGCGACCGAGGAGGCCAACGGAGAACACACCGATCGTTGTTAGAAGCCCGTCCACACCAACGTTGTGGTAGATGCTCATTAAGATACTCACGCACTTCCAGATGGAAATGTGGTGGAGCCCCATCTTGTTGAAATAAAAACCCTGGTTTATCTTCATGTAACTGAGGCATCAACCACTGCGTTAGCATGTCCAGATAAATTCGACCAGTAACCGTGTTTTCAGCAAAAAAGAAGGGTCCATACACTTTAACACATGACATCGCACAAAACACATTGACCTTGGGTGAATCGCGTACACTTTGTAAAACCACACGAGGGTTTTCCGTCCCCCACACTCGAACATTATGTCTGTTTACTTTTCCACTTAAATGAAAAGTGGCCTCGTCACTGAAAATCAGTTTACTACATATGTCTTCATCCTCTATCAATTGTTGGAATTGAATACAAAACAGGCGCGGCTCGCCGAGTGAAGGGAGTGAAGGGGCCCTTCACCTAAAATTTAAAATTAAATGCTATAAGATACATAAACGAATCGCATATGTAATATTTCATTCCTAAGTCTCAGTCTACTTGTTTGTAATACTGTTGCAATGTAGGTCTACTGTATTTTGTGACACTCTTTAGCGAGACTCGACTTACCGAGTGAAGGGAAGAAGACAAAGAGCGAGCGAGGGTTCATCATGCTCTTTCTCTCTAGCAGTATACCTGTTAGTGTACATGAACAGAACGTGTCCTCCAAACCACGTCGTTCCCTAAACAGCTGGTTACCATGACAACGTGACGTCAAGTTCTCTCAGAAAACTGTGATTTTACTACCAATGTGAAGGGATGTTTTCAACAACCGAGCATCCCCGCATCAGTGCTGTGGACTTCCGAACCGCTCGAACCAGTTTTAAGGAAAGGCCACCCTCTCAATATTGTTCGCTCCTCGCCTTGATGCTTCCACCCACACCCACAGTATGGTTCTGCTTTTTCCCTTGTGCGGGTGTTAGACAGTTTTTAAGTGAAAGTTTGTTAAGTGTGTGTCTGTGATAATGAATCCAGTTAGTGATACTGTATGTGCGTTACTTGAGACACCGTTTTCCAGATGGAAAGACGAAGACAAAAAAAGACATTTTGACAACAGGACGACCTACCACAGCATTAAGTATTAGTGTAAAAAAGGAAAAAAACGGTAAATCTTATAATGTTAACTTCAAAAACTCTTGGTTTTCTGAATTTCCATGGCTATGCAGTAGCCGCTATTTAGAGAAATTATTTTGTTGGCCCTGTTTGCTTTTTAGCAATAATCACAATGTTTGGAATAAAGAGGGATTTTCAGATTTTAAGAACATAACGCGGGCTCTAAACAAACACAAAGATTCTGCCCAACATCTGAAATGCAAATTGCAACTCAACACTTTCCTGAAGAATAGGAATGCAATTGCTGACGCCATTCGGGAAAATGCAAGGTTACATCTTGTTCATTTCAATGAAAATGTTCGCTTAAATAGGATTTTTTTCCAACTTGTAATTGATTCAGTGCTATATTTAAGCAAACAAGAACTTGGATTTAGGGGTCACGATGAAAGTGTTTCTTCAATAAATCGAGGCAATTTCAAGGAACTACTTGCATTATTAATGTATGTATTTATTTACACTGCAAGTGGGCAAGCACCCCGTGGCAGTGGTATATACAATATAAACAATACACAATAAAATGATAACCAATACACAATACAATTTACAATACACAATACAATTTTACAACACATATACAATTTTATACACAATACAATAAGAATACACAATACAATTTAACACAATAATAATAAAACATAAATAAAATACCTAATTTTACAATACAACCTACATAATTATGTATAGATCCTACATAAGTTTCAATAGTCTTTCACTTTACTCTCATCTCATTCCCTGTAGTGGCACTATGACGCATTTCACTGACACTTTAGCACACATTTCACTGACACTCTGTAACACATTTCACTGACACTATAGAACACATTTCATTGACGCTATAAATTATCACTGATCGGATCTATTCACTGCACTGTAAAACCATAACTTCACTGACTCACCTCGCTTCACTGATACAACAGTTCAAATAAGTCAAATAATTACATCCTTATGCATACTTATAAACAGAACTACATTTAAACTAAACATTTCTAGTCTAAGGCCCTCTTACACGCTATTTTTAAATAATTTACAATTCAAACCAAGGAAGTAAACTCGTCAGGATAGATAAATACATGTCACCTTAAAAAATTAAATGTTGAATGTCACCTTAATTTTAATTTGCACTTTATACACAACTTTTTAAGTTATTCTTGAATCTCCTTAAGGAAGGACAGCCCTCAAAGACCGCTGCAGGTAGGTCATTCCAATCATTTATAGTTCTATTTAAAAATGAGAATTTACCTACATCCGTTTTCTGTTTCCTACATTTGATTTTAAAATCATGATCGTTCCTACCATAGTACATTGGCTTTTCTAACCAAACCGTTATGTCTACCCATGCTTTCTGACCTAGATGTGCTCTATACAATGATGTTATTCTAGTTTTCCTACGTCTGTTTTCCAAAGTTTCCCATTTAAGTTCTTTTATCATATCGTTTCCATCTTCTCTTTTACCTTTAACAAATTTAGCTGCCCTATACTGGATTCTTTCTAAGGAATTTATCTGATATATTCTATAGGGGTCCCAACATGTAGTTCTGATTTCCATTAACGGTCGCACTAACGTTAGATATGCTATTTCCCTCGATTTGGGGCTAGCCTTTCTCAAGATTCTCATAATAAAGTGAAGTGCCCTCCATGCTTTACCCGTAACATTATCAACATGCTCTCCCCAAGAAAGTTTGGAGTTTAAATACACTCCTAGGTATTTACAACATTGTTCTTGCGGAATTACAACACCACTGAATTCGTAATTAAGACTAGTTTCCTCTCGGGTTTTACAAAATGTTATAGATTTACTTTTAGAACCATTTATTTTCATCCTATGCTTTAACGCCCAGTTATAAATTAATATCTAGGAGTCTACTGGAAATTCAAAATCACTATTCTAAAATTAGCAGTGTATTCGCCGGTGATTCTAAGACCATACAAAATTAAGTCCTGGACTGTATATCTGACTACATCAATGACCATGTGAAAAATGAGATTCATAACACAACTTTTTTTGCTATTGAAGTTGATGATAGCACAGACATTACTCAGACATCACAATGTTCTATGATAATAAGATATGTAAATTCTGAAGGAATTATTGTTGAACGTTTCCTGGGGTTTCATAATGTTAGTGCTGATAGATCCTCTGAAGCATTGTTCAACCTTTTGGATGGGGTTTTATCAGAATTTGGTTATGAGAACAAATTGGTAGCACAGTGCTATGACGGAGCAAGCGTAATGGTGGGTCACTTAAACGGTCTCCAGAAGAAAGTTAAGGACAAAGCACCTCAATCTGTTTTCGTGCATTGTTTAGCCCATCGGTTAAACTTGGTGTTGCAACAGAGTTTTGAGTGCAATTCTAAATGTCGCATATTTTTTGTGAGTATCAGTGGGATTCCGTCATTTTTCCACCATTCATCAAAAAGAACACACGTAATAGATTCACTATCAGCTAGACATATACCAACCTTAGCAGAAACTCGCTGGTGTTCTAATTCAAAATTACACAATGTAATTGTAGAGGACTGGGAAAACTTGAAACAAGCTTTTGAGCTAATTATGAATGACAAACTGTCTGACAAGAAATCTATTCAACTTAGTAAGGGGTTTCTGAATGATATGAATAGTTCTGAATTTACCTTTCTGGCTGTAGTATTCAATGATATTTTTTCATTGACCGATGTTCTATTTGATTTTCTACAGAAAAAATCGCTGGACATTACATACTGCATATCCAAGATAAAAAGTACTTGTGCTGTAATAAACAATAAAAGAAATGACCAGTATTTCTCGGAATTATTCGAGAAAGTTAAAGGAATGCCCAGCCTAACTCGGAGAAGAGAATACAGTACCTTGACAGAGGATGAGATTTTTCGAAATTTCAGAATTTTGTTTTTCGAGATTTTGGAATCTATTTCAATGGAAATGAAAGTGAGGTTTCAAGACTGTGATAATTTGCAATTTCTCGGCCTTGTGGATACTTCAAAATTTGATAAGTATGCTAAAGATTTCCCTTCTACAGCACTTGAAAATTTACAACACTGCTATCCATTGATATTCAACAAAATTGACCGTTTGAAGAACGAACTGCGGCTACTGTATGCAGATGAGGTGAATAGGTCGATATCTACTGCGGAGTGTTTCAAATTGTGCCAAGAAAATAAGGATGTATTTGAGGAATCATACAAATTATTTGCCTTAGTTTTAACGATTCCATCTACAAGTGCATCTGTGGAAAGAAGCTTTTCGTGTTTAAATAGAATTAAGTCTTTTAGGAGGAATACAATTTCACAAGAAAGACTCACAGCATTGGCAAATATTTCTATTCAGAAAGAACTTTTGTGTGAACTGATGAAAGAGCAGCCATTTTATGAAGACATCACGGATAGGTTTCCTGCTCTCAAGAACCGGAGGATTGACTTAATATACAAGAAATAGGTGAGTATTGCATGTCCAGTTTTTATAGGAGTGTATTTTTAAACTCTATTATCGTGCTATACTAACCCCATTTAGTCCTTCACCTGCTTGTTTGGGTAGGAGCCGCCACTGATACAAAACTCATGACGACGATTGTTGTCATCTTCTGAGAGGGCTTGATGCAGTTGTAAATGATAGAGTTTCATTCTCAGACGTTTACGCAGCACTTTCCATACTGTCTGCTGTGGTAAACCAAGCTCCCTGCTTTCCTGCACTGTCGATTTCCTTGGACTTCGTACAAAAGCTTCTCTTATGCGCTCAACATTTGTCAGAGATCAAGTGTATGTATCTCCTTTGCCAGTTAATCTTGAAGAACTTAATAACCGGATCCGTGCGGCAGTGGCTAGAGTTGATCACGATATGCTCCAGCGGGTGTGGCAGGAGTTAGACTACCGAGTGGATGTTTGTCGCGTGACGCGAGGAGGTCACATCGAGCACTTGTAGCAGTTGATGGACCAAAAACTTGAGTTTCTCTTTTTATTGGTATAACTTTCAATAATGTATGTCTCATACTTTTCATAATACAAGGCTATGGAATTGGGTAAAGCCTTTGTAGTAGCACTGTAAATAAGAAAGTAATAGTAAACAAAAAGAAATCTCATCTGAGCAACAAAAATGTTCATGCAGATTGACTCACATAAGTCATAATGTCAGATTTATTAATCTGACATTATGACTCTCATATACTCTAATCATATCCCCAAGGCATAAAAAGACTTTTACATTTCAGAGTTAAATTATAAAAATGATCAAATTGAGTAACAAATGTTTAAAAAGTGATTTTTTTATCATTTCTCAATTATTTTTTGCCCAAATTTGATAACTTATGTCTAAGTACTTCTATTCGAGTAAAATGAAATAATTAATAAATTCGTTTCTTATTCCTGTAACCAACATAAATAACAATGACAATAACAAAATTAATAATAAAGATTATTATATCAATAATTTTTATAATTATTTGGCACTGTTATTACCATTGTTACTATAATCATGACCAGCCATTCCAAGATAAATGAGCCTAAGTGGTAAAAATTAAATTTATGATAATAAAATTCTTGAAGGCAAATTTGTATCCCTATGTTCACACTACTGATTAGCCAAATCAGTTTCCTTAAAGTGGTATGCTGCTACTTCTTATTGATAGAACCTATTTCAATTCAATTAAATTCAATTTATTTATTTGGCCATTAGACATACAGTTTTAGGCTTCGTCAGAATACATTGGAAAAACATATAAATACATTTAAAAAAACACTAATAACAGAAACAGTAAAATTTAAGTAATACGAGGGGGATTCAGGAAATAACGACCGTTCACGCATACCCGCTGCGCAGCTGACTCCCCTTCCTTGTTTGAAGGTCAACTGGCTTTCTTAACATGTGTTCTCATAATGTTGTGAGTACTGGTTGCAACAAGTCGCCATTGTGCATTTTGTGTTACTTCAAAATGAACGACGTGATTGATAATCCCGCCGACTGTGAGGTGAGGAGTGTGATTCGATTTTTAAATGCCCGAAATTTGAAACCTGCAGAAATTTACCGGCAATTGAAAGAAGTGTATGGTGATACTGTAATAAATGAAAGAAATGTGAGAAAATGGTGCGAAATGTTCAACAATGGGCGAACAAATGTCCACGATGAAACTCGACCCGGACGCCCATCACTCATCACAGAAGACCTGAAGACTAAAGTGAACGACAGAATCTTGCAAGACAGGCGCACATCACTCGACGAATTGCATATTGCCTTTCCTGACATTTCTCGTTCTTTGCTTGGTGAAATTGTGTCGCAACATCTTGGCTACCACAAAATCTGTGCACGATGGGTTCCACGGCAACTGAGTGACCAACACAAAACTCAGAGAATGGCCTCAGCATTGACATTCTTGATGCGATATCACACAGATGGAGACGCCTTTCTTGATCAAATTGTGACTGGTGATGAGACCTGGGTGTCTCACAACACCCCAGAGACCAAGCGCCAATCACGTCAGTGGCATCATCCCTCATCACCCAAGAAACCGAGAAAATTCAAACAGACTCTCTCAACACAAAAAGTCATGGCTACTGTCTTTTGGGATCGTAAAGGTGTTCTTTTGCTGGATTTCAGGCCAAGAGGCACTACGATCAATGCAAATCGTTATTGTGAGACTTTACGAAAACTACGGCGAGCCATCCAAAACAAGAGGCGAGGAATGCTTTCGAGAGGAGTTGTGCTTCTTCACGACAACGCCCGCCCGCACACTGCTACTTCAACTCGAGAATTGCTGGATCAATTCGTTTGGGAAATCTTTGATCATCCGTCCTATAGTCCAGACCTTGCTCCTAGCGATTTTCACCTTTTCACTAAGCTGAAAGACTTTCTGGGTGGTACGCGTTTTGGAAGTGATGAAGAGTTTTAGAAGACAGTGAACACCTGGCTTAATGAACTGGCGGCAGAGGAGTATAACACGGGAATTCTAAAGCTAGTGAACAGATACGACAAATGTTTAAATGTAGGTGGTGATTATGTAGAGAAGTAAAGGAAGCTTCAGTTATGGAACAGACTTTGTTTTTTCAAATAAATATTTTTTTTTAATTATTACAACAAAACAGTCGTTATTTCCTGGATCCCCCTCGTACAATGAAAACATGAAATTATTTGAAACTTTTAAATTGAAAAAAACTAACTAAATTGCAATTAAACTTATTTATTAAAATACAATTTCATACACATTTGTATTGAAAAACTCAGCAACAGAAAAATGATTGTAACTAATCTAAATAACTTTATTTATTAAAAAACAATTTCGTGTGAATTTATGTTAAGAAACTCATCTACAGAGTAGAAAGGATTAATTAAAAGCCAATTATAAAATCTAGCTTTGAAACTATTGGTTGGTAACTTATAATATTGACTGGGAAGCTTATTATATAATTTCATCCCCATGACAGAAAAATTTGTACTAGTTTTGTGTAATCTACAGTATGGAATATTAATTTGTTCACTATTTCTAATTTCATGATCATGTATATTGGCTATTAATGAGTAATTGTCTATATTTTGTCGAGTGTAAAGGACTAGGTCGTACATATATAAATTTATGACAGTTAATATCTGTGATTGTTTGAAAAGAGGTCGACAATGTTCAAGATAGTTTTATTGACATAGAATTCTAATGGCTTTCTTTTGCAAAATCAAGACGCTCCCAATTTTGCTACCATTTCCCCAGAAAATTAAGGCATACCTAATTATCGACTGAAAGAACGAAAAGTAGGCACATGGTGGACAGTGTGGTTTTATGTTTTGTTATTTCCTGCAATTATTGTGACAGTGTATAAAGATAGCCATCTTCTTGTCCCGTACGGAACTAGAAAAGATATAAAAGTTTGTTTTCCATGTTAATGAAAGAAGATAGGTGCACAATATTTTATAGAAGTTAAGTAAGTACCGCTCTCATAACGTCACTAATTTTAATTAGGTTTTTAATAAGGTATTTTTAAAGGAAATAAGGTTCCGTATGGGACAGTTCCGTACAGGACAATTTCAAACAGAACTCGAGGTTGCTGTATTGTTGATTATTGTAGAACATTTAAATTTGTTTCATAGTCTATATGAAGAGCTCAAGAATAAACAATGGGAAAATGTAGCAGCGATTTCCAAAATTCAGCGAAGTCACTTTTTTACAATGACTGTGAAAGCATTCTTGTTGCCACAACAGCCCGCTCAGAAATGTGTAGACACAGCATATTTAAAGAATCAACCACATTAACTACTCTAAGAAGCCTATATTACGAGATTTACTCTGACTCGTCACTTACAGCAAATAACTCAGAATCAGACGCTATAGCTAGAGATATAAGTCTTCAGATGAATGTGAAAATATGTCTCCTCTAAAACAAAGCCATCACAACCTAAAACATCCCATGGATCTGGAAGATTTAAATCCTAGAAAGTTCATTGAAGTTGAATAGACAAGTGATAAGGGACTAAAGCATAAATATCATACTATATGCAGTGGTGTCATGGTGGAGGTCATACGGGGTCATACATCATATGAGAACCTACAATTTTTTTTTTTTTTTAATTAATTGTATGGGGAAAAGAAAATTTTGTCTGTACGGAGACATACAGCATATGGGTGCCTAAGTTTTGTATGCGGAGATCTATACATGTACAGATCTTTGATCATCTCTTGCTGTTCCTAATGTATTTTGTTTGATGTTCATAAACAAAAATTGTCCACCTCTGCAGCACAGGAATCCAGAATTATATAAAATAATGGTCGAAAAACAAGAAGTATTGCAAATAGGGCCTACACACTCCAAGATTCATCAAGACAAGTGTGCATCTACGGTGGTGCTACAGGGTGTATTCTTTAAATCAAGATTGTTGTACAATTAAAATGTAAAGCAGAACAATTTCTTTACTTCTTCTTTAATACTAATAAAATCATTAAATGACAGTCGGAAAGATAAAGATAGGAGAGTAAAATATATTTCAAGGAAAAAAAAAAAAAACAAGGGATGGGGCATATGGCCAAGGAAAAAATTACCATGACAGCACTGACTAGCTATATATAATAGCAAAGTTGAAAACAAAGATATTAAAGTACTCTTTATTTAAAACCAGACGGCCAAAAATGACAAACATTTTAAGCTAGATGAGGAATCCTCTTCATTTCAAAGCATTGTCAAAGTGTCTCAGATTAGAAGAATCTAAATGATTCTGATATTGTTAGAAAAGGAGCTGACATATTGTATTATAAATTTAATTGAAGGTTCTTAAATTGAAATAAACTTGCAGTTTAATATACAGTATAATACATAATCATTAACATACAACTTCTTATGGTTAAATTCAGCAGATCAATCTGACCGTTTCTTGGCAAAATTTCCTCTAATTGCGCATTGCTGTGCCATAAAATGCATGTAAAATTGATAAAAATAAATATTTGTTATATTAAAATTACATTATTACCTCCAAAAAACAAAAAACCTCTCAAACAAGACTCCTAATTCACAAGTGTCCCGTATGGAACTATATGTCTGTCCCATACGGAACCAAGTATTTTTTATTATTTCGTAGCATCTACATGTTTTTTTAACTAGTAACTACTTTTCTAAAATGTTTCAGTGCCTACAAGTTTATGGAAAAATTTCAGTTACTTAAGGGGTCAGAGATCACAGATTTTTGCCATCAAAGTGCTTGTTGACTATTGAGGTGTCTAAAAAATGTCCCGTACAGAACCCCATTTTATTAGGTACTAGCTGGGAACACCCAGCATTGCCCAGGTTTTCATTTTTTCTTTTATTTTTAATTAAACTGGTTGCTAGTCTTGTTGGAAATCTCGGAAACTCAACTATAGACAACCTCGTTCATAAAGATGATTCTTTACATGGCGTCACTTACATGAATTAATTAATGCCTACCAGGGTTAACTCAATTAAAAACAGCCGTTGTAGATCAGGCACCAAGAAGAAAACTTTGCATCATGAGTCTTGCGTTTAACTGTTTTTTAAATTGAATTATGTATGTAATTTTTTTTATTTATTTAATCTGGTGTAGTTAAGGCCACTATATCATCTCTTCTACATCACCGGAAATAAAATAAAATAATAGAAAAAATCAAACTATAAACAAAGTAAAACCAACGAAAATATATACACGCTACAGTTACACGAACTTTTAGCATTGTCTTGAAGTTCAGCAAAACAAAAACACACCTCTTGATACTCACACATCCACTTAGCGTTGACCCAATGTTCTACAGATCTTACATTTCATCTCTGGTGGTCAATACTATTAAATTTCAAGTGGCTTATCTTATTCATGGGCATTACAACCTTTCATCCACCTCTTTTTCTCCCCACCGCAAATGTGACCTTACACAGAGGCAGAGATAAAATGATATAAGATCTGTAGTCTGTACATTGATGTGAAGCTGCCCTGACATACATTTCACGTAATTTCATGACTATGTGTGCTTTCATTTGAACTTCAGAGAGAGTTGACGATAAGTAGGGAATTCCCTTGTTAACCCGTTGGGGTATCATCGTGAGAAAAAATTCTCTCTCTGTCGGTCATACCAAAGAATCAATATATACTCATGTAATTTAATTTATATTCGATGATTTTATACCCCTTGACTGCTGTATGCCAGTTTATATCGTACCCAGTTTTTTTTTTAAATATGACTTGAGAAATTATATCTCAGAAATTAAAGACATATTAATTATATTATATCTTATTTTATATACAAAATAAAGATACATTAAATAAATTCGCAATAAGTCAAAAATAACAAACAACAATAACAAAAATAATATTTTGGGATGCATATATTTTAGAAATTAAGACATTGTTCTTCCCACAATGCTTAACTTATTGGCAACGTGATTATACAGATAGAATCTCGCAGTAACACATTTTCGGACATGAACAATATTTTGAGAGACGTATAATTTAGAATTAATACAGTGTTATTTTCAGTGGGCTTACGTACATTCACATACTAATGTTAACATCGTAACAAAAATATCACTGAATTGCTTTTTGGTATGTGTAAAATGCTTTGTTTTCCCCTTCTTTGCATAAATAAATATGTATATAAAAACAATCTTCATGAAATCATGGTTTCTTTTTCTTAGTTTCATAATAACCTATGCTCCGCTCAGCTGCAATTTTGATATTATCTTGGATATTCTCCCATACGCTATTAACATCTAACTCTTCCTCAACTTCGTAGGAAGTTGCTTAAGCAGCAAATCTATTTGAAATTTCGACGTGATAACGTTGCTTAGTTTGCTCGTACTTTAATTTCAGAATATTGAATCTACTAATATTATCTTGTTGCTCTACTCGCTTGGCTACTGATAGTCTTTCTCTTAATTCTCCAATTACCAAATAATGGTCAGAATTACAGTATGCCCCTCCCCCCTCCTGAAAGTTCGAATGTCTACTATACTAGTATGTCTTCATTTATCTATCAAGATGTATACATCTTGATTACACAACTTTTAACACTGTATCACTTCAGAATATGTATTATATGACTTTCTTGTGTTAAATTCTATCGTACCTGGTTTACATGTTTCGACCTATTATGAGTCATCCTCAGAACTGGTCGTTGTTGGTCTTGGCGCCTCTTGTTTTGTTTCATGTGAGGTGTGTTTGTGTGGTGTAATGTGGAGTCAAAGAGTGTGTGTGTTCTGAAATTGAGTTGTGTGTTTATTTCATTGGGGTGTGTGTTTGTGTGTCTGTATATTTCATATATTTGGTATCTGTCAGATACAGGGGGGAGAGCCATTAATCCTTCCCATTGAAGGCTTTAAGGAACCAACCTGGACAAATACCCAATGTCCCATCCCTACCTTCCCGTGGTGCAGCTGTTAGTAAGCATAATTTTACAAGCTGAACTAAAGGGAGGGGCTACTCATCAATTAGCACTGGTCAGCTTGATGAGTTAATGATGAATTTGGTATAATTTTCCTCTATTCAATACCTAATTCCCTCTTTACCCTTTCCTATCCAGTCCTCTGACTGAACTCTTACTTTCTTCGACCCCGACGGCATTAGAGCATTCGAGGCCTATGGGTTCATTTCCCTTTCCTTCCTCCTCTTTCTACTTTGCTGTTCCTAGTGCTGACACTAGGCACTAAAATCGTCCTTCAGTGGCTTAAGGAGGGAAAGCTGGTGATCAACAAGATCTCCCAGCTAGGTCCAGTGGACCCGTCGACCAACAGCAGGTGTGGTCCTCCAGACATTCTGGGGGTTGTGTGTGAATGAAGTAGCCACCAAAACGTTAAAATAATTTGGTGTTCACTTAAATCGGCTACAACTTGCCATTCCCACTCCAATACATACAAATATACATACATACATAGCCACATTGACTTTTATATATAAGATTTCTTAGAAAATAAAGTTCAATAAACTATTCTGTTTTCAGGGAGAGGATCCTTCACACTTTAACAAAATTATTCATGTATCACTGAGCATATTTTTACCACAGACATAAATTTTATAGACAATTATATTTTCAAACTTGCTGTCTAATGTGTCCCGTACGGAACCTGGAATAGCTGAAGGGGAATACAATGAGAACAAGGACAATGCAACGAGAACAAGGAGAATATAAGGAGAACAATTGGAATACAAGGAAAATCATGAGAATGAAAGGAGAACAAGGTGAATATAAGCAGAAGAACAAGGAGAATACAAGGAGGACGAGGTAAATACAAGAAGAACAAGAAGAATGCAGGGAGAAAACGGAATAAAAGGAGAGCAACCTGGATACAAGGACAACATGGGGAATCCAAGGAGAGCAAGAGAAATACAAGGAGAACATGGGAATTTAAGGAGAGGAAGAGGAATACGAAGTTAACAAGGGGATTACGGGAAGAACAGAAGAAAAATTAGGAGAATACGAGGATATGCGGAGAACAGAGGGGACATGAGAACACGTGAGATACAAGGAGAGTAGTGGGGATGCAAAGGAGAATAAGGGGAATACAAAAAGAACAAGGGAATACGGGGAGAATGGGGAAAATACGAGGAGAATACGGGGGATATCGAAGAACAGGGAGGACACGAGAACACGTGAGATAGAAGGAGAATAAGGGGAATGCAAGGAGAATACAGAAAGAAAAACGTACAGTATAATGTCGCGAGAAGTCATTTTTTAACATAAAGAATAATGTTATGAGCAGTGGCGGCTGATTGAGGCAAGTGAGGCCAGGCCTCAGTCACTTGACTTAACTGAAATCAAATTTTGTGTTTTTGTATAATATATCAGTTATTTGAATGAAGCATATATCGCATTAGAAGTATTTGAATACTTTGTGATGTATATAGACCTGTCTTGCAGTAAAATTTGTTCCTGAAGCCAGGATCGCTCGTGCCGGGTCTGGCTTCTGGCTGGCTTCGTATGTTTTCTCGGGCTTTCAGGTTGCACTTGAAACGTCGTAGCTGAGGCACAATTCGTCTGGGATCGTGGCCTGATCAGCTTTCACTCCTCCCATCCATGGACCAGTCTCAAGGTTGGAATAGGGTGGGTATAGCAGTGGTGACTTGTCTTCCTAAATAGACAATAAAAAACATAAAAATTCTCACTGTTTAACAGTCAAGTACTATTGTACTTCGAGGAGCCAAGATGGCAGACAGAAACTTGCTAATAAGTGAACATAAAGTGATATTACGTGTGTGTATAAGCAGTGCATGTTAAACAGTGATGTTTATGGACGTTGTAAGAATAGTGTTGTTGAATGTATGTCACAGTTTATGACTTAAGCGAGGGTGTTGTATTATTGTACTTCGTAATACAGTAGAGAATGTGGTCTAATGTTGTTATGTGTTTCGGGAAAATATAAAGAGAAACAGATGCGAGAAATAATGATGATGTAGTTAATTCATTGTTAGAGTGGCCTTTTTCGAGAAGAAATGATATTGAAAGAAAGGAAGTTTTAAATAAAGATATAGTCTACGGAGATATCTACGCCATACAAGGTAATGTAATTCCGAAGTTAGCTTCGGTTTGCATTCCGACTATTTTCCACGGTTTATCATCACCTTTTCTTTCCATCACAACATACACACATGAATGCATGCATGCATACATACATACACACATACATACATACATACATACATACATACATACATACATACATACATACATACATACATACATACATACATACATACATACATACATACATACATACATACATACAAAGACAAAGAATTGTACGCACATCAAAAATCAATTCAGTAAGGACCGCGTCTATGTACCTCCACTGCCACAACACTGGTACAGCTGAGGGAGCGCATCAATAATGTAGCACACATAGAACATTTGTAGAGTGTGAGAATAAATGTGTTGCGTGTACGGTTCTGTTGATGTATCACTTCTGGTTGTATGGGTATTAGTTTGGAAAATATAGCAGTTTGATTCTTTTGTAGTAGCCCTGTATTTTATGAGAAAAATATTTATTTTAGGTACACATTTCCGCGGCTCGCCCAAATATGTAATTAGGTGATAAAATATGTGTACCTTACCCTATAATTAATATGTACCACCTGGATATTTCAATCGCACATTTTACAAAGGAACTAAGTCAAAATTTGCATTTTTTGTGATGAAATGGTTAATACTTCTATGAAATAATGATTTGCAAAGAAAGGAACTTAGTCAAACCTTCCCCTGTATCTCTAACATCAAGTTAATATTCATAGTACTGGACTGGTACACTCGTATTTAACCTATTCATGAAAATAAGTCTCTTTGCTCTCCTAGAATGTAGCAAATTTTGACTTACTTTCTTTCTAAAAAGTGATATCCTTTGTAATATTAATACATTTCTCGCTTTCACTTGACCATGAATTAACGCAACGCAAATCAGATAACGGTCCTATGCGTGGTATGAGAGGATTTCGAAGTTTCATTACTGTTAGAATTAGTTGATAAGCACAGGAACGCCATTTCGTAGTGCTTTAGCAATAACATCTTTAGCAAGACTTCTAGTTTCTGTTGCATTCAAACAATTTTATTATAAAATACGATAATTTGGTCCAGGGAGCATCCGTTTTGGTGCAAAGATAATTCGTTTGGCTTGTTTCTTAAATGAAATTACGAAATGGTGTTCGTGTGCTTATCACTTAATAATCTTAATTATTCTGTTCGGTGGGATGAATATGTTCCTTTAAAGGCTACAATTTTTTTTATAATTACCTGGTTTTAGCCTATTTCAGTAATTTGTTTTCTTAGATAAATACGCAGAGAATCCAGATATGAAACTGATTAATATTATATTTCTTTCTAGATCTTTAATAGTATTAATAATATTAATAAAATGAAATATAATAATTATTAATATTTATTTTGTAATTTTACGATTATATCATAAGTGTTATTATTGATTATGTTTCATGTCTTTACTGATCGTATTTTCGTGACTTAGTATACACTTTGCTGTAGGCCTGTTCTCCAAATTTAAAATAGTACCGAATTCCACACTTTCAGAAGCACTGCATTATACGATTTATTTTGTTCGTATTTATTGATAAGGATGGTCATAAAACAATGTAATGTATTAAATCCATAAAACCTCATTGTCCTCAGTAATTTATAAATTGCGTCACGATTTCGGTAGTGTTTTAAATGTGCCTGTCCAATCGAGGCTTAATTATGTCTCCAATATACACATATTTTATTTCTAGAATCGTCATTGACGCTACGAAATGTAAATGCTTTTATTCCCTACTTATTGTTGCAGTTTTCAAATAGGAATAGTAATATAACTTAGAAAACTTACCTCAGTGGGGAGAAGTTCATCTTGGTTGTCCCATGGGAATCGAACAGAGCTCCTTAATTCACTTACTCTTCATAAAACGGCATCTTTGCTTACTTTCATTGAAATCAAAACTCATAATGGCTGTCCAATATGTTATTTACATTGTTGAAGCCGGTATTGTTAAACGTTAAGCGATGAACGCGAATTACATAGAGCATGAAAATATGGAACTGACGTCAGTGGGTAGAAGCTGTAGACAAGAAAATGGATAGTACTTAGGTTGAGAACTTTCGAACTGGTTTTAAATATAGTAAACCGGCCACAAGGGAATTTAAATATTGTCGTGTTCATATTTTATATTTAAAACGTATTTTTAAGTTTTCTAAATAAAATGATATAACATATATTATTTTATGATGCAGTTATGTATTGCATTCATGTTACTTGATATTTATGAGTATAGAAATCACAAAATCTTTACTTTTTGCCAGAATATTAATTTCAAAACTTATTGACTTAAAGATCTTCTTCCTCTTCTTTTATTAATTTTGTAGCTCAAACTTCATTCTATACTATGTTGGCTGCATTTTCACAATAGTTAGAAGATAATTTGTAGAAACAAAAGCCGCCCTAAATAAGGGTTCGATAGATCGGCCTACTAATCAATTCATAAAGAATAATAGGTAAACAAAACAACTTTGTGACACTTGGAAAGAAAAAGAAAAAAACATTAAGATAAGAAAACGTAGGAAATCCTTTACAATAAAAATTTTGTTGGGTACAAATGATTACTAATTATAGCTAAGGATGATTTTAACACGTGAGATCCTATGGCATCAATCGTTGCATCATAAATTTTATATTGTTTAAGTTGATTTAAAGTTTCACGTGGGATCGTGCCACGGGCACCGAACATGAGCCCAAAAACTGTCCAATGTGTAATGTGGTATTGTGCTCCAAGATGCTGACAACAAGGCTCATATATGACTTGTTTTTCACGACACACCTCTTGTGGCTGTTGCTCATGCATCTCAAAACGGATTGTGGGATCAAGAATGACACCCTTATCCTTCTGCCGATCAATTATGATGATATCAGCCCGTCTAGTAGAGCCATCAGAAGAGACGCAACCAACCTCCTCATAAACCTCATAGGAAGCATTCTGACGGATTGAAGGTGTGATGAGAGAACGAACCGTATTATGTCTGTTGATTCGGAGCAATTCTCCATGATGGCAGAAACCCAAGACGTGAGGAAGCGTTCTTGCTCGTCGAATCTTCTGCAACGGGTTGAGTCAAGAGTTCTACCAGGGAGAGTACGTACAGGTATTGTATTACAGTTCATCTTAATGGCTTGCGTCCACTGACTGCTCGAAAGTCCCTTTTTGGCTGACTGTGCAGCTTAGAAATCATAGTTCTTCCTACGTGTTCATCTCTGTATTTGGTTTAAAAAATAGTTATTTATGGTACTTGTGAGGTAAGAGTATCTTTATTGCGCGAGTGGAAAGATTTAAACATGAGGCAATGAAGATCACGCTTACAAGTACCATACGTAATTTTATCCATGACCATAACAAAAAATTTTGTTTTATGAAAGAAAATATGTTGAAAATAAGTCCTCATATAATCAGATATCATGGCATGGATTTTACAATCGATACGTGTACTAGATATTCATGATGTAGGAGGCCATGAATAGTGAAGAATGGTATCTAAGGCGTTGGATAAATAACAAATTATAATTTTATTATATAATTTTAATATTTTTTTTTCATTTTAAACGTGTATTTTCATCTTTTTTAAGCTTCAGGGGTTATTTAGAAGCGTTCACGGGACTAATGTGATTAAAATAATTTTACATTTTACTTCTGTAAACTTAAGAGAAATATTAAAACGTAATTAATCATCGTGTCTGTTTAGCTCAGTTGACTAAGGCGTGTTGTTATTAAATTCTATAAAAATTCTATAATTCTATAAACCCGACTTCGCAGGTTCAAGTCTCCTCGCATCCCAAAAAGTATTCTTTTTACAAAATTTAAAAAAAAAAAACTACATTTTATTTTCATATGCCCCCATTTTCTCTAGAACAAGTGAAAGTAGACAGTTGAAATTTCACGTTCTTTTGTCATACTACATTATTTCAATCATGTAGTAATTAACGTACTGATAGAAAATATAGACTATAAACCTCTGTAGGAGTCGAAACTTTTCCAAATAGGTCTAATAACACAATAGAAGTAGCCGTGAACGTTCTCAAAATCCATTTCTTTGAGCATATAAACATTGTATATATGCTATAGTCCCGTCACTCTAATTTCCGGCAGCCAATCGCGTTGCAGGTCAGCTACATTTAAACGTGTGCATCTTGTGATTCGCTGATTCATTTCTTAAGGCTCGATAAATACTTAATATAATCGCCCGCCATTTTAGCTCTTTCGTTGGCGTTCGCAGAAAGCACACGAAGACGTTATTTGCCGCTCAATTATTTGCTGAATTACATTGCGTTTGATTTATTATCATAGGAGCTACGACATGATAATGTTTAACGGTGTGGGAAATAGATTCCTCGTATGGTAGCTCGGGAACGTAAGAACAAAAATGGCGAACGATACTACCTACCTAGACTTTATAGAGGCTTCACTTTCTAAGACGTAAGCAAAGAGGCGGAGTCATGCCGGAAATAACAGCGTCGGGACTATAATTAAAACTCCATTTTGTCTACACTGCCCATGCTTTGGTTGTAGAGTTTTATTATCTCTGACTTTAGAACATGAATATAATTTTTCTTCTTCTATCCCATCTTTTGGTCTACACCTGTGGAGTAACAGTCAGCATGTCTGGCCGTGAAACCAGGTGGCCTGGGTTCGAATCCCGGTCGGGGCAAGTTACCTGGTTGAGATTTTTTCCGAAGTTTTCCCTCAACCCAATACGAGCAAATGCTGGGTGACTTTCGGTGCTGGACCCTGGACTCATTTCACCAGCATTATCACCTTCATTTCATTCAGACGCTAAATAACCTGAGATGTTGATACAGCGTCGTAAAATGGCCCAATAAAAAAAATCCCATCTTTTGCATGTATCCATTGTCCTTTTATTAACAAAATTGGATCCCATGCAAACAGGTTTATTATCAAACCATTTGGTTAGTACAACACTGCCATCTGTACTAACAGTTTAGTCGCAGAAACCTTTATCCAGCTTTTTACCCTCTTTATCAGAAGTTAGAAGTGGATTGTTGAAGCAGTGTAGCCATACAGTGCCAGCAGCATATATCTGTTTGATATGAAGCAACTGAAATAGATGATATGAACTGAAATAGTTGTCAAAGTACAGCGGATGTTTGGTTCATCAATTCTTTCTGCCAAATGGACGACGACTGAAGCACCAATGTCTGGAAACTTACATTTGTGTGATATTTCTATTGTAGAGTGTTGATAGATCAGAAATTTGTACATAATGCCTCTTTCACCATATAGAAAACAGTTTTTTATTCCCCATAGAGTTGGCTTGTTTTTCACATATTGCTTCACATTTAGATACTTCAATCCTTTTGGTATTATATTTGCCTCTTTGTCTCATTATATGGTTCTTTTCAATATTAAACTTGGCTCTGATTGACTGGACGATGTGACTTTTGATGTTCCAAATAAGTACTTTAGTTGCTAGCTATTGATGCTGCTCTTCAGTGTGTTACTCAAATTTCTGAAAAATCTATTTGCATACTTACCGACTCCAAGGGGGCTATATTTAATATAATTAAATATGTACCGAACCCATATGCACATAGAATTATTCCACTTCAGAAACAACTAAGTAAACTAAAAGAACTCCAAAAGGAAATAACATTTCAATGGATACCTAATCATTTTGGTATACCTGGAAACGAGAAAGTCGATAATATTGCAAAACAGGCAACATATTTGCAACCAACACTTCTTCAAGTGATATCTCTATCCAATGCTTTTGCTTCAGTAAAGTCTTATTTTACAAAGCTATGGATCAACAATTGGCTCTCTTCTGACAAAGGAAAAATTTTACAGTCTGTACAAAAGAAATCAAATGACCTGAAAATGTACAAAAACTTGCCCAGACATGTTCAAACATTTTTAACAAGAGCCAGAACAGGTCACATTGTCACTCAATTGTACCTACACTGATTTCACATTTCTGATAATCCTACTTGTCTGTGGTGCAATAATCATGATGAAGATCTGGAACACATTCTTCTATACTGTCCATCCATAAACACAAAAGAAGTAAATTAAATTCATCAATACCGGTTGCAGAAGACACAGTCCTGTAGTATATATTGACTACACCCCAACCCTGGCTACTAGCAACAGGTGTCTATAATGAACACCGATCAAAATACCCCTCATTTCTCGTGAAAAACAACAACTGAATAGACTACAGTGGACTATAGAGGACTTTATGTTCTCAGCAAACAGCTGGATACATTAAGAAGATAGATCCTTCACATTTAGATGACCTTCAAAGGATATTATTTGTTCATTTATACGCAGTTTTGTTTGAAATGGGAGAGCCATACACTTTTCTTTGATAGCATTGAAAATTGACCTCACCTTCCAGAATCTATTACTGTTACTAGGGTCCTTCTGCAAAATATCTACAAAGCAGTGGCGGTTCCTCGGGGGAGGGAAGGGAGGAACGTCCTCCTCACATTTTCTTCTTTTGAAAGTAAATACCAAATAAAATATGTGCCTTGAAATTCGAGGAAGATTCGATAATTTTTAAGTTCACAGCTATAAGAAAAACTCGGTTGATCGAGTTTTAAACCACGCGCGCTCATGTGCTGTAGAAAACTGTGAGAAAGATGCGAGATTGTCTGTGTAGAGGAAAGGCACTCCATTCCTCCTCTACTGCAGTTAACACACATAGACAACAGCGCACTAGCGGCCAGAGAAAGAAGCAGAGTTTTAAAGCAAGTAAATGAACGGAGAGGGAGGAGATCCTCCTCTGAATCAGTCATGGGCGGGAAATAGAAACCGACTGGTCGTGCAGCAAGCTCGCTACCTCTGCCACCTAACGATGCTGCATTCAACCAGACTATAACACATCTAGGAGGAGACACAACAAAAACAGTTTTAACGCAAGGCTATGAAAGACACCATGTAAACTTTTTTTTTAATTATAAATCAAAAATATTATTCATTGCACTTTATATAGGCTACTATTCATGGTTTGAAACTTTCGTGGATATTTGAAAGTTAAAGTCGGGTTTATGTAAAACAAAGAGGAAGTAGTTCTACGCAATTGGCCCCTGAAATTCACTTCTATTCATTGTTTACTAGACAGGTAAACAGCCAAGTTGTCAGTTTTGTACAAATATATTTGAAACTGAAAGTAGGTACTCCAAACTACATCATTTTTAACATAAAAATTAATCGGCCACCGGCAGCTTTGAACAATAATGATAGTGTGACTTTACAAAAACTGACATTCTTCAAAAGTATGTGATAATGAACTTGTAAAATGTACATGTGGCAACACAGACCACGTGGGTGGGTGCAGTGTTTTCGCTTTCCTCAGATTATTTCCCATTCCCATTTCCATTTTTCCGTAAAACGGTTCCGGTTACGAGTTAGTAGCTAGTCTCTTCCAACAGTGTGATGCTGTAGTGTGCTCGAAAAATGCTATGAGGTTGTGGTGTGAATTTCCTTGTAATTGTTAATTTGCGCAATTATTCAACAATGAATGGAAGTGAAATCATAATATATTTTGGACAATTTAGGAAACTCAGTTTACGAGAACAGATTATTGCTATACAGAAGGAAAGGCCAACCCCAACACTACCTGGTCTTACATGTATGCATGTTGGCTAATTTGTAGCATGTTTCATTCAAGAAGCTGTCATTTAGTGCTATTAATTTATTTCCTCCTCTTAAGAAATATGCAGGAGCCGCCACTGCTACAAAGTAAAGGTTATTTTCAAAGAAAAGAGGTATGCACACTGTTCTACTCCAGTAAAGCCTCACTCTTGGGTAATACAAATTTCCCATAACAATATGTAAACCAAATTTATTTATTTATCTAAACGATAACAGCTCCCTGTATTAACAGGCTGCCATAAAGACAGAGCATATTGTGCAATACACAGTTGAAAGTACAAATAACATATGTTTAAGTTTAAGAGAGTCACACAACAATGACTAGAAATGAAGATTGAATAAATAATTATTAATTATTTGAAGATCAATGTTGACCATAGAGATGGTTTCAGGGTAGAAATATGGTTTCTCTCAGAGCTACAAGAATGATGTCGTCAATTGTCTTCCTCTGTATGCCGAAACGTTGCCAGGTTTGGAAGAAGAAACTGGGAATAGTTCCACGTGCTTCAGAATTGGTGAAAACCTAACATTATTTTGAACAGCATACAAATTAATCATGGCAGCAGCAATTTCATATATAGCACTAGGTACATACCGCATTTTCTCGAATATTCCGCGCCCTCGAATAAGCCGCGCACCCCACTTTTGAAATGCAAAAAATAAGTAAATAAATAAAACAAACAAAAAATTTATTCACGACAAATTAAAAACCAATTAAACACAAATAAATGCAGTTCAGTTAACAATAATTAAGAGAATTTTATTCTGGAAGAGGACCCATTTCAAACCCATTTTATGTGCATGCACTGCACACATGTCAGTTGTCGTGCTTAATCAGCCGTTTACACAATATCCTGTAACATTAACAGCATGCCTAATAATTTCCATGTTCCTCCACATCTTTGGTAATTTTACATTTTTCTCTATAAGTAAAGAATCTCAATCTCATACCTTTAGTGATACTGACTTTTAGAATTGAATTTTTCTTTGAATCGGACTGTACTGTGGTGTGTTTTATAATAATGGCGATACGAGCTGCTGATGCGTATAAACACGACTGACTGCGTTATCGCAACTCATTCTTGCAGTACAAACAGAACAACATTTGGCTCGCATAATAACAATGCCATCGAGGTCACCTGCCAAAATCGCTGACTCCAACTGTACACATTACCACAGTCTAGTCCACACCTGTGGAGTAACGGTCAGCACGTCTGGCCGCGAAACCAGGTGGCCCGGGTTCGAATCCCGGTCGGGGCAAGTTACCTGGTTGAGGTTTTTTCCGGGGTTTTTCCTCAACCCAATACGAGCAAATGCTTGGTAACTTTAGGTGCTGGACCCCGGACTCATTTCACCGGCATTATCACCTTCATTTCATTCAGACGCTAAATAACCTAGATGTTGATACAGCGTCGTAAAATAACTCAATAAAATTTAAAAAAAAACACAGTCTACTATATACAGTCACGAAGCTTGAGTTTTGAGGGTGCTAGGAACAATAGACTATGCCGGTACTATTTCGCATTGTCTGTAATGAGGCGATAATAGCGATCCTAGTGGTGAGCAACTACCTATGGATGCATATTTACTACGTATATACCTTCGTGACTGTATATACTAGACTGTGACATTACTGTGGTTCACTGGCTTCACCTATGGCCTCCTTGCTCACTTGTACCAATACCTGAGTAAATTGTATTAACGGGAGAAAACATAGGCCCCTTTTAAAAATGGGCTCTTTGCAAGCATATCTAATCTCATTGCCAGGGATGTCAAAGCGCCTGTATTACGTGCTCATACTACAAGTAATACAAATCCATGGTTTTTTTTTTTTTAACACGATAAAGTACAATCATCGCTCTTAAGGAAATGTGCGGGTTCTTGAGAGCACGCAATACAGGCGCTTTGACATCCCAGAGAGAGCCTTTATTCTTAACCAATAAATAAATGTATGCGACGCAGTCGAATGTCCCCGAATTCACGAATAGGCTGTAGGAATTTATCAGGTAATAGGCGCTATTCACTTAACAGAAAAAATCTAAAAATAGCAATGCTTTCCTTGCTATAAATAAAGATCACAGTGTTCGGAATTCAGCTCGTTAAATTTTCTAAATTTTAGAAATTTTATTGAGGCAGTGAGGAAATTTTCAAGGACATTATAGTGTGAGAAAATAAGTTTGATACAAGGAAGTATTTAGACTACAGGTAACAGTAGAGTAGGTAGGCCTATCGAATTCCAATTGGGCTACAATTTGACATTAGGCACGATCATTCTGCTACATGTTACAGTGACTGAGTACTTGACTAAAAATTACGCTACATTTTTGCCGAATTCGCCTTCGACGGCCACGGATTGCAACACAATATCAAAGGAACGACTAGTGGCGTTTCAAGCGGAGTCTGAATGTACTCTAAAGCTACGGTTTCGCTACAACGATCTTCGCTGACGATTGATATCGCCAGCGGTCATCGTCAGAGAGTGGTTTCTTTACCGGCGAACTTCGTAGGTGGATAGTTTATTGTTTTATATAGTTGACCATGTCTGATCAGCTGATATGTGGATGACAATATAATAATGTTATAATACAAGTTTTGCCTTGAAAAACAAGTACGGATCTTTAAAGTAGTTAATGCCATGTTTATAAATAGATATACAGAAGGGTCTTTTAATTAATTGATATTAAGACATCTTGAAAGTGAACCCACCTACTTTAAGGAATATTTCAGACTTTCTCCCGAACAATTTCATTTTGTTTTAAGTTCAATTGAAAATGATGTTGTAAAATTACCCACAAAATGTATTCACAAACCAATCAGCCCAGCTGAAAGATAAGCATAACTTTAAGGTAAACACCAATTATATAAAAACTTTATTTTTACTTTTTACAATGTTATTTTTTTTTTCATTTAGGAGGATTTATTTAGGAAATAATGTTACAAATAAAAAAATAATGTGAGAAGGAGGTTGTTGCATTTCTCTCCTTTGCTCGGAATTCCACTTCACTTACTATTTCACACTCAAACTTTGCTTCAGTAGCTAAATCTGCCGCATCGTGTGTGTCCTTCAATTATGTATCACTTTACTCAATTATATTAACAGTCTGGTTATTGCAAAATATAGATTTGTTATTGTTTACATTGATTCTTCTTTTTGGCTCATGTCGAACAGGGATTTGTGTTTAATCAATTAATATATCGTCCTCATTAGCGAAGAAATTGCAGAAAGATTTCCGTTTTACCGCCATTATGGTATGTATGATGTATAAATCACATGTTATTAAATGATTTAATTCATAACCTACTGTAATTTTACAATTGGTTTCTCGGCGATGATCGCCAGGTTTTTGCCTCCAAACGCCAAACGATGTTCGTCGAGCCCAGCGACGTTCGTTGACGTTCATCGCCGTAAAGAAACCATGCACATTCAAATCAACGGGACAGAATCCCAGCGAATATCGCCAGCGTTGATCGACGGCGAAGATCACCGTAGCCAAACCGTAGCTTAAGGCAAACAGCGTTGTTACGTTTGGCGGGAAATGTCAACTATCAAGTAATTTATTGGCAACACTGTCTTTCTTTCTGTGTTGGTCATGACATTGGCGCGATAATGCGGAATGTGCAAATCGGTGCAATGCAACAAGCGAATGGAATGTGGCTTTAGGAAGTATGTGGAGAAAAAATGTAAATAGATGTATTGTATTTTGTACCTGTTCGACAGGCTGAATTATCAGAGAAGTGAACGATGAATGACTTCGTACATTGATAATGTATGTTAGTATGGAGGACAGTAAATTCTGTGAGAAAATAAACAAAGATGTTGAAGTGTTTGATTTGTTTCAAAATGACTTTGAAGGTAATAACAGTATTTATGTTTAGGCATATTAGTATTTTCTCAACATGACAGTATTTTTCTTTACTGTTTGGTAGTTCCTATAAATAATTAGCAACTTGTTATATGCGGACTTCTCAAGGAATATTGTGTAGATGTTTTAGTAATGTCATTGGGTTGTGTCATTTGTATTTTTGCATTTTAAATGTGTTTTATATCATTTTTCGATGCACATCGTGTACATGTTAGTGATGATAATATAAGTAATATCCAATTCGATTTCAAACGAAATGTAATGTATGGCAACATGTCTAATTCTTTGTTCGATTTTATTTAGTACCTACATATAACAAAGCCTATACGTATTCACAGACGCTGAGCCGTGGTATTAACGAAACAATTATGAAATAAAAATGGCAATGGAAAGAGAAGTAGACCTAGTAGAGAAAATGACCGAGAAAATCTGTCATATCCTTTTTTGCCCACTACGTGCATACTGTATTTTATAGGATCTGGAAAGGGAACGGATTTCGATCTCGAGTAATAACGTGTCAACTAATTAGGGCTAATTACTTGGACGGTATCATGGATTTTCACTTCCAAAATCACCAGAAGTACCTGTTCGCATGAAGTTATTGAAATTGATTCTTCCATACAATTGCAGGGCAGTAATCAAAATGGTAAATGGTAAAATCTTGTTTTGGCATTGTGTCTTATAATCCATCTTTTTTTATATATACAGATTTAGATAAATCCAGCTCAGATTGGTGGCGTGAAGACCAGGCTTCAGAATTTTCTGCGTCTGTTAGCAGTGAGACCAATAATTGTAATATTGAAAGAGTTGAGTGTAAAAGCCCTATATTCAAGACACCGTACTCTGAACCTCGAACAAGGAAGCAGAAGAAATCTTTCACCAGTATATCTTCAAATTCGTCAAGTAAAAAAAGGAGGAGGGGTAAGAAGTATTTTATTAGCATTATGAAGTGTCTGGTAGGAGTGTTTCATAGCTTTGTAATCTGGATGTACATACATACATTGCGACATCAGTAATTTGCTTGGAGACGTCGTTATGTATAGACCACTTTTACATTAACCTGTATTAGTTATTTAAGCAATATTTAATCAAGGGTTAGGTTAGGTATGTTTAGGGGGTCTATATGGCTATAGGATATCGGTAGGATGTTTATGAGAATATATGTTGGCTAGATTGGGGAAGAGTATTCTTCCACCATGTATAAGTGTAAATTTTTTTGGTGGTTGGTACTGATGAGGTTTGAATGGTGTACCGGTAAAGCATGTGTTTGGATGGTGTGTAAATCAATCTATTATTTGTTCAATTCGTGAGCAGTTGTGCTACTGGTGATTTGTTTGGCTATAGAGTGCGTTGCTGGCCCAAGAGGAGTGAAACGGAGGGCTGAACAAGGTCGACGTATGTGAGAAGGTTAGAGGGTTAGTTGAGGTGATATCTCAGTGACATGAGGTCGACATATGTGAGAAGGTTAGTGGGTTAGTTGAGGTGATATCTCAGTGACATGAGGTCGACGTATGTGAGAAGGTTAGTGGTTTAGTTGAGGTGATGTCTCAGTGACATGAGGTCGAATACTGTGAATTCAATGATATAAGTGCGTTTTCTCTGCTGTGTATAGTGTCGAATTGCCGAAATTTCACTTATGGGATCGTGTTGATGATATCCTATTTTTAATAAGAACGGATGGGTTATATTCCAGAATGGGATGTTGTGAAATTGTTTTGCTGATATCCTATTTTGGATAAGAGCGGATGGGCTCTGTTCCAGAATGGGATATCGTCAATTTGTGTGATTATTGCTTTTTAAATAATGGGATCGTGTTGATGATATCCTATTTTGAATAAGAGCAGATGGGTTGTATTTCAGAATGGGATGTTGTGAAATTGTTTTGCTGATATCCTATTTTGGATAAGAGCGGATGGGCTCTGTTCTAGAATGGGATATCTTCAACTGTTCTAGAATGGGATATCTTCGATTTGTGTGATTATTGCTTTTTAGATAATGGGATCGTGTTGATGATATCCTACTTTGAATAAGAGTGGATGGGTTGTGTTCCAGAATGGAATGTTGTGAAATTGTTTTGCTGATATCCTATTTTGGATAACAGCGGATGGGCTCTGTTCCAGAATGGGATATCGTCAATTTGTGTGATTATTCTTTTTAGATAGTTTTATTTACCAGTACTCGTCGTGTTGGTTTATGTCGACCATGTTGTGACATCACTGCGTTGTGACGTAACTACCGCCATGTTGTGACGACATCGTTTGTCAAACTTGACGAAAATTAAGCGATATCCTATAATAAAAGAATCCCTGTTTAGGTTTAGTGTAAAACTGATCTATGTGCAATGCCGTCTCCTAGGAAATTATCCATATGAGTGGCTCAGAGCACAAATGGTGTAACTCCATCTGGAACACTTCTATGAAAAATGAATACAGTGAAACCTCTCATTTATGGACATCGAAAGGACGTAACAATCTGTCCGCATCTGGGAGGTGTCCTTTATTGGGAAGGAATCTCCCCAATCTAACAGTAAATTTATAATGTGCATTGTGTATCTCTTCACGCTTTAAATGAAATGCATTACAGAGTGGGAGGGGTATACATGCAAATTTTTTTATGTTTATTTAAGAAAAATGCAAGAGAAATAATGCCCTATTTAATTTTTCCCTTGCCCTTATACCTTTTCCATAAATATCTCACGTATTTTACGATATGATGTTTCATGAATGAGAGTACTATGAAACCCCTGTCAGTTTAGACTATACGCACATCTTTCGATATCATTATACTCTAGCATAAACAGTTAAGTGTGAAATTCGAACCTATTAATGTAAAAAGGTGATTGTGTTTGGATACACGATAAATTATTTGATAATGTGTTACACAACAAAGACCTTCATGGTAAGCCTGGACAGTAGACAACCCTCGCAAGCTTAACTTCGCATAACTAGTGAGGCATTTATAAAGAAAACAAATCGTCTGGAAGCATTAACTAACCTAAAAATATGGCATTTTTTCGTGTCTAAAAAAGTAACTAATAAGATTGAGAAATTTGTTTACATAATGTGGTTAATGTGGTTCAGTATGCTATCCTCGATTACCTCGAAAAATATTTCCCACCCTTCTTAGATATATCATCTGTAATCTGTCAGAAAAAGAAAAATGTAGCCTCCAAAGTTTATTTCTTTCTTTTTAGATCAGTATATTACTGTTATTCATGTAATAAAGTCATTGTGATGTTGTAAAACAGATGCTGTTTCATTGTTTAAAAGAAAACTGGTTTAAGAAAAACAGGTTTTCTGGTTTAAAAAAAAAGTTTCTTTGCCAATCCTGATCAAAACCTAAACATTTTGTAGGAAATTTGCTGTTAATATTTCTAATGTCATGCTCTAGATTATGTTCTTGAAATAATATAATTAATTTACTTCAGCAGTTGCCAGCCCTGAAAGCAGTGAGACATCAGCATTGGAGATGGATTGGTATTCACCATACAAATTTTCAAAGTAGGTATAATTATGTATGTATTTATTTACACTGCAAGTGGGCAAGCACCCGGTGGCAGTGGTATATACAATATAAACAATACACAATAAAATGATAAGCATTACACAATAAAATTTACAATACTTACTTACTTACTTACAAATGGCTTTTAAGGAACCCGAAGGTTCATTGCCGCCCTCACATAAGCCCGCCATCGGTCCCTATCCTGTGCAAGATTAATCCAGTCTCTGTCATCATATCCCACCTCCCTCAAATCCATTTTAATATTATCTTCCCATCTACGTCTCGGCCTCCCCAAAGGTCTTTTTCCCTCTGGTCTCCCAACTAACACTCTATATGCATTTCTTGATTCGCCCATACGTGCTACATGCCCTGCCCATCTCAAACGTCTGGATTTAATGTTCCTAATTATGTCAGGTGAAGAATACAATGCGTGCAGTTCTGCGTTGTGTAACTTTCTCCATTCTCCTGTAACTTCATCCCTCTTAATCTTAGCATGCATCCCTCTTAGCCCCAAATATTTTCCTAAGCACCTTATTCTCAAACACCCTTAACCTATGTTCCTCTCTCAGAGTGAGAGTCCAAGTTTCAAATCATACAGAACAACCGGTAATTTAACTGTTTTATAAATTCTAACTTTCAGATTTTTTTTTTTTTACACAGTATAATTTTACAATACATATACAATTTTATACACAATACAATAAGAATACACAATACAATTTAACACAATAATAATAAAACAGAAATAAAATACCTAATTTTACAATACAACCTACATAATAATGTATAGGCCCTACATAAGTTTCAATAGTCTTTCACTTTACTCTCATCTCATTCTCTGTAGTGGCACTATGACGCATTCCACTGACACTTTAGCACACATTTCACTGACACTATAGAACACATTTCATTGATGCTATAAATTATCACTGATCGGAACTGTTAACTGCACTGTAAAACCATAACTTCACTGACTCACCTCGCTTCACTGACACAACAGTTGAAATAAGTCAAATAATTACATCCTTATGCATACTTATAAACAGAACTACATTTAAACTAAACATTTCTAGTCTAAGGCCCTCTTACACGCTATTCTGACAAGTCAGATGGAACCACTAAGTAACAATTAAATTGAAGATATTATACAACTTGAGTGTTAGGTTGTTTTATCTGCTATTTTATTATCATACCTCATGCTTGTGAGTAGAACTTTAGAACTATAAGAAATACATAGGTTTATATACAGGGAAAATGGGGAAGATGTTATACAAAATGTACTGGACCTAAAAATATATGTCTCTATAGTGGCATCTCTCTGTTAACATCTCACTCTTACTGGTTGCAGCATCAGTAGATGTGTTAATACTGATTGGAAAAGCAAATTAATGCAATTAGTTTGTAATTGTGTTTTATGAATTATTTGGGGAATATTCAACAATTAGTTTCTGTGGAGAACGTCGTAAAAAATTGCATAACGCAATGTGCAGATCTCTGTCTTCTTCTTCTGGCTCTGCAGCCTGTTTCTGGCTTTGATTGACTAGAGAATAATCCTCCATTTCTCTTCACTCCTATTTTTTATTCCTCTGACGCAGTTCTAAGATCTTCCTCATCCTCTTCTGGCCGTATTAGTGGAGGATTGTCCAATTCTTGTAGTTCCATATGGGTGGTAATCGTTGGTTCTTTACAAGGATTTGCATCCTTCTTCATGACATGTTTCAGTCATTCACTTATTCTTGGTTTGATTTCATTCACCGTATCAGGTTCATAAAATCTAAAATACAATTGATGATTGTAATATTTATTTGATATATCTGTTCTAAAGGCCATTGCTGGAACTAACCCACCTCTTTGTGTGGTAGCATTTGGTTCCCATAGAAACACTGTTGTCCTGTCTTCAGAAAAGTGCACTCATATACAGGGTGAGTTTTAAGTCCACCGACAAACTTCAGGGCGTGATTCCTGACTGAAAATGGAGCACAGAAGTTCATATCACCTTGTGTCCAGAAATGCATAAATTCCACAGTAGATGGCACTGAAGAACGACATCAAACAAAGAGCCCTGGCACACAGTACATGGCCCGAATCCCATCCATATCATAACACATGTTCAAAGTGGCCTCAGGAACAGGCTTACCATACACAATGCCTTTCAGATGCCCCCACAAGTAAAAATTCAGAAGGTTGAAGTCCGGTGATCGAGCAGGTCATGCATCTCTTGACCATTTGCACCTGCTCGGCCATACACGAACACCATCTCGGCTTGTTCCTGGAATCAGTATCGGACTATTATGCTTCTACGTTGCTTAAATCACACTATCTGCAACACACAAAATGCACACTGCAAGTTATGAATGTCGTCAGTGCCACCTACCATGAAAACTATGCATTTCCGGACACAAGGTGATATGAACTTCTATGCACCATTTTCAGTCAGGAATCACCCCCTGAAGTTTATCGGTGGACTTAAAAGTCACTCTGTATAATCAAATGTTCTCCTCGTACTGCTGTTGTTGCTGAGTCTTAATCCTCCTAAGAATTTTCCTCTCAAAAATTCTCATTTTATTTTTGTTGTTTTTCCTCATTATCCAAGTTTCACATCCATATACCTATGTACTTATACTATACTATACTTACTGGCTTTTAAGGAACCCGGAGGTTCATTGCCGCCCTCACATAAGCCCGCCATTGGTCCCTATCCTGAGCAAGATTAATCCAGTCCCTACCATCATATCCCACCTCCCTCAAATCCATTTTAATATTATCTTCCCATCTACGTCTCGGCCTCCCCAAAGGTCTTTTCCCCTCTGGCCTCCCAACTAATACTCTATATGCATTTGTGGATTCGCCCATACGTGCTACATGCCCTGCCCATCTCAAACGTCTGGATTTAATGTTCCTAATTATGTCAGGTGAAGAATACAATGTGTGCAGCTCTGCGTTGTGTAACTTTCTCCATTCTCCTGTAACGATTTTTTGACAGCAGACTAGATGACAAAAGCTTCTCAACCGAATAATAACTGGCATTTCCCATATTTATTCTGCGTTTAATTTCCTCCCAAGTTCCATATACTTATGTTCCTAAGGAAATACAGTGGAACCTCATTGCATCTTTCCTGTTGTTATTTTCTCACCTCTTTTTTTTTTTCTCCTGTTTTGGTCCAAAAATAGTCCCATATAAATAACACTGTTTTTTCCTGGCTTTGTCATTCCTTGCCTTGCCATTTTATCACATAATCATGGACCCAACACATTATTTTCCCATATGGATATTTTTTTTTACTTTGAAAGGATAAAATCTTTGCTCTCCATGATTATCTTTGGGCTAAGAAGATGTAGAAGAACATTACGAACCAGGGATTGTGCCGAACTTTGCAGAGATGCTTGAAGTACTGATGACGGTGAAAACTTTCTTTGAACATAGCATAAGTGACAGCAATCTTGAAAATGTACGAAGCCTTGTAAGAGTGTACTTAGAACTCAGACATAGAATGTGCACAAAACAAAAGTCAATCACTGACTTTGTTTTAGCAAGAGATCATGTACATACTGTTCTAATAAAAATGCATTCAGTGTCATCAACAGTTATTCTTCATTTTATACCGTATTCACGCATACAATAGATTTTTATCGCAAGTTTGCAACTTAGATATTGTGAATGATTCATATCATTGATACCCCGGTTTAAGTGCGTGTTATTTCTTTTTATGGGGTATCTAAAAAAAAGTAAGGTATACGCAAACAAACCACGAAAGATTGGAACAACTGAAGACAACAATTCGTGAAGAAATTTCGAACATTACAGTCGAAATGTTGCGAAGTGTTATGAGAAACTTCAAAGAGCGATTACAAGAATGCTTGCATGTTGGTGGGGAGAATTTGTGGATGTCATTTTCAAGAAGTAATGATTACATGCAAATGGCATACTATATTCTATATTTTCATATAATAAAAGTTAATTTAATACAGTATCTAAAGTTTCATTCCACTATTTAAAAACTCCCGTTTGTTTGGCCCACCCTCTAGATGAAATTTGAAAATGGATTGGAAAGTTGGCAGTCAAATACGTATTTCGTATGCAATATGTCCAGATCCATCTTACCATTTTTGAGTGGCAAGTGCTTAACGTGGCCACCACATAAAAATATAGATATTTTGTTTATTAATCTAAAAATAAATGGAAAACTATTGCAATTATAATTAAATGCAATACATATTATTAAAGGTATTTTTTTATTTTGTGATTATTTTATACTGTATACAGGTTATGTTACACTCACCTTTGCTGAGCAATTTACAGTTGAAGTTGGTACTGTGCTGGCTCATACACATTTTTTTGTCTTACACTTCCTCTCGACTTTTCAGAGCAGACATATTTACATAAAAAAAATAGGTGGACAGTGTATCTGAATTAGTCATACAAAATTAGTGTTTGATATAAGGCTACTTCTCAAAGTACACTATGTTGTGTAGTACAGTAAGCAGGAATGTTGAAAAGTTCAGTGTGTTAAGTCAGAAATATTTGAAATGGAAGAAACTCTGCAAACTTGACTTTGGAAACTTAACTGAATTTTGAGAAATATATTGCAGATACGCAAGATTTGTGTTCAGCTACATTTCAAGCCTCCATTGTAACTAATGAGCACATACTATATTTTCTCGAATACCCCATGCCCTTCAATAAGCTGCGCACCCCAGTTTTGAAGGCAAATAAATAAATGAAAAAATGATTAAACAAATTACAAAAATAAAATTTTCAACCAATGTATTCACGACAAATTAAAAACAGTTAAACATTAATACAGTTCAATACAGTTATTCTGAAACAAGATCCTCCAATCTCTCAGATAACTTTCACTTACATGAAATTTACGGACTGCAGTACGATTTCCGTTTTCCTCTGCATCTTTGATAATTTAAATTTGTTTAATGTAAGTAAAGGAGTGCAATCTCATACCTTTAGTGGTATTCATTTTCAGAATTGAAAACATGGCGCACAAACTTTACATTTATCATACTCTAACTTGATTCTGACACGAGTACTGCTGTTCCAAATACCATTTAACAATGTTATCGATTAAAATACGTACAGGGGAAGATAACAGTATGTGCTACTGCCTTAAGAGTTGCACAGGAGGAAAATCAGGCAATGTTGTCAACTTCATTTTGAATAAGCATGCTTACGTTATACTCATAGCTGTTTGCTCTTTGAAGAGCTTTGTCTTATATATGTTTTATATTTTAATAATATACTTTAATTGCATTTAGATTGAGTCCTGTTGTACCTTTGCAAGTGGAAAGTGGAACTATACCTGAAAGCCTGGAAGCTTTGCTTGAAGAAGGGAGTGATGTGTCATGGAGCAGTACATTTGCAACACCACTTGCCAGTAATGCGACATTGTCAAATCTTAACTCAAATGAAAAGAAGGTCTTCATACCATCCAATGAATTAAAAAAAGTAAGTTATTAAAATTTTCATTCAAACAGTCACAATAAAGAATATGAAATGAATTGGTGTTGTTGATGTTGAGGTTTAATAATTATTATTGTAGCTATCATGTAACTTGATAGTCGGTCACGATGAGAGAGAAAGAGCTACTTAGAAATGTTGCTGTGTTCTCAGCAGAGAAGTAAGCAGGTTGATGGCAATGGTCTTAATGTCGAAATGGGGATGTAAATACAAGAAGATAGTTTGAAAATATTGTGGTAAAGGTGTTGCTGTACATTTCATGAGCCACATGGGGGCATGGAGGTAGAGCATCATGCATTTTTTGACCTCGGTACTCTTCGACTACCTTTTTACCCCTGGGTAAAAACCCAGTACTCAATTTGATAGGAGACTTAGTGAACCTTAAGTCCGTTCTGGAAGTTTGATTACGACATTGGCCTGGTTGGCACAGTTGGTTTAGCGCTGGCCTTCTATGCCCGAGGTTGCGATTCGATTTCGGGCCAGGTTGATGGCATTTAAGTGTGCTTCAATGCGACAGGCTCATGTCAGTAGATTTACTGGCATGTAAAAGAACTGCTGCGGGACAAATTTTCGGCACACTGGCGACGCTGATATAACCTCAGCAGTTGTGAGAGTCGTTAAATAAAACATAACTTTTTTTGATCGCGAGAAAATCCTGTTACCACCCAGGATCGAACTCTGGATTTTCTATTCTGTAGCCAGCTGCTCTACCAACTGAACTATATATATATATATATATATATATATATATATATATATATATATATATATATATACAGTAAAACCTGTCTAAAGCGGCCATCTGAAGTTACCTTGTAAAATGGCCGTTTTATCAGGTGGCCGCTTGATTAAGGTTGCGGTTTTTATGAATCAGCATGAAAATACTGAATTTCGTTGACTTTTTAGTATTGTGCACGTACAACAATCGTGCATATTAATGTCAGCCTCTTCCATTCTTGGCAACTAGCATTTTCAAAACTCGCTTGCGGTACCTCAGTTTAAATGACTGAATAATACCTTGTTCAAGGGACTGGAGGTGTGGTGTATTTGGGGGAAGAAACCCCAATTTCACGGATCACATTGCGATTTTGTCGTTTAATCTTCGAATTGAAATTGCATAGCCAATTCTCAAACAATGATGATGCATACAAGCTTTATTGTTGGCAGGCCACTTCACCCCCAGTAAGCCCATGTCAACATTTTTGAAACATCTCAGTTTCAGTGATTTCCCTATCATTAAAGTGGTTCTTTTTCTCCTGCAGCATTACAAAAAAAAAAAAAACAGCAGGGTTATTCTGTCTTTTGTCAACTTCCCCCCTTTAAACTCTTTTTTCTTAAAACTTAAAGTTTTGTTAGGGAGGGCTCTGAAAAAAAAAAACCTGTATGAAAAGAAGAAACATTCGTAAAAGCTGGTCCAAATAGAGAAAGATAGAAAGAGGAGGGAAAAAAAAATTTGAATGGTTAACTACTGACCTAAAACATACTGTGACATTTTCGATAGAAAAAGTCCATGTTTCAATCCTTTAAAACGAGTAAGACTTTATAGCTGTGCAGGGTCGGAGTGGATAGTGACAAAAGAGTCATAAACAGTAACCAACTAACCCCGAAGATATGGAGGGTGTACTGTTGTACACTTAGCTATTGTCCCCTGTCCTCTAACCATCGAAAAAATAGGTCAGATAGTATCCGTGAAAAGATTTTTTGTTGTACAGTGACTGTTATAGTCAGGTTCCAATCCAAATAGACCCCGGCCGCTGGCCGGCGCATGAGGTGGCCGCTAAATGGAGAGAGAATTTGTACTGATCTTATGGAAAATCCAATTGGTTCCAGAGAAAATTGGCCTTTTGGCCAGGTGGCCATTTAAATGAAGTGACCGCAAAGGCAGGTTTCACTGTATATATATATAATTATATCGGTGATTAAGGCGATGGTGAATTATGGTACGCAAATTTCAAATCTGGCATTTGCCTTTGTGACTGAGGGAAACCGTCAGATTGTTTGGCCACAGGGTTTGAACTCGGGTCATTCCAGTGCGATCTACTGCTTTACCACTGATTACTCAGTTATTTTATATTTATTACAGGCGTACCTGACAAATATTTTTGTGTTACTGAATTTTTCTATCTGTTTGATATCTCACAACATTACACCAGTGAAGTAGTCCAATTCACAGGTTACTACTATCACTCAAAGATGCAGCATAAGACAGACACAGCAGCTATATTCCATCTCTGTCAAGAGTGTACTTCAACCAGCATTCAATTGGGTTATCCCATGTTGAGAGTTGTTTTGTGTTCACTATAGTACAAATCTTATGAAGAAAATATTTTTTGAAAACACTGAATGTGCCATATTTATTGCAATGTATTTTTTGTTTGTGTGTGTCAAGAACATTGTTTAAATTGAGAATTTTCGCGTTGATGTAACAAGGAAAAGAATGAAATATATTTTTTTTTTATTGTAATAGTTGAAAGGGCTAAACTAACAAGTAAATAGTAGTATACTTCAGTGACGTAGCATGAAATTTTGAGCAGGGGAAGCTAACTCAAATTGTCTTAAAATAAATGGTAGTCGATGTCAAGTCAGCAGTCTGAAGATTTGTTGAAACCTCATGAGTAACACCAATAAGGCATCACCTCAAATGGTACTAAAATGTGATTTCATGGTTTACACGGATCTCTAACAAACACGTATATGTATAATTTAACATTAGCTCACTCCTTGTCATATTTTGAGAGATCACAATATTAACAGTCAATAGATACAGTGTTAGTATAATTACGTTAATCAACGAAAAAATCTTTATCAGAAGTTTATTTTTGACTACATAAATTAGTGTCAGGAACTGTTATTTCATTCATTATTTATTATATCAACCACAGTGCACATTAACACTTCACTTACGAAAGGGATAACTCGGAAGCTAAATTCTTTCCAATGCCAAAGCTAGCTTCTTGCGACCAGGGTACTTTAGTTAGAAAGAGATGGAAAATCTGCAGGATGGGTTACACAGAAGAATGAGTGAAAGAAACCAAACTGCTTGTAGTGCAGTGGAGGGGATTGGAAGCTAGTGTGTGCAGGCTTCATGTTTACTGCTGCATCACAAATCATCCTGAGCTGCCGCATCACAATATTTAACGCGTATATATAAATTGTATTAAAATTAATAAATAATTTTGTTCATAAACTGCAGGTTTATTATGGAGTTATTAACTGGAGGAGCTGAGCTTTTTAGCTTATATTGACGCAACGCCACTGGTATACTTACAGCAAGACTAATGTTAATCAATAATAATATTTTTTTCTTAAACACAGTAATAGTAGTGAAAGTGAATTCCATAGCATACAAAATTTCTATACTAAATGACAGGTATGGGAAAGGTATGCATTTCTTTGATTTTGTTTCACACAGTTTTAGTTCAAGATAACGAATGTGGTTAACAAAAGAATTTTCCTAAGGGACTCAAACATTTATAAATATTAGCCACAAACTCTGCTTTTCCTGTGAGACTAGACAATTAGAGATTGAGAGAATTATGTTGTTGTTTTCTAATGCCAGGTGTTTGACAATAAAGTCATTTGACCTCTTGCACTCCAATATTTTTCAAAGATATTGTCATGGTCAGCCATTGAAGCACAGATTTTGAGGTGTTCTGAATCCATTTCTTGGTTTGAGTTGCACAATGGGCAGTTAGGGGACTGATATTGTCCAATTCTATGCAGATGCTTGGCCAAACAGTCATGGCCTGTTGCCAATCTAAATGCAGCTACAGAGAATTATGTAACCACGCTTACAGAGCAACAAGTTCATAATGTTGAGAATTATGTCCTTGAATTTGTATTGTTTTCAGCCACGAGTCCTGTTCTCGCCTGATAAAGATGTGGATTTCACAGAATGCTACCAGCTAATGGATACAAGTGGAGATACATCGCAGGCTAATATTTCAGATATCACAGTTCTGGCTGAAAATTCAAACATATATAAAACTGTCTCTCCAGTTACAAGCAAGAAAAACATGTCTGTTTCTCGTTGTAGTACTGTGACAGAGGACTTGTTTGATACATCTTTATCCTCAAATAATGGAAATGTACAAAATTCGGAAGGGAATTCATGTGTACCTATTGTTTTAGAACAGACTACAGTACTCACGAGTTCATTTGAAAGGACTGCTGAAATACAAATAGCACCAGTGGAGCATTCAATTGAAGGAGAAAATATTTCTGATAATAGTACAAAATGCAGTGTTTTATGTAATATGTCTAAGAAAAATAATTTAAGTAAGTCGTGTGATTCTGGAGTGAATGAGAGTACAGAAATTAGTGTTGTAGATAATTTTTCACCTGTTAGAGATGTTACCAGTATGAGTGTGTCTGTGTCACGGAAGTTATTTGGAAGTGGTAAGGATGAAAAACCATCAGAAGTTTTTGCCGCACATAATGAAACAGTGCCAGCTATAGAGCAAGACAGTGGAGCTGTGACTTGTGATGTTAGTGACAGAAAGTTCTCTTCTACTGTCGAATCAATAAAACATCCACAACTAATTTCTGTTACATCTGCTGATTCTTTGAATGAAACTGCTTCGAGAGGCCACACAACTCAAGATTTTCCCCAAGATCTATCTTTCAGCACTCTAGAAGAGATCTGCCAGATAACAGAACTTTTGGCTGCAAGCACCGACATGCCTGTAGAATGTTCACAGGATGAAAGACGTGAAAATAAAGCTATAAAAACACCAGTGTGCATTAAGTTCACACCTAAGTGCTCACGTCTATGCAGGACTTCAACCCCATTCACTCGTACAGAAAGACATTTTAGTGTTGACTCTGGGAAGAAAAAGAAGAAGATTAAGTTCGTTTGTGATACTGAAAATGAACATCTTAATTCAGAATGTGTTGAACATAATGAGGTCAGCAATGACCTGAGACAAGATGGAGAAGAGTTGGGGCAAAGATTACATGAAAGTGATGCAATCAAGAAACAGAATTCTGCTGAGCAGAAGTTTCCTCCTAAAAATGCTTCAGATATCGCATCAAGGGTGCAAAGCATCAGAGACTCTGTCAATCAGAGTAAGAAATTTAGTTATTTGTCTAGTGGTATGCAAATTGCTGCAGACATCCTTGAGAACAAGAGTTCAGATTCAGTGGCAGACGATGTTATGAAGTCTGCCCGACTCTTTGAGCAAGCTCTAATGAGAACTAAAAGTAATACGAAAAAGTTGGATTTGTCATCAAATGCGAAACAAGAATTCATACCATTTTGTAAACTTAAAGACAATTGCCCTGTAACCGATTGTAGTTCTGTACCTGATCCAGAAATGAAAACTGAGGACATTAATTTATGCACTTCTGAGAAAACAAAGAGAACTACAGCTGTTCAGAATGGTACAGATACGAACATTAGCACTGTTTGTTCTCATTTTTGTGAGGAAGTAAAGACAGATAGTATGACAGACAGTTTTAATATATCTGAAATTGAGAGTTTATGTAATGTTGAGGAAAAATGTACTTCAAAACTTACGTGTGAGGCACTGGTACCTGAAGTTTTTGGTAAGGAATTGGAGAATGACTTTTACCCGAAAGAGAGAGAACTAGAGTCTTCTAGTTTGTGTAAGAGTGCATCAATTCAAGGTTTCAAGACTGCTTCAGGAAACCAGATTAAGGTGTCAAAAGAATCCATTTGCAAGGCAATGAAATTTATGGATGACATAATAACTGGAGAGAAATCTCATTCAAGTGTAGATATGACTTCTGCTCATGAAAAGAATTTGAGTTTTAATGAACAGTGTGATAAATCTGATTTTACTTCCAAATCTCTAATTACTGCTGATAAATCTGTTGTACCTAAATTTATTGAAGATCATTCTGTTTCGTTTCATGAAGTTAATGATGGTTGTTTGCGAAGCTCTAACCAAATAATACCAATGCATGAAAACAATGCATCTCATTGGAGTGATAATGGCACGCTGGAAAAAAATAATGATCAAGAAAATATGGTGACTGACTCACAGATGATACTTGCCGTTGAGCATGCAGAAATGATGCAACAACTTGTGGGTGATGAAACCATATTTAGTGAGTTGCCTGAAGAAACAGAAGATTGTGGAAATAAATTGTTCAGGAAAAAAAATACGTCTGAAAGAGGTGATCGTACTGAAGAACCTGCAGGTGATAAGAAGTTTTGGTACCCACCTGGAAAATGTGAAATTGTACCTGAAAATATGGAAGTTTCTGTTACTCAGTGTAATATTGAAAATCAGTTAAAACATCTGCCAGAGCAGTATCTTCAAGGAGAGAAACAATTATATAAAAAGGATGTTGAATCTAGTAGTTTTGTGAGAAAGGAAGATGAATTTAAGACTTGTAACTTAATGCAGGGTGCAGATAGTAGTGCAGTGTTAGAATGTGTTAATGATATTAAACCTTCCAATGAGGAAGTTGACATGGAAGCGTTATTAAACTCGACTGTTATTGGACAACTTTTCAGTGACAATTTACATGCTTTTAAAACTGAAAGTACAGCTCAAGAGGCAGTATTGAAATCTAAGAATAGTCTAAATCCTGATCATGATATGTTGGCCACTTCGAAGTCTGAAATGCAGATACAACAACCAGACTTGTCTGGATTTTATACAGCCAATAAGAAGAGAAGTTTGATTTCAGATTGTTCACCTCAGAGAGCAAATGAAATATCTGAATTTGAAGCAGAAAGTGCTTACTTGAAAAATAGGACGAGCATTAGTTCAGAAGAAACAAGTGAAAATATTTCAGAGTCTGATAGCAAAATTGAACATGAGAAGACTGCGAAATATTCGACAATCTCAGAAGAGAAAAATTGGCTGCTGGGAACAGCCATGAAATTATTTCCAGGTGACGAAAATTATAGTAAAAAGTTTAAAAATACATCAGCAAACCTTTTGACAGTTAAGGGTGGCAGTAATAATGAAGTGAACTCCGTTAATCAGTATTCACAATTAGAAAGTGCAAGGCTGTCTGGAAATATGTTACCAACGATTCTAGAAAAGAATGAAATTGCTGAAATATCTAAAAATATATCACAGACTACTGAAAATTCATTAGATCATGTTACTGTTTCAGTTGTAAAAGATCTAACTGCAGCAGATGTTAAGAAGACCAGTACATCTCCAAAAACATTCAAAAGTGCACAACATATGATCTCGGAGATTGATGCACATGTAAGCAGTGGAACAGAGAATCTATCTAAAATACAAATACAACACACAGAGTCAGAATTTACGATTAATAATTCTTTTAATGGAGAACAGTCCTTATATCTGAACAGAGGAAGTGAGTTCGTTGATGGTAGTGAAACAGCAGACATTTCTCATGCAAATGGAAGAAAGGTGTCTGTATCAGCTTTAAATAGTGAATCCAAAGCAGAGTTGTTAAAAAGTAAAGGAAATAATGAGAAAATTAATCTAGCATTTCATAAACATCTAGTTAGGCCTATAAACAGAAAAACAGTTTCTGAATCTGCCACCATTACAAAAGAATGTTTGGAATTAATGGGAAGTAAAGAAGACTTACCAGTATTTCGAGATTTTCCAGAAAAGCTTGATTCACCAAATTTACGAGGATTTTCAACTGCAAGTGGTAAGAAAGTTTCTGTGTCAACCAAAGCTTTGATTAGAGCCCAGAAATTGTTTGCAGAGGAGACCCAAAATAAGAAATCAGTTAGCAGTGTAACAGAAGCTTCGGAATTGAAGGAAATGGACAGATCTAGTTCTACAATTTTTAAAGAATTTTCAGCTGAAAGTGATAAAGTTTCCGCATCAACCAAGGGTTTGAGTAAAGCCAAGAAAATGTTTGCAGAGGAGAACCATTCTATGAAGATGGTTATCGGTACTGATGTAACAGAATCTTCAGTATTAAGAGGTCTGGAAAATCCATATTCACCAATTTTTAAAGGATTTTCAACTGCAAGTGGAAAGAGAGTTGCTGTATCTGTTAATGCTTTTAATAGAGCCAAAAAATTGTTTTTGGAGGAAAATTTTTGTGTAACAGCAATTGGCAGTGAAGCAGGAACCTCAGAAATGAAACAACAACAAGAACATAGTTCACCAGTTCTGAATGGATTTAGAACTGCAATTGGGAAGGAAGGTCTTGTGCCAATCAGTACTTTGGAAAGAGCCAAGGAAGATTTGTATATAAAAGAAGTTGGCAGTGAAACCTCAGAAATGAAGCAACAGCATATTCTACCAAACTTAAAGGGGTTTTCAACTGCTAATGGGAAGAAAATTTGTGTCTCAGACGAAGCTTTACAGAGAGCAAAGGAGTTATTTGAAGAGGAGAACCCATTTATGAAACCAGTTGCTGATTTGGCAAAACCTTCAGACTTAAGAGAACTTGGAGGTCTATGCTCAACAATTCCAAAGGAATTTTCAACTGCAAATCAAAATAGAGTGTCTGTGTCAGTCGAAACTTTGAATAGGACCAAGAAGTTGTTAACAGAGGAGAACCATTCTACAAAACCAGTTAGCTGTGCAGCAGTATCTTCAGAATTAAAAGAACGAGGATCATGTTCACCAGTCCTACAGGGATTTTCAACTGCAAGTGGAAAGAAAGTTTCTTTGTCAGCCAAAGCTTTGAATGAAGCTCAGAAATTGTTCCTGGGGGAAGATTCTTGTATAAAAGAAGTTGGTATTGAAGCAGAAATGAGAAATGAACATAATTCACCAATTTTGAAAGGATTTTCAACTGCAAGTGGAAAGAAAGTTCCTGTGTCTGCTGAAGCTTTAAGTAAAGCCAAGAAATTGTTTTCGGAGGAAGATTCGTGTATAGAATCAGTATGTACTGAAGTAGAGTTGTCAAAAATGAGGAACAAGCATAGTTCACCAATTTCAAAAAGATTTTCAACAAGCAGAAAGAAAGTTTCTGTGTCAGCTAAAGCTTTAAGTAAAGCCAAGAAGTCACTTTTGGAAGAAGATTCATGTTTAAGAACTGTTGATGAAACAAAAACGACAGAAATGAAAGAGAATACTGAGCACAATTCGCCAATTTTGAAAGGTTTTTCAACTGCAAGTGGAAAGAAAGTTTCTGTGTCAGCCAAAGCTTTGAATAGAGTCAAGAAATTGTTTTCAGATGAAGAATATACAAAAACCATTACCAGTGTAGCAGAATCTTCAGAATTGAACAAACAGGAAGGACCACATTCACCCGTTCTACAGAGATTTTCAACTGCAAGTGGAAAGAAAGTTCCTGTATCAGCCAAAAATTTGAGTAAAGTCAAGAAATTGTTTTCAGATGAGAAAGAATATATGGAACCAGTTACCAATGTAGCAGAATCTTCAGAAAAGGGACAAGAAAGACCATGTTCACCAATTCTACAGGAGTTTTCAACTGCAAGTGGAAAGAAAGTTTCTGTGTCAGCTAAAGCATTGAGTAGAGTCAAGGAATTGTTTGCAGAGGAGAACGAACCAAGTAGCCCTGTAGCAGAATCTTCAGAATTGAAGGAACAGAAAAGACCATATTCACCAGTTCTACAGGGATTTTCAACTGCAAGTGGAAAGAAAGTTTCTGTGTCAGCTAAAGCTTTGAGTAGAGCCAAGGAATTGTTTGCAGAGGAGAATGAACCAGATATCACTGTAGCAGAATCTTCAGGATTAAAGAAACAGGAAAGACCATATTCACCAGTTCTACAGGGATTTTCAACTGCAAGTGGAAAGAAAGTTTCTGTGTCAGCTAAAGCTTTGAGTAGAGTCAAGGAATTGCTTGTAGAGGAGAACGAACCAGGTTTCACTGTAGCAGAATCTTCAGGATTAAAGGAACAGGAAAGACCATATTCACCAGTTCTACAGGGATTTTCAACTGCAAGTGGAAAGAAAGTTTCTGTGTCAGCTAAAGCTTTGAGTAGAGTCAAGGAATTGTTTGCAGAGGAGAATGAACCAGATATCACTGTAGCAGAATCTTCAGGATTAAAAGAACAGGAAAGACCATATTCACCAGTTCTACAGGGATTTTCAACTGCAAGTGGAAAGAAAGTTTCTGTGTCAGCTAAAGCTTTGAGTAGAGTCAAGGAATTGTTTGCAGAGGAGAACGAACCATGTAACACTATAGCAGAATCTTCAGGATTAAAGGAACAGGAAAGACCATATTCACCAGTTCTACAGGGATTTTCAACTGCAAGTGGAAAGAAAGTTTCTGTGTCAGCTAAAGCTTTGAGTAGAGTCAAGGAATTGTTTGCAGAGGAGAACAAATATATAAAACCAGTTAGAAATGTACCAGAATCTTCCGAATTGAAGGAACAGGAAATACCATGTTCACCAGTCCTGGGATTTTCAACTGCAAGTGGAAAGAAAGTTTCTGTGTCTTCTCAAGCTTTGAGTAGAGTTAAGAAATTGTTTGCAGAGGAGAACGATGTAGCAGAATCTTCAAACTTAAAGGAACAGGAAGGATTGTGTTCGCCACTCCTACAGGGATGTTCAGTTGAAAATGGAAAGAACGTTTCTGTAGCAACTAAATCTTTGTGTGCAGCCAAAAAATTGTTTTTGGAGGAAGATTGTCCTATGAAAGCAGTTGATACTGGAGTAGAAATGTTAGAAATGAAGGACAAGAATAATTCACTGATTTTGAAAGGATTTTCAACTGCAAGTGGAAAGAAAGTTTCTGTAACAGAAAATTCTTTGGTAAGAGCCAAGCAGTTGTTTTTAGAAGATTCTAGCATACAAGGAATTGATATGGAAAGTGTTGTACCAATTCCACAAATTATTTCAACCACAGGCACAAGGAGAGTTTCTGTAAATTCAGACAAATGTGTTACAGATGTAAAATTTCAGAAGTCAAATGAACCTACGTCAGTTTCAAAACCATCAGAGAATGTAAGGAGTTCAGTGGTGAGGAGGAAGTCGAGTACTGGTAAGCTAAGGCTTTCGAGAAGCGAAAAAGTTTCCAGTAGATCAACTTCAGCACTCTGTGCTTCATATCAGGCATCAGAAAATAGTGCGGTTCTTCCAGTTCTTCTAAGTAGGGAAAAAATGAATGAACATGCTAAAGAAGAATGTGAGCATAAAGAAAGTAAATTTACATCACAGGAACAAGACAATCTGAATCCAACTTCACGGACTTCTCTTTCACGTGCTGCAATGGATATACAAATGCGTGATAATACTGATTTACGTGTTCCTAAAGGAATGAACTTACCCATGAGTCTCACTCAAGAAGTGCAAGAAAGTGCTGCAGCACTTCTGGCTGATGAGGCAGCTTTGGATTCACCTGGCTGGGTTGCTAGTTACGTGTCATGTCCTGATATGCTTCATGACCGGGTTGCTGCACCAAGTGCCATGGTTTCCTCTGAAGTTAATGATGCTGAAGCAGCAGCAGTCACGGAGCCTGGTAGCCCAGTACTGGGATCATGTGAACGTGGTAGGAAGAATAAGAGAAGTCGATTAAGTCAGAAATCTCTTGGAGTCAATTTGGAACAAAAGACTCACACCACTTCATCCTCTTTTAAGGTGAGTACCAGAATACTTGTCTCTTTTCTTTTTATAAAGTTTGATAATATTAATGTCACTATAACATTGTTCATTTTACGTGAAGATTAATTTTTGGTCTTACAGAATATAATATCTGTTATGGTAACAATGATTATATTAGAGGAGAAAAATTCGCTCCGGCGCTGGGGATCGAACTCGGGTCTTTGGATATACATACCAAGTGCTCTAACCACTGAGCTACGCCGAAGTTCAATCCACAACATCGGATTGAATCCCTCTCCTCTAGTGTTTTTCCCTTTGTGGCCTGACTCCAAGTTCGACATATATGTTGACATACATTAAGTCAACTATCATTATGCAAGGAGTGCACTCAACTGAGTGACTTGGTGGCCATGATTCCACAGTAATATGCACTGTTGGGTGAAGAATCTACGTAAAGATTCTGTGGAACCAAAAATTAATCTCCACATATAAGTGCATAATCACAGTAATTTTTTTATGTAAAACTAATTTCTGTAAATAAATTTAATTAACTGGATATTTGAATCATAAAATAACCTTATTGTCATAATTATGTATGTATTCACTTCTAGTGGATTGCATGCAGTTAATTTTACTTGTACTTCTTGCTGATATTAATCATTATTGAATCTACTATCATATAATGACATAATTGTTACAAATGATTCAGATTTGACTTCATTCAAGGTTCCTTATAAGAAAACAACAAATACCGCTGAAAAGATGTCGTCTTCAAGCCACATATCAGCACCCAAGCAAACCAGGAGGCATTTGGAGTTTGGAACTCCATTTCGTAAACACTTTCCACTAATGGAGCAAAATGGATGGAGTGTTTCTCATGAGAAGAGAGAGAGATCGGGAAGAGAGAAGAGGGAAGTGTGTTCAGAGGTGGTAACTGGTCGACAGACAGCAGCAGATGAGCAGGAGGCTTTGGTGAGGAGGAGAACCAATACAGGTGTCACAGACCTGCTCCCTTGCACAGGCAGCTATTATGTGAGGAAACAGGAGCGTCATACACAGATGACATGGCGAGAAGCTGTGAATGGTACTCTCCCAGGACGCTACACACGCAGTCAGGTCAGTATAAAGTCATATTCGTGTATACTAAAAGCATGCATGCATTTATGCACCATACATAGTTAAATATGCACTCAGAACACCCAATATGTACAGAACCAAAAATAAAATTTGGGTTAACTGAATTTTCTAAGTTCCACTTACAACATAATGTGCATGCTCAGTGCTTACAAATAGCACACTATATTCTCATGTTATATATGGCTACTGTATTTATACTGTTTTTACTGTAAGAAAAATCCTAATATAAACATAAGCACGTTGCTGTCATACCCGTGATTGGCTCCCAGTCGAAACGCTCACATGACGCAGGAAAATATAGTTCGTATTTGGAAACCACAATCTTGTATTATTTGAAAATAAAATAATTGAATTGTACTTATTAAATACGATGAAACATAATAACTTCACTCATATGTAAAATGTTATGTAAAAGAAAAGCTACCTTTATGTTTTGTTATGTACTATGAACGCGGATGAATACCAACAGTAGTACCGAGGTGGTCTGTTCCTGTAACAAGCTGGTGTCACTTGAGCTCGTAGTTGTTCACGTAAGCACGTGGTACTGAAGTATAGCTTCTGCATCCTCGGTGTGTGTTGTTATTAAACATAAGAGCGGAAACCTTCTCAAAAGCAGAGAAAAACAAATAGTCTTAAATGTATATAATAAGCAAAGTGAGTTTTAATCACAGTAATTATAAAGTAAATGTTTCCTAAGCAAATGAATGCATAGTAAGGTTAGACCTACTTGACGAGTAACGGGAAATGTTTAACATGAAACAGAATGTACAACAGTAGGCGGGAACACGTACTGAGAATCTATGGCGCCAAACAGCGGCCAATGAAGCCTCACTTCAGTCACGTGCTATTGTTTATATTAGGATTTTTCTTACAGCGAAAAGATTATACTCGTGTAATAGATGTCATATAATTTACTCACCCCAATTTTTGACAGTAATATGTAGGGGGAGGGGGAAAATCCCTCATAATGTACACATTACATTTTCAATTGTACCTGTAGCAATATACAATTTTGTAATATATTGGATGCATTTCTCATGTTTAATTATTACAAATTGGTTCTTTTTAAAATGCGAAAATGTATGCTGGTGTATTACCTTCACTTTTTAAATGCAAAAATGGGTAGTAGTAGTGTTGCCTTCACAAAGTATACCTAGTTTTTGGTTGAGTAAAATAAGCAACTTTATTAAATAAACCCGAAAGAAATAAATTGTGTGAAATTGTAATTTAACAATTTTTACGTTAACGGTGAAAATTTGTCATTTTTGGCTAAAAAATCACATATTTAGTTTTTAGCATTAAAAAGAGTTTAAGGAAACTCTGGGTAAATTTTCATGAACTTTTGACTCTCCAATTGCATTTTTGGCGGCAATTAAATTTTTTTTTTTTATAATCGCAAATAACTAAAGAAGAAATAAAAAAAACAAAACCTATAAATATTACGGACATTCAATCAAATAAAAATGTTATAACAACATATCTAGAATTAAATCTAATAATATCCCATTCATACCTATCGTGATCGAAAGTATTTCAACAAAGGGCTTTATTAACTTAGTCCTAAAAATAAATGAATCATCAAATGACTGAAAGCAAGTAATGGTCTCTTAAACCAAATTATAGTAATTTAGCAATTACTTCTGATGTATATAAGTTATACAGTTCGTAACAGTTGAATTTATGGTATGGCACTATTTCTCTGTACATAGTGCATGTGTTTTCCAACGAAGCGGTCCGTGGTTCGATTCTTGCTGTGAGTGGAGTTTTATCTTCATTCTACAAGACTTTTGGTTTATATGTATTCAATTTAGGTTATACCACAGTTCTAGTATATACAGTCATGAAGCTTGAGTTGTTGAAGGTACTAGAAACAATAGACTGTACCGGTACTATTTTGCATTGTCTGTGATGAACCAATAGTAGCGATCCTTGTGGTTAGCAACTATCTATGGATGCATATTCCATACATATTGAGCTTCGTGACTGTATGTACTAGACTGTGGTTATACTGTGCTACATTTATTATTCATTTCGTATACCTGAAAGCCAGATTTGTATAATACAAGGTACTGTTCATTAACAGAAAACCACAAATTTGTCATACAGAAAGTTTTCACTCAATGCTGGACTCTGATGTTCTGTCAACCTACTTGAGGTATGTGGATATAAGAGGGAATAATTGAGCTGGTGTCTGGTATAGTTCCTGGGTAGCTCAGTCGGTATAGAGCATTGGCGTGCTCAGCCAAAGATTCTGGGTTCAATACCTGGCCCTGGAACAGTTTTTCCCTTGAAATTATTCATTGGATACTGTTTTGTTTGCAGCTTTGGAATGTGTTAATATGACAACTTTTTATTATAATATTTGGTCTGTAAATGTTTTCAATAGCTGTTTTATTAGAAGAATAATTGTTAGTATGCTCCTGCACTTGGTTCTTGTTTGTTATTTTGTAGAAAGCATGCATTGTAAGAAAAGAGACTTATTTTGTCAATATAATGGTTTGCAGATAAAAAAAATGTGTAAATAAATTGAATGAATACTACTCCCTCTGTTCCAAAATATGGTATAGAAAGATGTCATTTATTCCATTCCAAAATATACTTACTTACTTACAAATGACTTTTAAGGAACCCGAAGGTTCATTGCCGCCCTCACATAAGCCCGCCAGCGATCCCTATCCTGTGCAAGATTAATCCAGTCTCTATCATCATATCCCACCTCCCTCAAATCCATTTTAATATTATCCTCCCATCTACGTCTCGGCCCCATTCCAAAATATGGGTATACATTTATTAAAGTTCTCAGTAATATAATGTAACTTTGACACATCTTCTACATACTTATTTATTTGATTAATTAACTTAAGAAAAATAATAAATAAAGTACATTTCATTCTGTGTGATGTCAAATTAATAAAAGAAAAAAAAACAAACATTGTTTTGAGCAAGGCAAATTAACATAAAAACTGCAATAAATTACAACCCGTTTTTATATGACTGTTGTGTCTTAGATGTTGTATTCAAAATTGACTAAGTTGGTGTTACATTTTTCGCAACAGGAACACCACAGCAGGTGCCCATTTGATTTCTGTTCATAATGAACTATTTAAATATTATAGTTTGATGCACTGCAGAAGATCAGAAACATTCACAACTGCACTGTCTGATAGTTCCTTCATTACTGAACAAAATACCACACAGCTAAAAATTTCGTGCGAGCATGCGCAATAATCAAATTTGTTTTGTTTGTTGCTATACCATATTTTGGAATGAAGAGAGTATTTAAATGTTGAAACATGTTATTTCGTGAAGGTTTTAATGTACACATGTTTTATGTACATTACACACGTACCTTTTATTTCTTCACAGCTTCTGAAATTTGGAATAAAGGAGTTTGTCTTAGATATTTCTGCAGAGAACTCAGTTGAATTCCGATTTTCTGCTTGGGATTATTACAGGTTGGTTCATATTAAATTTTTCAGGAGAACTTTTAAATGAAAGGTTCAGAACCATGGTGGGCCAAGCGCCATTTACTAAAACCGAAGAAAACAAGGGTTAAAATGAAGTTATTACCATAATTCAATGAAACATATAGCAAGTGATATAAAGTATACACATTAATACTAAATGATATATCAGTCTTCATTAAACTATGGTATTCACTTAACTTTAACCCTTGCTTTCTCCAATTTTAATAAATGGCGCTTGGCCCATTATGGCTCTGAACCCTTCAAATACAGTATTGACTCTTTATGAAGTATTCCAAATTATTGTAAGGTTTTAGATTCATCTCGTGTCTTTGAAGACATTAATTAACGCCTGCAATGTAAATAAATGTACATATTTTTCAGCCGTTCTGTCTGTGAAGATAATGTAAAAGGCTTACTAGTGGGAGATGGTGCCCACCTGATATTAGATGCAAAGGGAACAGCTGGTGTGGAGGAAGTCACTCGAGCATTTCTCAGCAGTCCTGGTATAGAACCTGCATTAGTGCCTTCAGGATGGGTTCGCAATCACTACCGCTGGTTGGTCTGGAAGCTTGCAGCTATTGAGCGTAGCTTCCCTCAGCAATTCTCCAACAGGTAGTACAATTCTGGATAATATACTACACTTAATAAAATAACTTGACTATCAGGAGAGTTGTATGGGTTAAATTAGTTAGATACTTGTGCCACGTGCATCAACATCGGTTAGTGTAACCTTACTTACTGGCTTTTAAGGAACCTGGAGATTCATTGCCGCCCTCACATAAGCCCGCCATTGGTCCCTATCCTGAGCAAGATTAATCCATTCTCTATCATATCCGACCTCCCTCAAATCCATTTTAATATTATCTTCCTATCTACGTCTCGGCTTCCCTAAAGGTCTTTTTCCCCTCCGGCCTCTCAACTAACACTCTATATGCATTTCTGGATTCACCCATACGTGCTACATGCCCTGCCCATCTCAAACGTCTGGATTTAATGTTCCTAATTGCGTCAGGTGAAGAATACAATGCGTGCAGTTCTGTGTTGTGTAACTTTCTCCATTCTCCTGTAACGTCATCCCTCTTAGCCCCAAATATTTTCCTAAGCACCTTATTGTCAAACACCCTTAACCTATGTTCCTCTCTCAAAGTGAGAGTCCAAGTTTCGGTTAGCGTAACCAATGATTAAAATTGTCTCCTAATCCCTGGTTAAGCAGTTGTATTGTCTGTTTATAATTTTTCTTTATTAATCATTTTTCTGCCCACTGGAGTGGCTCAGTGTATTTTCCTGCTGATCTGGAGGTCGCATTCAGCCATAGGTTCCATTCCCACTTGGGCTGATTACCTGGTTGGGTTTTTTTCCGAAGTTTCCCTCAACCATAAGGCGAATGTCGGGTAATCTATGGCGAATCCTCAGTCTCATCATGCCAGATACCTCTCGCTATCACCAATTCCACTGATGCTAAATAACCCAGTAGTTGATACAGCATCGTTAAAACCAAATAAATAAAATAGTAATTTTTCTGAATAATATGAAATATTAGAATGAAATTTTTGTTAGACTATAGTTCCATTCTTTGCTCAGAAGATTGCATTCTCATTTCCTTCCAATCCACAATGAGAAGGTATCCATTATAAAACAACTATTCTTGTCTGTTTTTGTAAAAACTTAATTTTGGTATAGATTCCTCTCATTTCCTTCCAATCCACAATGAGAAGGTATCCATTATAAAACAACTATTCTTGTCTGTTTTTGTAAAAACTTAATTTTGGTATAGATTCCTCTCATTTTTATGTTATTTATTTATTTAAATTTAAATATACAGAATAAAGAATATAATTACAAACAAGAGAAATAGATATAAAATAATACAATCAATATAAAAAAAAAGGAGATGCAGTAGTATTAACAAAATTTGAGACCGAATGAGCAGCGCTCGTGTTCGGTCGCAGTTCAGATATAATATTAATAAGTCTATAAGAGAATATAAAATAAAATAAAATAGGAAATAAAATTAAAATTACAGTTACAGAAATTATATAATACAATATTAATAAAAAAAATTAAAAAAAAATTTAAAAAAAAATAAAAATAAAATAAGAACTAAAATTTAAATTACAGCTGCAATGGAATTATATAATATAATATTAACACTAGAGAAGAATAATATCGCATGTGAAAAGTATATATATTTCAAATTTATAGAATACAAATATAATATAGGATGATTAATTCATACACATAGGCTATAAATTTATTTAATCAAATTGAAGATATTAACATGTTTCTAATTTTCTTGTTATATGTTAGTGGGTTACATGTTAGAAGTTCTGGGTGTAATTTAGCTAAAGCATTGTACAACCGAGGGCCAAAATTTATGCTATGCTTTAGACCAGCAGATGTGAGACATTTAGGTTCTACTAATGTTGAATTAATATTTCGTCTTGTGTCATAATTACGTGTCTGTAATATAAACTTATTACGATTTTTATTATAAAATTTTAACAGCGTATACTTATAAATTTGTTCAATATTAAATACATTAAATTCAGAATAAATTAATTTAGTTGGATAATCGAAACGTTTCTTCAAACAAATTTTAATAATTCGTTTTTGTAGTAAATTTAACGGACTAAGATTAATTTTTAGACAATAATGGCCAAATAAACATTTCGTAGAACTCTAATGTGTAAGTAGCATCGAAGATCAACGAATTTATTAATTGTTTTACGAAAAACAATTCTTATTCACATTCTTATATTCCGATATTAATGAAACAGTAGCCTGAATTGCTGATTTTGAATCATAAAATATAGCAGCTTTGGTAAATGAATGTATTTTGTAAATTCATTGTTGTAGACAACTATTACTAGCATGTAATTTACCATCACAGTGCAAGGTAAAGTCAAAAAAGATCAAACTAAATACTTGCTCCAGCCACTGTCAAATAGTGTGATATTCACCAGAAAACACTAATGGTGTGCAGAGTTATAAATAAATAGGCCTAGTTGTTAATTTCATTAACAATATATCAGCTTAATATTGTCTCTTCTTTTTTGCAGTTTGGATTATCCAGATTATTATAGCATAGTTTTTCGTTATTGTTGTTGTTTAGTCAACTGTCCGAAGACAGGTCTGAACCTCTTGAGTGATGCCAAGAAGGCCCAGTTATGAGGCAACTAATCAGGAGATAATGGGAGGGTGGCCAGTTCCTTTCCCCCTCCATTGCATACATCGCCGATTAACTACATATTACACTAGTCAGACTTCAGATGCAGACAAACAGTTGTTCTTCCTTTGACACATATTGTCAAGTGAGATGTACTGCCTGATAATAGATGTACAAGTAACTCAAGCTAGGAAGCTGCCTGGAGAGGGGAGGTAGTACAGCCAACGATGGGGGCCCACCTACGATTTGATACCCATGTATAGTCACATTATCTGAAAAGTTAACCTCTTAGCAGCGTATTCAAGACACATTCTCCCTATAATATATTGAGCAGTATTTTAATATATAATAATTCATTTAATATTATTGGTGTTAATGATTTATTTTTTAATTGAAAAGGTATATTTATTAGTATAATATATGATTGACCCAAGTGTTCCATCATTCTTCTAGTTATATGTGCCAAAATTGTAGGTTATAGCATTGTCATTAAACTTCAATTTTTCACTATAAATCAAGAAAAACAAGTCACTTACTCATCTGCACAATATGAACAAAGGCAATAAAAGGAAGACACAGTTGAGTTTCTATTTAGTCATAAAGGGATCTCCTTTAATCCCGATAAATTTCCATCTGAATCGCTGCTCACTTCTTCTTCCTCTTCCTCTTTTTCGTCCGCTAGACTTCCAACCTAAATGAATAATGCAACTTCCACAGTTTCTTATATTAGAGGAATCTGCTTCATATATTCCTCTTTATAGTCCATGGATTTTTCACATTTTTTCTTCCAAGATTCTTCCGTGATTTCATTAATTATTTTTCTTGTCAATGCTATGACGTCATCCTTTTTCAATGTAGTTCTCTGCAGCAATTCTAGTTAATGTCATCTTAGAAACTCCTATTGCTGCTGCCACTCTTTCCTGCATCTTCTTAACATTCATGAGAAATATCATGAAAACTATCCCAGCTTCACTTTCTGTTATCATGAATTCCGTCACATTATAAATCACCTCGCGAGTTTGACTATGAAGAACTTTGCTCCATAATGTACTACTCATAATAGAAGAAATACTTTATCACAAACGACAGCCACACATAGACACGTTCTTACACATAATACAGCCTTCACAACTGTTATTAGAATTGAAGTGTACCATTCTAGCCCATAATGCATAGCAGCAGGCGGACAGTGGTAGGGGAGATGTGCTCTATGCACCTGCGCGAACATGACAGCTTGCTAGTGTGAGGCATCTGTACATATCAGCCAGAACCTCAATCAGAGGATTTTTCGTTATTATAGCGTAGTTTTTATTTATAGTCCTAGGTTTACTGCATTTATTTATTTATAGTTAGAATTAAATTTACGCTTATTTTATTTTTTAATTGCTGTAATTATTGTAATTTTATTACTGTAATTATTGTAATGTTATTATTGTATGTTATATAGGCCCTATCACTGCCTCTGGGTGTAGTGTTAATAAATAAATACATACATACATACATATAGTTGGGTGAAATAGAAGTACTTATAAGTTAGGTTTACTTTTGCTTATTGTAGGCGTTATTATAGCATAGTTTTTATTTATAGTCCTAGGTTTATTGCATCTATTTATTTATAGTTAGAAGTAAATTTAGGTTTATTTTATTTTATTTTTTATTGCTGTAATTATTGTATTATTGTAATCATGTTATTGTATATTATATATCACTGCCATCGGGTGTATTCCCAATTGTAGTGTTAATACATAAATACATACATTATACATTGTATAGAAGACCCTCGTGTAAAGAAATGTTCTGTGTCTGCTTAGGTTATACTACATAAAATAAAGATAGATATTTTTGCCCCGAATTGACAATCTGACTTTATTCATTCATGTATGTGGATGTGCATTATAAGTGAGTTGAGAAATGTCAGTGTTGTGTTGGTATTCTTCAATTTACTTTTGCATGTGTTGCAGATGCCTGACGCCAAATGTATTGCTGCTGCAACTCAAGTACCGGTATGATCGGGAAATAGATCACTGTGAACGACCTGCAATTAGAAAAATTTTAGAACATGATGATACAGCTGCCAAGCGGCTTGTTTTGTGTGTTGCAAGAATTGTTAAGGTCAGTTACTAAAACAAAAGGAAGCAGTAGCCATATGCAGGCAAAATAGAGAATACAGTTATTCGGCAACATTTCTCCACAATCTCGAACTAAAAATAAATGGCAGGATTGTGACCCTTTTCTAGTTGCACACCATTTCGGCAGGCCTTGCTGTACATGATGTGTATCATGGTGCCCCACTTCGATTACTGTGATATTCTGCGTACTGACCTAAGCGTTACTTCGGCGTAGAGACTACAACGTGTTCATAATATGTGCGTCCGTTTCGTCTGCAATATTCGCCGGGCTGATCACGTAACACCATCCCTCGAAATGTTGTCCTGGCTCCGTCTAGAAGATCATAGGAAAATCCACTGTCTTTCCCTTCTCTTTCACATATTGCATTTCTCCACTCCTTTCTATCTTGCGTCTCATTTTCAAAATTTATCCACCCATCATAACCTAGACACACGATCACAACACTCCTCAATATTATCCATTCCCTCCCACCGAACATCCTCATATTCATCTTCATTCACTGTGGCTATTCCTCGGCTTTGGAATTCCCTACCGAGTAATGTCAGGGACTGTCAGACATCAAACCAATTTAAGAATAGGCTAACAAAATATTTTTCTAACAATTCTTGTTAACAATAATAGCTGTTTCAGGTTTCTCAATGTTTAATGGTTATATATATCACAGATAAATATCTAAATTATCTCATTATTATTATTATTATTATTATAACTATTTCTTACCAATGTTTATTATTGTCTCACTAACATTATTTATCCAACTTTCATTATTTACTTTCATGTTGTCTTATGGTCTAGATATTAATGTAATAATTATGTAAGCAATTGTATTCAATTAGAATTAGAGTCTGGCTGGGCAGAAGAGAAGGCCTACTGGCCTTAGCTCTGCCAGATTAAATAAATAAATAAATTATTATTAATAATTATTATCTGTGGAGAGTTATGTAATTGCCTCACATTTTTATCTGCTACTTACACAGCAGCTTTGAGATTGGTAAGTCGCATCTGAGTAAAATAATTATCTCTTTATATTGTAAATTTCAGTTGGAAAAAGCAGAAACAGACCTGTGCTTTGAGTTAGAACTTACTGATGGCTGGTATGGACTGAATGCAGTTGTGGATCAGGAAATGTGTCATCGCATACGTAGAGGCACTATTGCAGTGGGAACTAAACTCATTTCTCATGGGGCTGAGCTACTCAACTGTGAACAAGGCTGCTCACCCCTCGAGGTAAGATAGAACAGTGCCAGGGTTTATCAATATGAGGTCACTCTGTTCTAAATGAGATAACTGTCTCAAACTGACTTTATAAGTTTCCATGTTGAATCTTTCGTACACTACTTTTAACACTTGAATATAAATAATTGATTAAATGGCGATCTTACTCGTGTTAACTGTGTAAGCATGTGCGGCTTACAGCTGTTTCGGTGCTTCTTCACACCATCCTCAGAGCCTACTAGATTTCGGCTCTATCTCAACTTCGCTGCCTGTTGGTGGGTGCGTTCGTGTGATGAAGAGTTGTGTCAAATAGTGTGTGTGTTCTGAAATTTATCTGTGTGTTGAGAATTTGATTAGGGTGTGTTTTAGTGTGCCTGTATATTTCATATTGTTCTAGTGTGTTGAGTTTTTGGTTTTTGGCCTGTATGTGTAGGATTTCCATGTCTGTATTTATGTTATTGTATGTGTGGTTAGCATTAGTTATGTGATCAGTGTATGTAGATGTATTGTGTCCTCTGGTTATTGCTTTAATGTGTTCTTTGTATCGTGTTTGGAATGATCTGCCTGTCTGTCCAATGTAGAAACTGTCGCAACTATTGCATGTGAGTGTATATGCCTGTGTGGTTGTATGTACTGTATTTGTTTGTGTTGTTTGTGTGTTGAGATGTCTTTGTAGTGTGTTTTCTGTTCTGTATGCTATGTTGTATTTCTGTTTTCTGAATGAGGATGCGATCTTGTGTGTTTTTTTGTTTTCGTATGTTAGTGTGATGTATTTCTTGTGTTTGTGTTGTGTTTTGTGTGTTTTTGTGTTTGCTGAGTTTTTGTTTTGTCTTTCTTATGATGTTGTCTATTATGTTTGGGCTGTAACCATTTTCTTATGCTATTTATTTGATTGTGTTCATTTCTTCATTATAGTGTTGTTGGCTCATGGGTATGTTGAGTAATCTGTGTACCATTGTCCTGAATGCAGCATGTTTGTGTTGTGTGGGGTGATTAGATGTGTTGTGTATGTGTGTGGTGGTGATGGTGGTTGGTTTTCTGTATATTTTGAAGGTATGTTTGTTGCTGCACATGCTTACACAATTAACACGAGTAAGATCGCCATTTAATCAATTATTTTTATAAGTTTATTAAATTTGAGGAGTTTAATGGTCTTTTGGTACTGTGCAAGTTGTCATTTTGTAGAAGCCTGTTTTCATTATGTCAAATGTAAGTAGAATTTTTAACTTTTGTTTAAAACCACTTTAATATTTAATTTTGCTGTGTTATGTGTTTCAGTTTAAATGCAGAGTTGCAAGTGGCTTTATTTTAAAGCTCTTTTAATGAGTTTTCGTACAGTACACAACACAAAACAGTTCAGAATAAAAAACTATATTCAAAATCCAACTGAAACTTTCTGAATTACTTTTCTCAAAAACTACTTTTCTTTTAGTAACATCTACACAAGGGGTCTTAGGACCTCCATTATGCACTATTGTATATTCCAACTGTCATGCATCTTAGGGTTAAATAACCAAATGGAGTAAAATAAATCCCCATTTCTTAATTCAAGCATTAGAAAATACTACCTTCTCATAGCCAAATAGAAACATCTGCCAGTTGACTTGGATGAGGAAATGGCTGTCATTCAGTTTGCCAGGAATTTAATCATTCAGGGACAGTATTCTTTTCATGTGCCAGATCGCTATAGCATAGGCCTATAGATTTTCTTTCCTTCCATAGTAAACCAAGCAAAAGATTTTTTTTCTTTTACTCCTAAAAATTATCACCCTCAGCTAAGTGAGTTTCTCCCATGGACTTTAGATTCATTGGCAACAATGATTATTATTATACAAACCAATTTTCACTTTCGAAAATCCAGCTAAAAGTGCCATTTATCATTTACCTTATCTTTGTGTTTACTCATTCCATTCAGTGTTCTGCCCATGGGCAGGTCTTTCACTGCAAATCCAGCTTTCTCCAATCTTTCCTATTTTCTGCCTTCCTCTTTGTCTCCTCATATGATCCATATATCTTAATGTCGTCTATCATCTGATATCTTCTGTACTGAACTCTTCTCTTGTTCACCATTCCTTCTAGTACATCCTTCAGTAGGCTGTTTCTTCTCAACCAGTGACCCAACCAATTCCTTTTCCTCTTCTTGATCAGTTTCAGCTTCGTTCTTTCTTCACCTATTCTTTCCAACACAGCTTCATTTCTTATTCAGTCTGTCTGTCTGTCTGGCCACTTCAGATGCTCCATTTGTCGTAATGTCCATGTTTCTGCCCCCTTACAATGTCACACTCTGTACAAAGCACTTCACTAGTCTCTTCCTTAGTTCTTTTTCCAAAAGCTTCCTTGACCATTGCTATCCTCCTTTTGATTGTGTTTACTTAAAAAAAAAAAGGCATATTTTGTTTTTTTAAGGTTGGAAGTGAGGTGAAGCTGAAACTTCATAGTAACTCCACAAGACGTGCTCGCTGGGACACTAAACTGGGTTTCCATTCAAAGCCAGGACCTCTGCGCATTCCTCTGACCTCTGTTCTGTCTGCAGGTGGAATGATTAGCTGTGTATCAGTTATGGTTGTAAGGGTCTACCCCACCCTTTATGTGGAGAAACTGGCTGATGGCAGATCAGGTAAATCCGAGCTTTGGATATTACATATTATAAACTTCATTTTGTTAGAAGAGTTTTTTTAATTCCAGTATACTGATATTATTTCCAAATAAATTATGAATTACGATTATTCAATTAAGATGCATGCAGATTTTGTGTCTACATGGTGCGCTGTGTTGAACACAAACCTCGATAAGACGTGCCCGCTTATTACGCTATCCCGTGTAATACGCTTTTTTTTTTGTCCGGTCCCTGCACATTTCACATATAACGCCTTTATAAAATACTCTATTTGTTGTACTCAAGTCCCGCATAATACGCTGATTTTGTGGAATATTTTCGATGTAATTTTCAGCAATGTACTGTAACAGCAATGAAACATCTTTGTCATTGAACTCACTTGTGCCTTAACTTGAAAAGTATTGGTATTCGGCCCCTTTACCTGCGCATTTAAACCTTCATACTTCATACCTTAGTATACCCCACCTCTTGTTACGCTCTCTTATTCAACTCCTTATCTGCGTGGTTAAACCCCACATACAGTTACAGTACCTCACCCTCTTGCTAACCCTCTCTCTCAAACAGCATTCCTCACTCGGCCGTAATAAAATTCTGGAAATTTTTGCTGGCCAGTTTGTTGTCCTTTAGTGTATTGAAGTGTCTGTGAATGTGATTACAATGAGTGTCAAACAAAAAGCGCTTTCTGTGTCGAAAAAAAATGGAAATCTTACGAAAACAATACTCTTAATCAGAAACAACTCTCTGATTCATTAAGAATTGCATCATCGACATTAAGAACGATAATAAAAAATCGCGACTCAATCACTACAGCTGCGATGTTGGGAGGATGTAATTACAGGAAACTGAAGTGTGGTAAACATGAGGACTTGGAGTACACACACACGGCAAACAACTATAAATGACTTTTTTTTCGAAAGAATTAAGTATAGTACCTATTGTAAATGTCTTTGACGTACAGTACAGTAATTACATAATGGAGTAATACTGTATTACCTTTCATGAATCAGGTATTTCAATAAAGAAAAATGCTAATAGATACTGTATATAAGTCAAAATTAGTATACCCGCCTAATACACGGTCCCTTGAACAGCGTCTTATCGGGGTTTTACTGTATATCAATAGGGATATCTTATATGAAGTTTTACCGCTAGATGGCAGGAGCGTTCCATGCTGGGCAACATGTTGTAGGGCTACGTTATGTCATGCTACAGTTGATTACGTTTTCCCGCTTGTTTTTTTTCTGTGCATGTCAAAATTATATTTACAATTATTTTGTATAATCTAGTATAATTTAATATAATTCAATATTTCTTACCTCAAAATTTAATTTACAATAAATAATAATGTAAACCTGTATAATATTGAGCGATTCCCCGAGATGAGTGGGGAAATCTGCAGTATGCAGAATATAGATTGAATGTTCATGAACCTAAACGAGACCTTTGAGAACGAGGTGCATGAATAAAAAAAAAATATAAAAAATAGAACATTGCCCTCTTTAATCATTAGTATTTAAGAACCGTATGCTAAAAACAGGATATGCAGCCACCAATGTGTTTTTTTTATATAGGGAAGGGACTATTGAGATTGAATACCTTGTATTTTTTTCTGTAGTTACAGAAAGATCAAATGCAATTTTTAATAGAATGATATAATATGATCGCAGTAGTATCACGATTAGTAGTGCATTTTTTAGGTTAAGGACGTGCAGTTTTGAATACTGTGTGGGATGATTTTGAAAATTTGAAGTTAAAACATGATTTTAATAATTAGTCTGCAGCACATTAAAAACATTATTCACGAAATGTATTTCACTATGTATCGTCCTGGATAATAAACATCCCGGTTTATCGAGAGTTTACTGCAGGCGTAAACTTCAGACACTCATACAACTACTGCATATAATCTAAGGTAACATAGTTCGCTGTCGAGGTTGCAAATGTTTTTATTAATTTTTCTTTTTCCTCTTCCAAAATGAAACTGTAGTCAACAATTCCTTACTTGAAGTAGTTACTTTTATTTAATAGCTAGCATTTTCGAGGCGCAATTTAATTACTTATATTTTTTAAGGTTTAAAGCATATATTCAGAATATTTCGGGACCTGATTGAAGACAAAAAGCTTTCCCTGGTTTTTACATATAGAAACATAACAAACATTTGCCATTTTTAGTTGTTTTTAAGAGTATTTAATATACTAATACACTACGTATATCCTCAATGTTTATATACCGAAAAACAAATGCACACATAAAGCGCATCCCTCAAAGTAGGCCTACATGTGCGCTATCTGTTGGCGCTAGTTCAGGATATCCCTATTAGTAAATATTAAATATCAATCCAGCACTTAGGCCTACTTGATTCTGATAATTGTGGTTGAACACTCCATAGGCATTTGTATTTGCGATAATCTTCAATAAAGCTAATTGTACTTGCCGCCATTTTCAGCTTAAAAGGTTCAACATCATCTTGGTAGGATTGAAATAAAGTAATAATAATAATAATGACAACAATAGCGGTAGGGCCATAACTTAGAAATTTACCGAAACTGAAAATCATAATTCCTATTGTTTAGTTACATGAAGAGTAACAAAAACAAACTACAAGATTTGCATGAACTGGTTTAGTTGTATTTGTAACTGTTTGTCTGATGGTGTTTCATGTAGTAATTCGATCTCTCCGGGCTGAAGAGCAGGCAGCATTGCATTGGGAGAGAAGTCGACAGGCATGTGTTGAACTGCTGTTCAGTCAAGTGAAGGGAGAACTTCTGCGTGAAGATGCTAAGAAGAAACAGCAAATACATCGGAATCAAATCCCTAGAGCTCAGGAACTGTCACTGATCTGCTCTGGTGAAAAACTCTGCAACATCTTAGAGTTGGCTCCTGACCCAGCGTCTATAGAGGTACTATTTCAAATGAGTGAGTGTGGTAGGCAGGTAAATTGTTTCTTTCCTCTGGCCATTGCATTGTTAGAAATATCCTCAGGATCTTCTCCCTCTTAGAAAGAAAAGGATGACTAACTCAAATAAGAAGACAGTATTATGAGAAAGTGACTTCACAATAAACGCATGACTTTAAAATTGTACTTCTCACAGTTGATGGTTTCGTCATGAAAGAATGTTCAGTAATTCTACAAGCACTGTGGGCACATCACACCTCGTTATTTGTATGGTACAACAGAATCTCATTCACGATTGTTTGCTTCTGTCTTCAGCAGTATCTGTTATGTGATGCCACGTGGACATCCATATGAAACTATACCTTATTGGAAATGAAAAATCGATCTGGGATCAGTTTCTCTTTATTTACTTTTTCTGAGGTCCCATTGCAAAAGTTAAACCTACAACTGTAATCTTAGGACTATAATTCCTGAACTTCTGAAATTTTATAGAGCAGCAGTCATCAAAACACTGCACGCTCGGGCTAGCGTCCCTTACCCGTGGACAAGACACAGCCCTAGCGTGCAATCGTCGCTGCTGGCGGGTATGCTGTCTCTCTATCCCTTGTGCACAACAGAGCAGAATTCCTTACCCTCCATGCACTCTATCCATTTCAGCGAGTGCTGACGACCACTGTTATAGAGTTTTAATTTAAACAATTTGTTTCCTCATCTTGTATATTCATGTTTCCTGTGCTACATTTCCGAAGGACTTTTGAGAACTACTTTTCAAGGAAGCTCTTATTTAATCAAGTTTTTCATCAGTAAACACATAGTGCTTTTTTTTTTCTGATTTGAAATTCAAAGAATCTTTCATTAAATTATAAACTTAGTGTAATATCTTATTTCTACACAGGATCAGCCTCTCAAGACATTTACGTTTGCATTTTTGCCTTGTTTGACTTACAACTTATTTATGTGTGTATTGTACACTGGTGTTTAAAGATATCTGACCCAACTAATCAATAGTGGTCGATAATTTGTTAGTGTAAAGCTTTTATCATCCAGTTGTGCTGTCAAAAAATCTGAAAGTTAGAATTTATAAAACAGTTATATTACCGGTTGTTCTGTATGGTTGTGAAACTTGGACTCTCACTTTGAGAGAGGAACATAGGTTAAGGGTGTTTGAGAATAAGGTGCTTAGGAAAATGTTTGTGGCTAAGAGGGATGACGTTACAGGAGAATGGAGAAAGTTACACAACACAGAACTGCACGCATTGTATTCTTCACCTGACGTAATTGGGAACATTAAATCCAGACGTTTGAGATGGGCAGGGCATGTAGCACGTATGGGCGAATGCAGAAATGTATATAGATTGTTAGTTGGGAGGCCGGAGGGGAAAAGACCTTTAGGGAGGCTGAGACGTAGATGGGAAGATAATATTAAAATGGATTTGAGGGAGGTGGGATATGATGATAGAGAATGGATTAATCTTGCTCAGGATAGGGACCAATGGCGGGCTTATGTGAAGGCGGCAATGAACCTCTGGGTTCCTTAAAAGCCAGTAAGTAAGTAAGTAAGTAAGTAATTTGTTAGTGTAAGTGTGACTTCTTTAATTATTACTTCTATTAATAGATTGCAAATATAATAGTCAGTGCTGCCAATTGTACGTAAATATACCTGCATTATAGAATTCAATATTTCATCCTCTTCTGCTGATTGCAAAACAACACTGGGTTTAGCTGCAAACCACTGACATTGTCAATTATGACAATAATTTATGCTTAATTTACATCATCATTTTTCCCGACACATTTTTAATCACCCCAATCATGGTGTCACCTATTGAGAACTAGTGGAACTATATCAAACTTTGTCAATTTTTCATATTTTTGGTTCTGAATTATCCCGTCATTAGAAGTTTTACGTTTACGTTTAACCAAAGGTCCCGGATTCGATACCCGGCCCTGGAACAATTTTTCCCTCGAAATTATTCAAATCAACTTTACAGGGAGTTATACCTGAAAGCTTGATTTGCATAATACACGTCACTGTTCGTTAACAGAAAACCACAATTTAAGTCACACAGAGTTAGTGTGCACTCAATGTTGATTGCTTGATGGTTGTCAGCCCACTTTGAGGTCTGTGGATATAGAGGGAAAAATTGGATCAGTGTGTGGTAGAGTTAGCTCAGTTGGTAGAGCATTGGTACATTTAACCAAAAGTCCTGGGTTCGATACCCGGCCCCGGAACAATTTTTCCCTCGAAATTATTCAAATCAACTTTACAGGGAGTTATACCTGAAAGCTTGATTTGCATAATACACGTCACTGTTCGTTAACAGAAAACCACAATTTAAGTCACACAGAGTTAGTGTGCACTCAATGTTGATTGCTTGATGGTTGTCAGCCCACTTTGAGGTCTGTGGATATAGAGGGAAAAATTGGATCAGTGTGTGGTAGAGTTAGCTCAGTTGGTAGAGCGTTGGTACGTTTAACCAAAAGTCCTGGGTTCGATACCCAGCCCCGGAACAATTTTTCCCTCGAAATTATTAAAAATGTTCGTTTTTACGGTATTTGTATTTTTCGAATGGAGTTAAGTACCCCCACCAGTTTGGCAGAGGGGATGCATACAGAAGTCTCACCTAAAAGTGAGTTGTGTCTTAAAAGTTTCGGAACCACCAGTTTAGTTGGAAGGCAATGCGTCAAACAGGTGGTCAACTAGACAGTGATGGCCTGCTTTCATTCTATAAGTGGCTACTGCTTAACTCCTTGACATCTTGAAGTGTTAAATAAACTATATTATTATGTGTTTGTGTGCCTTTTCCTTCTAACTTGTATTTGTTTTTTCATATACTTGTTGTCTACACCTGTGGAGTAATGGTCAGTGCATCTGGCCGCGAAACCAGGTGGCCCGAGTTCGAATCCCGATCAGGGCAAGTTACCTGATTGAGGTTTTTTCCGCGGTTTTTCCTTAACCTAATACGAGCAAATGCTGGGTAACTTTCGATGCTGGACCCCGGACTCATTTCACTGGCATTATCACCTTCATTTCATTCAGATGCTAAATAACCTGAGATGTTGATAAAGTGTCATAAAATAACCCAGTAAAAAAAAAAATTTTAATCTTATACTTGTTTGTACTTACAACTTAAAACATCAATTTCATTCCTGACAGGCATTGTTAAATGAAGAACAGAGACTTATTGTGGCTGATTATCAGAGATTGAAGTGTGAGAAAATGCAACTAGAACTTCAAACAAGAGTGACAGAAAAACTTGGAGAAACAACAGCTACTGTGCGCAATGTTGCACTCTTGTTTAAAGTGCGTTGTGTGGACATCAGTGCCACTAAACCATCCAAGTCTGCGATGCTTTCTGTGTGGCGTCCATCAGAAGATGTTATTCACATGTTGAAAGAAGGGTCAACAGTCACACTTTTCAATGTTTCAGCTGCAGGAACTAGGTAAGTATTGTCTTTCTGTATCATGTGTTACCTAATTTTAAATTTGCCCATGAAGAAGCTTTCAAATACTCGTGCAGGAGAGCTGCATCTTTTTGATAATGTGGTGGGGTTGTTAGTGAAAATTGAGACGTTAGTACAGTCTGTACATCTTCCTTTGTTAGATGTCACGGTTTCACTTTCAGGTAAACATTATCATTGGGATCTGGTATTTTGGTGGAAATGTTTCAAATTATTCTTGAAAAGTGAATAAAAAATCGTACTTTTAAAAATGTGACAGTAATTTCGTGAAAATTTCGTGATTATATTTTTCCACCATGTAATGTCATATGCAGTCGTAATTAGCAATAATGTTATACATGACATTGTATTTGCAACATTCATGACGAAATGAAACTTCTGATAATAATGATAATAATTAATAATAATAATAATAATAATAATAATAATAATAATAATAGCATTAGTAGTGGTAGTGAAGCAAAAGCACTGGATAGAGATATCATTTGAAGAGGTCTTGGTTGCAAATATGTTGCCTGTTTTGCAATATTATCGACTGTCTCGTTTTCAGGTATACCACAATGACTAGGTACCCATTGAAATGTTATTTCCTTTTGGAGTTTTTTTGGTTTACTTAGTTGTTTCTGAATTGGAATAATTCTATGTGCGTATAGGTTCGGTACATATTTGATTATATTAAATATAGCTCTCTTGGAGTCGGTAAGTATGCAAATAGATTTTTCAGAAATTTGAGTAACACATTGAAGAGCAGCATCAATAGCTAGCAATTCAGTGTCAAGGCTGGAGAAGGATGAACATGGTATGAAATAACTTTCTTGATATTTTGGAATATAATACCATGCTCCTGTGTCTCATTATTAGGGTTTAGAGATCATTTGTATAAATTTGAAGATGATCCTTATATGTGCTGCAGAGTAGTTGCATGGCATTTAACTTAATGTATGGAGGATCATTTTTGGAATGGTTTCCTGGAATCTGTAGGTTATGTTCTGGAATCACCCATTTCCATGAAAGAATTTCGTTCACAACTGGAGTTTCAGCAATGAGTGTGTGTGTGATATAGATTGGTATTTCTTCTTTGCTGAGTGGAGAACATGAAAGGAATAATATTTGTACATCATATTACACCTAACAAAAAGCATGAGTCTTCTCGAAATATTATACCTCATGAAATAACTAATGAGTGGAAATACCTGGGTTTGGTTTTAACACTTGGCACTTACCGAAGTAGAAATACTTAAGATTTTAAATAAACTTTTCTTTGCAGGGGTGGAGACCTCCAGCTTTCTGCTGGAAGACAGACTGTGTACCGTCCATCTTCACACCAAAATAATTGCATCTTCAAACGAAGAGTGACAAGTTTCGGTGAAGTCACAAGTTCAGACTTCTGTCCTCAATTCGGGGAATTGGATGTTGTGGGGATGGTCGTGTTTATTGGTGATGCACCACAAGGAACTTCAGGCTTCCAAGTGGTGTATTTGGCTGATGTGGCATCTAACATCCTGGGAATGGCATTTTGGGGTGGTGTGAAGGTATGAGTACACTATAATTATGTTGTGGAACTTCAACTGTATTCATTCAGGAAGCAATGTAATGTTTTCTCTATTTAACAGTTCTTTAAAACTTCTGAGGCTGTTGAGAGAGAATAAGATAATGGTATGGAGGTAAAGGTACAGTCACACATCGCTACTTTTGCAGCGCAACTTTTGTACTGCAGCTGCAAAAGTTGCGTGTCGTGTTCACACGTAAGCCAAAAGTAGCGTGCTGCACGCTACTTTTCGTGCTGCGCAACCCGAGTGCTGCAAAAGTTGCAACTGGAGGTTGCGAGTCTGTTCACACACAAGGCGCTACTTTTGCAGCCGCAGTCATGCTGCAGGTTTCCATCTCCGTGTTGACTTCTCAATATACATTTTGTGGTTATGTTCGCATTATTAAGAAACTCATGCAAAAGCTTCCTTATCTATTATTTGCTTTTCTGTTGTATCTAGTATTCAGAAATTGGCATTATTTTTACTACAAAGCTTTTAAAAACGCATATATACTTAAATGATAACCAACAATATATTCACGTAATCAATGTTGGCAACCCTCCTGTTTGGAACTACGCTACGGAAAATTTAAAAAATGAATTATGTCGTCAGCAATTATGCTCAGACTATGTTGTCTATTTAATAACTGTTACAAATAATTTATTTTCATCACATTTAACATTAAAATATATCCAAACAATAAAAGTATCATTGGCACATTTGGGTGGTAACACTGGTTGTAACCGCAGCAAAAGTTTCAACAAAACCGATATCAGAAATGCTGCGGCTGCAACCCTGAGAACCCTGTTCACACGTCGCTACTTTTAAGCTGCGCGCAGCATGGAAAAGTAGTGGGCAGCAGGTTCGGCAGCTGCTATTTTTCGGGTTGCACCGTTGTTCACACGTCGCAGTACAAGAGTTGCGCAGTTTTTTGTACTGCAGCACTGCAAAAGTAGCGACGTCTGACCGTACCTTAAGAGTGGAATAAATGGTAAGAGAAACTGAAGAAATATAAAAAAAAATTCCTGATACAGTAGAATCCCTCTTATCCAGCACCAAAGGGACAAGGCTAGTTCCGTATACGAGATTTTGCTGGGTTAAGAACATGTCTGTACATAGAACATATGGTGATGTTTCTGTGGTGTTAAATTGTACCAGTCTACTGAGAAATTTTTCATTCTTGAATATTTCTGTTAAGAATTTACTGTTTAGTTGCGATCGCAAAAAGAATTCTCCACATGAAAACATTTCAATTTATTGCTTTGGTGAAAATATGATAGTACTTTCAGACTATATTCTTGTCTCTCTAATGTTTGTAGCAATTTGGTTGGGAGGAACTCCTGAAGCCGAGAACAGTTGTTGCTGCCAGCAATTTGCAGTGGCGCCATGGTGCAGCTATTCGTTGGGTGCCTTGTGCATATGTCTCAGAGCTCTCCTGCTTCTCAACAAATCCACGCCAACCTCACCTTCAAGAAGCTCTTACTTCATTTACCCAAGAAATTAGGAATAAAGTGAGTTACATTGCATCTCTTATCTTAATGCTATCAATGGCTGGCAAAACTGTACTTCTCAGTTGTGCCAGTTTATTTAAGAGAGGAGAAGATGAAGAGAGAACAGTAAGGATGTCCTTTACAGTTATTGTTTGGATAAACTTCTGAGATACCGATATTTTAAGAAATAAGATTTTTTTATAACAAAACAGCATAATATTCATTATTTATTATTTAATGGAATAAATTAATTAGGTGCTATTGATGACTTGGCTTCCCAGTAAATGAAATAGATATATCAAAACAGAACCTTAAAAGAGAGAGAGAGAGAGAGAGAGAGAGAGAGAGAGAGAGTGTGTGTGTGTGTGTGTGTGTGTGTGTGTGTGTGTGTGTGTGTGTGTGTGTGTGTGTGCGCGAGCGTGTGCATGTGCGCGTGCGTGTTCTTCACGCACGTGTGCGTCTGCGTGCGTGATGCCTCCCCACTTCCTTGCGTGATTCGGGTTCCGCATACTATTCAATTCAATTCAGTTCAATTCATGTCAGTTTATTTGGCCTTTAGACATACAGTTTTAGGCTTCGTCAGAATACATTGAAAAACATATAAATACATTTTAAAAAATACTGATAAAAGAAATAGTAAAATTTAAATAATACAATGAAAACATGAAATAATTTGAAACCTTTAAAATAAAGAAAACTAACTAAATTGCAGTTAAACTTATTTGTTAAAATACAATTTCATACAAATTTGTGTTGAAAAACTCAGCAACAGAATAAAAAGGATTATTTAATAACAAATTGTAAAATCTAGTTTTGAAGCTATTGATTGATAATTTATAATATTGACTGGGGAGCTTATTATATAATTTCATCCCCATAATTAAAAAGTTTATGTTGCTCTTGTGTAATCTACAATATGGAATATTAATTTGTTCACTATTTCTAATTTCATGATCATGTATATTGGCCACTAATGAGTAATTGTCGATATTTTGTCGAGTTTAAAGTACTAGATCATATATATATTATACAAATTTATGATTGTTAAAATCCGTGATTGTCTGAAAAGTGGCTGACAGTGTTCCAGATAGTTTGATTTACGTAAAATTCTAATGGCTTTCTTTTGTATAATCAAGACGCTTCCAATTTTGGTTCCATTTCCTCAGAAAATTAGGGCATATCGGATTATCGACTGAAAGAAAGAAAAGTAGGCACATCTTAAATAATTTTGAGAAACGCAAGTTGTTAATTTCTTTAAAAAATATAAAACTCTTGATAGCTTTGTGCATATGTATTCGATGTGCTTATCCCATGTTAAAGTGGAGTCTATAAAAAGTCCTAGAAATTTTGTGTAGTTGAGTCTGTTGTCCTTATTTATTAGATAATTTAGGCTGAAAGTTATGTTGATAGTTTTTTCTTGATTAAGCAAGAAATCATTAGATTCAAACCATAAAGCTATCTGTGATAGAGTTTCGTTGTTGAGAGCATGTAATTGAGTTAGAGCAGAGGAAGAACATGGATAGATGTTTGTATCTGTGGGAAAATTTAAAGAAAAAATTGTACTAACTGTTACTCCACAGTGGTGGACAGTTTTCTTTGTTCTGATCTGTGTGTTTGTGAACATATTTGGTAATGAAACTGCATTTTTTTTTTAGGATGTACACCTGTTCTCTTCCGCATGTGAGGAAAAAGTGTCATTACTTCTACGAAGTTCATCTTTAGTCCCAGGACTGATACCTAAAAGAAGTAATGCACAGTTTTCAGCTGATTCTCCCCATAATGGAAGTAAGGAAGGAGGACGTAATCAGCATTCAAATGGATTATTGGTTCCTAACATCAGAGGTACAGTAAATTCATGTACAACTATTATATCCCACGCTGTCAATTCTGTTACTGACCCAAGTACAAAAGCTGCTAGTTCATCGTTAGAAAGGAGGATACAGAAACTTCAGCAGTATGGTGAACCTCCACCTCTCTCTCCTCTAATTCTAGCACCTCTGCGACCATCAGTTAAGAAGGAGTTCCACACACCAGTAAAAAAAGAATGTCCCGTTGATGCCGATAACAGTCCACCCCTGAGCTTAGATAGTGACCCGGGTTGAATAAAGTTCTCACTTTGTAAGTGAATTGAATTTGTAATAAATTGTTAAACTATTAAATGCCTATTATGTACAATGGAACTTTCATATAAAATGAAACGAAATTTTAATATGTGGAAGAGAATTGAAGACAGAAGATTATATGAAGTCTTTGCACCATCACGACTTGGACAAAGTGAGATTTATTATTGAAATAAAAAAATGTTATATTTTACTATATACTTATAATGAAGTTTTCTGAGAAAAGCTTTAATACATTAGCAATATATGACAAACTGTTCTTTTAGTTCTTATTGTCAGTTTAAATAAAAGAAAATCTTTGACATTTTCATGTAAATTTTCTTCATGACATTTCGTTAAGCCCTTCTAATTTTTGTGTATTTAGAAGTTAATGTGGGTGGTTCAATAGAGTCTTTACATTTCCTTACTCTACGTTACTGGTTCTAAACATTTACAAAATTTTTAAAATAAATTTGTTACAAATTACGTCTGGAATCTTGCCAATTTGTACATCATGGGAAATTGTATTTCCTTGGGTTCACATAACTTGTGATCGAATAACACTTCCATATTTGATTTTGATGTTTTAACCATATCTTTTAGTATATTACCTATCTATAGTGATTTAGCTACTAAAAGATCTACAAGTAAAATAGCTTATCTGTTATCCATTTGTGTATTATAATTATCGCATTTCTTCAATGATTTTAACACATTTTAACGAATGAAAATAGTAATAAAATGTTAATTCAATTTTTATATGAGTGTGTTCCCATTATAATCTGGAGCATGAATAATTTTGTGTTTAAAAGTTTTAAAACTTAAGCATTCCCGTATCAGGATTTTCAGTATGCAAATCCATATATTCGTGAAAAGACTATATTTTCAGACTTTATAGTTGTGCCATGAAATATGAGCCGTTCAGAGCAAAAATGGTGTAAGTCAAAATTCTGTAATGAGGTAAGTAAAAATTCTGTAAAATATAGCGCAAAATAGCAATTAATATATCCTTCTTGCTATCCACTAACTACTAATAGTTTAAATAAATGGAATATTAATTGCTACTTTGCGCTTTATTTTACAGAATGTTTACTTTAACCCTCATTACCCATTTTTGACTTACACCACTTCTGCTCTGAACGGCTCATATGTTCCAAGTTTCTTATTTTTTCATCTAAAATATTTCAATGAACATAATAAAACAGTGGAGTTAATTTCAACTTGGTGCACTGCCATAGATTTGTGCTGATATTTGGTATAATATATCTGCCTTAACTGTAATCTGCAGAATTTTTTCAGCATTTTTCCTGATTTCAGTGACTTTTTTTGAAATGTAGATATGATATTGAACTTTAAAAATAAAACAACAAATGTCTCAGGACTCAGGAGGTTAAAGTATCCCCAAACGAAATAATCGAGAGGGCTCAGATCAGGTGACCTCAGAGGCCATGGAGTAGGATCTCCTCTTCCAATCCAACAACCAGGAAAAATAACATTGAGATGGTCACTGACAGCCACAGTGAAGTGAGATGAAGCCCTGTCATGCTGTAGGCACATTCTCTGTCAGACAATTAAGGGTGCTTCCTCTAGTAACTCAGACAAGATTCTTTGCACCAATCTCATATAAGTGTGGTTGGTCAGATGGTCAGGCAGAAGATACAGGACAGTGCCAATCCCAGTATTGACTGGAAAATGTACCTGGTGTGAAATGATCGTAACTTAAGAGGTTAGGTACAGCTTACAGCAGTAAAATTTTTGGGAATATTCGACATTTTTTCCCTCCATTATTGTATCTTGTACAATAATGAAAATTGGTATGTGTAAAACACTGTCCTTCTGCTATATGAAAAAAATATTTTTACTATTTAAAAAAATTACTTGTGTGTATATATATATATATATATATATATATATATATAAACTTGTTAACTTTTTCATGTTCTCTCTCTTTTATTTTATTACTGAAACTCATATTTACAATATCATGCTCTTTCAACTACATTCCTTAATAAATAATATTTTTTGTTTTGTGTTAGAAGAAAATACTGATATTTGACCATTTGTTAAAGTGAATTTATTTTTTATCAGACATCTATCAAAGGTAGAGAAGTGATCTTGCATCATATTGTAGATATTACATGTATAAATACACACAAAAAATTTCATCATAGAATGGTGGATAGTTTTTTAGTTATGTGGGAAATGCTTCATCACTGCACAGTGAACTGAATTTTGAAAAAAGAAAAATGTAAATAATATTTTTTAAATCGTAAAAATATTTTTTTCATATAGCAGAAGGACAATGTTTTAAATATACCCATTTTCATTATTATACTAGATACAGTAATGGAGAAAAAAAGTGTTGAATATTTCCAAAATTTTACTGCTATAAGCTGTACCTAACCCCTTAAGGGAGAATGGTTGTTACAGTGTATGAAAAATTAGAAAAAATTATCTAAGAGCAGATTGCTATAGATTTAGTCCTAATTTTGTTAGCTTTTTAATTTTTTTTCCCCACTACTTAGTTCCAAAGTAATTGTAATTTTTTCAAGAGTCCGAAGTTTGTTATTTTTGCACACAATGCAAAAAAAATTGTACTCTTAAAAAAAAAAACAAGTTTAGTGCAAATTTTTTTCATACTGTTTAAAAAAGACAAAGTTCACACACTTGAAACTATTCAAACTATTAAATAAGAAAATTAACTAAGTTTCAGACATCTTATTCAATATGAAATACATCATTCACTTTTTATAATTATTAAATACATGCTGGAAATATGGTAAAGTCCCAGATAAATGGAATATAACGTTAGTAATTCCTATCTACAAAAGAGGTAAAAAAAAATAACTGCAATAAATATAGAGGTATTAGCCTTTTAAATAATAGCTATAAGGTATATGCTAAAATAATATGAAGAAGATTAAATGCATTAGCAAAGACAATTTTATCTGATGAACAGAATGCCTTCAGACATGACATCATGCAAAGATTGCATTTTTACTGTTTCTCAACTAGTGGAAAAAAACAGAATATAACATCCCTACCTACATTGCTTTTATTGACTACAGTAAAGCTTTTGATTCAGTAAATCGAAAAATGCTTTGGTCTATATTCCTATAAAGAGGAATAACGAACTACCTAGTGAGAGCTGTACAGGGTTTATACAAAGATATGGTCATTAAAATGAATACAAACAGTTCAAAATTTATATAAATTAACCAGGGAGTTAGACACCCTTTGTCACCTATTTTATTCAATTTAAACATTGATGACGTCATGAGAAAATGGCAAGCAATTTTAAGTAACAGTCAGTCAATCAAAGGACATTATGGAGCATGTCGACTCCATGTTGATTTCACAAAATGCTTCCACTCTGTTCTGTCTTTTGTTAGTTCCTCCCAGTTAATAATTCCCATTTCCATGCATTCCTTCTGAATTTCATCTTTCCATCTACTTGGAGGCCTTCCCAGTGGCCTTGTGTTGTTAAAGGTGTTCATATATATTTGTTTTACGCTGCTGCAGTCATCCATACGTATAACATATTCTGCCCAGTTTAATCTTCTGGTTCATATTACATCTAAAATTGATGGTTGATTATAAAGTTTGTGAATGTGATTATTATGTCGAATATTCCACTTGTTTTCAAGTGGGTCAAAAATTGGACCAAAAATTTTTCGATCCATATAATAGTACAGGTTGGATTAGTGTTTTGTACGTAATGATTTTTAAATTTCTGGTTAAAAAACAGGAAGATAATTTGTGAACAGCGTAAAAAATTTTATTTGCATTATGTAGTCTAAGTAGTTCATGTTTTCTGTCATTAGAATTGTCTATCAAAACACCAAGATATTTGAACTGATTGGCTGTTTCAAAAGTATAATTTTTTATTTTAAGGCTGTTGGGAATCCATTTTGTTTTAGTGATTACCATATATTTTGTTTTACTCTCGTTAATATTTAATCCAGTGTTTTGTGCTTTTCCCATTAATTCAATAAATAGCTGTCTTATTCAAGCTCATTTCTTCCTATTAATAATAAATCATCAGCATATGCAAAAATTTTATGTTGTCCACCCAGGTTTATTCCAGCTGGTATTAAGTCTGTCGTATTATCTTCTCTAATGCTATATTAAATAAGATTGGCGAGAGAGCATCACTTTGTTTTAATTCCGTTTGATTAACGAATTCTTCTCATATAATTCCATTTGTTACTACTTTGTTTACCGTATTTTCCATACATACCTTACATAATCTGATTAATTTCAGAGGTATTCCAAATTAAGTAATAATGATATTTTAAATAGAATAAACTTGAATGCAATGTTGTTTGCTGATGACCAAGCAAGATTTGCCTCTTCAGAAGATAATTATAGAAAGCAGTTTATCATTTGAATTCATTAGCTAAAGAATATAACTTAGAAATATCAACTCAATAATCACATGAAAACTAAAATAGAATTGAAAGGTAAAATAATAGAGCAAGTTGGGTGTATAGTATCATATACCAAAGCAACTGATTTGGAAAACAAAATTGGTAAATATCAGTGTTTGGTTGGAACAGTAAAAAAAAAAAAAAAAAAAAACACACACAAATGAAACAATATTGAAATTTTTTAAAACAATAGCTATCCTAATGTTGACAACTGACTCTGAAATTTGGACATTAATCAACCAGCAATTAAAATGATTGGAAACAGCAGAAGTGAAATTGCATCACCCTTTGGCTGGCTATACTTTATTAGATCATCAGACAAACGAATGCATACGAAATAAATTAAATATGAACAACACAATTGACAAAATTCAACAGTACAAATTGAACTGATATAATCATCTACTAACGACGGAACTAAGACATCGCCTGATACAACTTTTCAACTACACACCAACAGGAAAACGAGGTGTGGGTACCCGAGGAGATGATGGAGAGACCAATTGAAGGGTTCAGAACCATAGTGGGCCAAGCGCCATTTACTAAAACCATAGAAAACAAGGGTTAAAATGAAGTTATTACCATAATTCAATGGAAACCTATAGTAAGTAATATACATAATAATGAATTAAATACTATTATAGTCACAATCATGCCATGGTATGAAAGAAAAATTTCACAACCTCGAGCGGGAATCGAACCTGCGACTTCTTGGTCTCTGGTCAGGCGCTCTACCACTGAGCTATCGAGTTCGTCTCACGCCAAAGGCTCGGAATTATCCTTTCATACTGGCGACTCTGTTATAGAGTACTGTCCATAGCGTCTGATCTTAGTCAGCACTGCTTATGGCTGGAAAGAAACTTTACAAATGTAATCTTCATCTTACGATGTTTGGGTGACGTATATACGTCCGTTGATGTGACATATTAATGATTGTGACTATAATAGTCTTTAATTCATTAATATGTCACATCAACGGACGTATATACGTCACCCAAACATCGTAAGATGAAGAATACAGTATACACATTAAAACTAAATGATATGTCAATCTTCATTAAATATGGTATTCACTTAATTTTAACCCTTGCTTTCTCCATTTTTAATAAATGGCGCTTGGCCCACTATGGCTCTGAACCCTTCAATTGTGATACCCTGGTCATCAGGTCCAAGTCCTGTAGAATATGATCATTATTAATTTTTTTTAACAAATTTGTAGTTATTGTGCTGTTGGAGACATTACTTATGTTCAGGGGGAGGTATTTATGGAGATTAATTTTATCGTTTATGCTTTTTAATATTGGTGTCGGAGGAGATTGTTGGAGATTGATTTGTACTCTTGGCAGAGATCAATGGAAAATTTGGAAAATACAATTATTTTGTAATCGGAGTATTAATTCAGTATGAATATTACTTGCCAAATAATTAACATTAAAGGTTTATTGGATTCTGGTAAAGGTGCGGTATGGCCAATAGACAATATTTGTTGGATTGAGACTGTATTTAACACACATTCATTAAAAACGAAAAAAACTTGCAGCTCTCAAATTAACACTCTTTCTCTCGTTCTCCGTCTTTTGAGTTCACTAATGTAATCAGAACACCTAGAATACCATGTAATGTAGTCTACTTGGATGTATAACAAATTCAAGTGAAAAAAAGAAAAATCCGAAAAAAGAACTCGGAATATGAAATTCGCTATAAAACGATGCAATAGTAATAATTCGCGAATGTGTTAAAATTTGGCTATTAGAACTCTATTTCGCGATTTGTCGCAATTGTTTTATCCGCACATTATTAATCAGAATCACTTAATCCGTAAAGATTAGTAAAAATCTATTGTGTATCTATTATGTCGTGATTTTCGCGATCTCCATAAATACCCGGCCCTGCTTATGTTTATAACCTTCACAGCTAAAGTAGTTTTTAACATAGAAAACTTCGACCACAGGGTTGAAGACTTACAAATTTTAGATTTAACTAAAATAAGTGAGAAGAACTTCATTCAACATCATTTAGCCTTTCTTTTCCTGCCACAAACTCACAATTTCTTCGTACTTTTTCTTATACTGAAGTCTAGACTTTTCAGGAAGGAGTTCTAACGTGAAAATTTTCATTGCTTTCCTCGTTCATGTTAATGCATGTCCCCTCGCCCCAGTTGCAGCCCTGGTTCATTTGTCATTTGTCTTTGTCAGTCTGAGGTTTTTTTTGTGTGTCATGAGGAAATGTCATATTTTTACATGTTTTATTGTAAATTAATTTTATGATAAAATAACTTACTCATATTTCATTTTAAAAGAGATTCCGATTTCAGCCAATATAATGGAGCAATAGAGTGTAAAGTTTTATGTTTTTGTACTACACATTTTCCTATTTCAGGAAATGTATTCAAGATAACTATTTTTTTTTCCAATAAAGTGTAAAGTGTTCAAACTTTGTTCAATGAACATTGAAATATTAGTGTATAATACAATTCTGCAACATACTAAAGAAGATACTTTACTTCAAAACTGTGATAACAATGATGGTAGTGCAAGAATTATGTGCCAACAAATACATTACGTAAATGTCAGAAAACAAATGTGGTTGTCATCTTATTTGAGAAATGTTGCATTGTAGATATTGTAATATTAACATTGTATATACTGTTGAAGAAGAAATGTCTCAGGTATTTTTTTTGTTTGAAATTTAAATGTTTATTTTGTAACTATTTGCATAAACAAGGTTATCTATTTGTATTGTAATAAATGTATTGTTTAAACATTTACCTTTAAGTTATTTTATATATTGGTAATAATCTTTTCGAATTGTTTGCTAAGCCTTCAAGTTGATTATATCCATACAGTTCCAAGAAGCTTCAAGATTGTAATTCCTTAGGCCCGTAACACACTTGAAGAGTTTTCGCTAGCGAGAAATGTGTTGTGAGAAAGAGGTGAAGAGCCTTCCTCCACACACTTGGCGAGTTCTCGCTATCACAGATCACACCTTGTTATGATCATCTATGCATTGCTTTCATGCAGAAAGCATTTTTCTGACTATAGTAATGACTCGGGGGGGGGGGGGGAATATTATAGGTTATGTATTTACGTATATTGTCGTACTTAAATACATAACCTGTAAGTATATTGTCGTATTTTACAAATTACGTATAAACGCTATGTTGAATCTGAGTATTCAGATGATGAGGAAATGAAGTTACATGAACATATTTTGTTAATGAAAAGAAAAAGTAGGCCTAAAATTAAAGCCAGAAATATCTGAAATCACATTGTATCTTACGAAAATAAAGGTGAGTTTTGGACACTGGTTTCGATTTACATTTGATACATTTAGGCGTTACTTCAGGTTGAATGGACCTCAGTTTTTTGCCATTCATGATATGATAGAGGACTCTTTGCTATGTTGTGATTAAAATTATGTAAACTGTTAAGACATATAGATACATCATCAAAATAAAATATAGCCCTATTTATTTTCAGATAATCTGATATTTGTCTCCAGATTTCTTCTTTAAGTTTCGTGTTTTTATAGTTTTCATCCTGTGTATCATATAAGTAGGCTTATGGGTGACATCGTACAAGTTCGATAAGTTTCTGACTGCAATTATCAGCCATCTTTACTCATTTTCAAATAAAAACAATACAATTCATCACCACCTGTGATATCTTTTTCTACATTCAATCGTCATGAAGAGTATAAATGTCAAACATCTTTGATAAATGTGTCAAGAAAATTCGCTGAGCTACCGATCCCAGCGAGAAACTCACGCGAGGTTTTTGCCTCGAACGAGAATCTCTTCCAGTGTGTGGACGTCCATTTGAATCCATGTTATCAATCTTTTAATTTTCTCGCTAGCGGAAACTCTGCAAGTGTGTTATGGGCCTTACTCTTAACAGGTAATAAAGGTAATCTGTTGTTGATGTAATGTGAGGGATTTTGGTTACATCAATTTTTTGCTAGCCAACAAGTGTAGTTTATGTTATACATCTTGATTACACACTTTGTATCACTTTAGAATATAGTTATAACAACAACTTTCATGTGTTAAATGAAAACTAAGTGGTTATCTAGTTTACTAGTTTCGACTTCGTGTCAGTCTTCATCAGAACTCTGAACAGAGTTGTTATTATAACTATATAACCATGTTCTTAAGTGATAATATAATCCGTGGCGCTACAGCCCATGAAGGGCGCAGACCGACAAGCCAGCTGCTGGCCTCATGCCCACATGCCGAAGCAAGGGTGGACGATCATCCAACCAGAATGGAGGTATTGTGTGGTTAGCACGATGATCCTCTCAGCCGTTATAGCTGGCTTTCACAACCAGATTTCGCTACCTGTCATAGCTCCCCAAGTGCATCACAATGCTGGGTGGGCACCGGTCCCTTACACTGGCCGAAATTTCTTGAGAAAATTTCTTCCCCCATGAGGACTCGAACCAGCGCGCATTCTGTAACGCAAGTCCTAGGCAGGATGCCTTAGACCATGGTTCTTAAGTGATACAAGGTATTAAAAGTGTGCAGGGCTGGGCAGTAATTCAAATACATGTATTTCAAATACGTATTTGAAATACATTTGTATTTTATAATTTATAAGGATTTTCGAAAGTATTTTGTATTTAAATACATAAAATTGATGTATTTTGTATTTCAAATACTCAAAATACTTTCTTCTTCTTCTTGTTCTTCAAGTTTTGGATTTCGATTTGAAGAATTAATTTTTGTCTTATTTGCCTACCCATTTCAGTTGTGCAAGCCATACACTTAGTTTTCTTGCCACAACTGATTTCCTTAATGTAATGAAGAAATCTCCAACAGCATCAAGGATCCAACACTTGCTAAATGTTTAGCATTATGGAATGCGTGTAGGAGACTCAAATAGTCAGAAATTATATCAGATGTCTTGAAATATTCATTAAAGTTTCCTTGCCCAACTCGATGGAATTCTCTTTATGACTCAATCTCTCAAATATTGCATTCAGACATGATATAAACAGTATATGTGAAAAACTGGGATTGCCAACCTTCAAAGATGTTGAGTTTCAGTACCTTGAAGAATATTGTGCAGTTCTGAAACCCATTGCCGTAGCCCTTAATGTAATGCAAATGAGAAGACATGCTATTACGGCCAACTTTTATCCACATTAACTTCCCTTAAAAACAGATTACATATTCTGTTACATAGTAATCTACGCCATCTATTCCAAGTATCTCCAATCCTAATAAGTTCACTTTCATCAAGATTTAAAGTGATGTTTGATCTGATCCCAGAAGAAAATTGAGCTATTTTGGCAGCTTGCTCCACCCATCATTGAAGATGAGATGGCTACCTGACATTTCCTCACTAAGTGATAAGAAGAGGACACAGAATATGTGTTGTGAAATCAGCTGAGTAGTTGTCTGCTACATCTTTGGTCAGTTCAGACGATGAAAACAATTTTTATGTTTTAAACTCAAGTACAACAGACTTTGAAAAGCAAAAAGAAAAGAACTTGTCTACTGCGGAATATGAGCTCATACTATTCTTCAATGGCAAAGGGACAACCCTGTGCACTCTAGAGAATTACCCAACAGTGAAACAAGCTTTTATAAATATAATACAAGTTTGTGTTCCTCTACGCCTGTAGAAAGACTATTCTGTTTTGCAGGATTTATTCATTCACAAGCAAGGGGAGCCTTATCTTATGAACATTTGAGGAACTGGTTGTTTTCAAAGGGAGCAGTAATTATTCATATGTAGCATAATTTCATTGCTGACTGGGAAAAGGAAGAAGTTCAGTTACAGTGTTTATATAAAACTTCGAGGTAAAAATACTTTTAATGTTAATATAATATTTTAGATTTTCAGTAATATTCTTATTTCTTTAGGCCTATATATTTTATTGAGTATTTGAAATACAAATGTATTTTGAGTATTTGAAATACTTGGATGTCAGTATTTTTCCCAGCCCTGAAAGTGTGTAATCAAGATGTATACTCGAGACGAGACAAATGATATAATACACAAATATATAGGGTGAACCAGCCAGGGCTAGAGTCCTAACTGCACTCACAGTGCCTGATTCATACGTAATTACGCTACCATATGTGGAGGATTTATTCCGTGCTTTTGCGATTAGTATTGCGTAATGATGTACTTAACCGAATTCACAATTCATGTTCGAAATTACGTCCTTGTGATATCTGGCAGGCTGCACATCTCCTAAAGACATGTCCAGTAACTCGCCACAGTTTGTTCTCCGAAATGGGTCGAATTTTATGCCAGATATTTTGTTTTTGTTCCTCGATTGAAAGTGGGTTATTCATGTGAACTTTACTTTCAACTGCTGAAGTGGAACCATCCTTCGTTACTATAAAAAATTTAGGTGCGGTCAAGTAGTCCATCATACACTGACTGTTGGAACCACATGCTAAACCTGAGTCTGTTCTGATAATCAGATTCCGTTAACCTCTGAAGTGCACGGATTTTGTAGTAAGGTTTTAATTTTAATTGTTTCGTACCTCTTATCACTGAAGACTGTAACACCCCTACCTGCTGAGCTACACTGTGGGATGATGTTGTAGGACTTCTCTCTAGTCAGTGGTCAATTTCATCTAACATCTTCTCAGTGAGAATATGCTTCACACATGTTCGTTTCTTATCCAATACTGATCCAGTTGTACGAAATTTCTTCACTAAATTGTAAATCATTGTTTTAGAAGGCTGTGGCGAATCAGGGAATGAGTAACGGAAGTTTGTTACGACTGTTCTCCAAGATTCGTATTTCACAAAGTTGTAAATAAACACTCGTTCAAGGCTATATGTCATAATGGAGACACTACTGCATTCTAATTAATGTATGATATACAGCTGCACCCTCACTATGTGAACGTATGCGAGCAAGAGGTCTAATTACTGCGATAGCACAGCAGTTGCTATGCATACGGCTTTCTGCCGATGCCAGTCTAGCCCTGGCTGACTTACTCTGTAGATCCATGTGAATCAAAGCTACCCACTATAAAAACATCACATCAAGTTTCAACCAAATATGATTTATGTATCTTATTAGGAACATACGTGTGCAGCTTCTGACATTCCATAAGATGTTCGATGTTGTTAATATTATATCAGAGGAACCCAGGGAAAAGGTAAATTTCGAGATAAAATTAAACGTTCAAACATTAGAACAAGTAAATAGTTATAAGTATTTAGAAACAATAATAAACGATGATGGAAAACTAGACGAAGAAATAAACAATGGAATTAGAAAAGCAAATCAAGTTTATTATAATCTAAATAATACAATTATTGGAAAAAGAGAAGTAAATAAGAAAACAAAAATGCAGATTTATAAAACATATTTACCTGTACTCCCATATGGTGCTGAGACTTGGGCAATGATAGATAAGCATAAAAGTAGGGTGGCGGCATCAGAAATGAAATATCTGAGAAAAGTAGTTGGGAAAACTAAGAGAGAGAGAGTTAAAATATAAATATTAGAAATGAACTACAGCAGGCATCAGTGATAGAACAAATTGAAAGGAAACAACTGAATTGGTTTGGACATCTAGTTAGAATGGGAGATGAGAGGAAAGTGAAAGAAATATTTGAATCAAGAGTAGAAGGTAAAAGGAGGAGGAGTAGACCAAGAATAGAATGGGAACAATATATTAATGATGTGGTGAGGAGAAGAGGGAAGGAAATCCGGGAAATAAGACTGGCATTGGACTGGGAGAGATACAAGAAAAGGGTGGAGGACCCGATGCTGCAAGGCATAAGGGATAGATGAAGAAGAAAAAGAAGAAGAAGGAACCCGAATAGTTGCAGATATTCTCCTAAGCAGTTATGTCTAGTTGCTAGCTTAAATTAAGTCAGAAAATGTACACACGAGTTAACAATTAGTATTTACAGTGCTAGTTAATATTTACAACTATGAAGGTAGATTTAAATAACTGAGCACTTGATTAAATATAATGTTTTAATTTTATTATTAAGACTTCAGTGATCTGAACTTTAATACTATCTTTCATAAATCGTTGTCTTCATTAAGCTATTAGTTCTGTGTTGCTGTGGTTGGCCGATTGGAATCTACTTTCTTAGCATGTGTCATTTGTTTCTTTTAATGTACATCCTCATATATCTTTATTATTAATTGTTTATCGATGTATGAACTGTAAGGAATTGAATTTGTGATAACGAATGGCGTTTTGGTAAGATGAGAGGGCATTCGCCATGAGATTACCTGACATTTGCTTTATAGTTAGGGAAAACCTCGGAAAAATCCATAATCAACCCAAGCACAGCCTTAGATCATGACTCTACAGTGACACTTGGAAAGGTTCTACTTCCCAACGTGTCTAGGAAAATATGTAGGAGGTATAGGGTCAGAGCACGATGTTGCAACTAACAGCATTCCCTCTTTTCTTACCCACAATGGTTACTTCTCGTAGACGTGTAGTTTTTACTAAGTGTGACAGCTGACGTTTACTTTTTTTTTCTTTCTTTCTTTGCCAGCAATCTCAGTGTAACCATGAACCCATCTGAAGCAGATATGTTGGGAATAAGTGGTTAGTTTTATGCTAATTTTGGCAGTAACGGGGCCTTTAATTAATTATTTTGTCTCTAGAGCGGGAAGAGATCAAGAAAATCTCTCTTGACGAGCTTTTCTCAAATGAAACCAAATGTAGCCTTTGCTACGTTAGTGGTTGTTACCTGTTTAAATGAAAGTACAATTTTTTTTTTTGTTAATTGAAATTAAAATGTTTTTATCAATAAAATTGTGTGTTCATTTGTTCACACCTATGTCAGATTAACAGCAAATGCATGTAAATTACGTATTGTAGTAGGATAAGATTAATAAGTTAAAAGTTATGTGTGCCATGAAACGTACTGCTGTAAAAAAAATCGTGATGTCAGTCCTGTCTGTTACTTACAAAAGGAAATTGAGAAAAAAAAATGATTTTAAAAGTATGGTCAGTCATTTATTGTACTTTATGTCATGATTTAAATTTTTAATGGTTACCCCCTACGTCAGTTTACATCAGTTCATGTCAGAAAATAAGGTAGAAGTATGTCACGCGATATACCTACCCTTTTTTTTTTTATTTATTTTTTTTTTCTCCAATGACTCTTTCTCCATAAGTACCAGGTCGAATTTGACCCTTTCCTTTTGAAAGAATTGTAGGAGATCATATGATATTTATAACCTAAAATATTTCAAGGCAACGTTATCCACCTGCCCTACACGATCTTTCCAAAAAAAAAAAAAAAAAAATATATATATATATATATATATATATATATATATATATATATCACACCCTCCCCAGGAAAATTTGTAACATTTGGAAAAAAGAATAAAAAGATGTCATCTTCAAATTGTTATTTTATATGTTTATTGATCAGTATAGTGCTATAATCCCTTAAACGTTCTGTGTAGGATTCAGCTTTAAATGTGGCCCTAAGATGGATTTATAAATAACTCTCCCTCTTGCCTCCCAAACTATATTCCAGGGTGTGCCACTGGCAACTAGCAACTTGACTCTGTAGATGGCTCTGATGTAGCCTATATCTTATTTATTATTTTGCTGGTTTTTCTTGAATTTTGTAGATGGCAGACCAGTCTTCGTTACCAAGCTACTATCACATTTATATATTTTTGTTGTTTCATTTAACGTTTATTGTTAAATCATTGTAAATGCAAAGGTCCATTCTGTGTCATGATATACATAAATAGATCTATCAAAACAGAAAAAAAAAAAAAGTAATCTTTGGTTTCCCCACCGGGACTGATGCCTGCTTTTATAATCTTTGCAACTGCCTATGAACATCACCAGGTGCCCTCTCCACAGTATCTATCTCCTCGCACACCTGGCTGATCTGCGCGTGCGCCGTTGAAGTTGTTCCGCCAGTTCAACTTGTTCTTGTGATCGTTCAAGTCGTCTTGTTCATGTATAGTCGGTTTTTTATATTTCTTAAACTGAAAACGAAGAAAAGTGAATAAGTATTGAGCGTCGAGTGACATAATGAAATCTAGTGGTGTTTGTATTTGTGTTTTATACACTAACGGTTAGTTCCAAAACAGTTTTGACATACGAACGTAAAAGAACATGGTTGGGAGGTATTTGTTATGATAGGTCAGGTTTCCTTCCTCTATTTAAAAAGAAAGGTTATTGAGACATTGATAATTGTGTAGGATGGATAAATGTAACAACAAACAAGAAATTGACTTATCTTGTGAAATCTCGTCCTTACAGTATTTCAAAAGTTCGTTTGCCAGATCCATGGCTGTTGACTGCATGAACCAGACTAAATCACTGGACAGTGCATTCTTAGACCGGCCAACTGTCAGTGAAAAACGTGTACTACATAATAACAAATCTGAAAAACATGCAGTGTGGAATCCATCGTCTGTAAATGTGAATGGAAATTGCAAGAGTACAACAGCAACATCATCTTTGTGTAATGGAAATACAGTGCTACAAAATGGATATGATTTATCTCATGTGATAACTCTGAGGAAAAACGCCAGATCCAGAAGTCAGTCTCTCGATGCTGTCAAGTTGTGGAAAGTAAAACAGGTAGGCCCGTATATAATTATTATTCACAGGATTTCCTACCCAATCAGATTTTGCTGCATTAGACTCTAAGGACGTCTGTTTTGGCTCATTCTATAACAGTCGCATTTTCTTTATTATAACATAAACTTACGACCCAACATACATACTGTATATCCACAGTTCAATTGTTACCGGTACGGAAGATAATTGAGAGTGAAATTAGAACTTCCGAAGTTCCAAGCACAATATCTCCAACATGTAATCGAAATCCGTGGATCCGTAATAATCTACATACAGCACTCGTGGATTTTTTCACATATTATTCTTATGAGTTAATTGTTGCTTTTGACTATTCTTAGTTAACAGTAACAGTGCAATTTTGCAATTCAGTCATTAAAAGTACTTTGTGCATTTTTCACATTGTTAAAAAAATTCGTTCTTGTTCATTGCTTTAACTACCTCGCCGCTAGCCGGGAAGTGTACGGTATCGTTGAATGCGGACATTTCAAGTCACTGATGAGTTAAATGATTGTAAACTTAAATTGATCGCCCCACACCACACATGGGACTGACGTTTGATTTAAGTTTCTTTATTGGTTAGGTGGGTTAAATGAGGGGACAGCTAAGTGATGAATTAAGCTGGGATTGTCCACAGCTGTGGAGTGACGGTTAGCGCGTCTGGTATTGAAACGAGCGGGCCCGGGTTCAAATCCTGGTTGGGTTTTTTTTCCGGGGTTTTCCCTCAACCAATTGAAGCAGAATTGCTGGGTAGCTTTCGGCGTTGGATCATGGATTCATTTCGCAATCATTAATTCACATACCTATCATCATCCATACAATAACCCGGGTTAAGTTCACGGTGCGGCGTGCTGTACGTGTACAAGAGCTCGGTTCTTCGGCTACCCAATCATTCACACAGAATAGGAGTAGTAAGCACAAAAAGCCTCAGGCTGCAGTGTAAGCCTTCGGTCCCTTCTCCCTACAAGGAAAAAAAAAAATCCGGGGTTAGTGGGTTAGTTGAGGTGTTTATTTACATGATATGAGGCCGAGAAATTGTGTATCGTGGGGAGATACCGAAGTTTCACTCTTACATTTCTTAGGTCTCATAAATTTATTTTCTATATTGTTTAGGCACAGTGTTTTCAGAGAGTAATAAGTAGTGTATGGAGTTCTGAAGAAGACGCGGTCAATTTTTGTAAGTCTTTCATCATTCAATTTTTGTTGAAGTCTTAAATCAATCAGTTCCCCTCCCTAGATATAAATGAAGATCGTAGGTTAATACTATCAGATTTTTTGGAAACCCGGTGAATTTTTTAATGCTTACAGTACGATAAATGAGCTTGTGATTTTAAACTAATTAATTGTAGGAGTATCGTACACTAGGCCTCGCCTCACTTCTTGAGCCTTAAACTAGAAACACTCTGTGTACTTACTACTGTATTGTTTTAATACAGTACGTAAAACTAATGACATGCATGCTTCTTAGACCTGGACACTTCGGTGTATTCCAATTTTTCGGTTATTTTCAATTATTTGAATACGTTTTTTTCTCCCGGATGTCTTGTGTAGCGGGATCGAAGATTCACCCTTGTCGGTAATCTAAGCTTAACCTCTGATCATGGTGTTAACTTCGCGCGTAAAAAAGGTATTCGTATGAAAACTAACTTAATAATTAGTGTGTACATAAAGATAATAGGCGTACAATCTTAGAAAAAAAAATGACCGGCTGCCATACGAAAGTCCCCTTCGGAAGACTTCGGTTGTTTCCGTGAGAGCATAGGTTTACACGTTTTTCCTTTGTTTTGTTTATTTGTTTGTTGCTTTTTCTGTCTGTTTATAGATCAAATATTATAAATATTTCATAATAAAGATTGGCTATATTCAAGGGCTAAATTGGGTGCAAAATAAACATCCATTCCAGTGGCGGCTCGTGAACTTGTGGATTGGGAAAGCTGCAGTACATTTCGGTACATACAAATTTCACTTCTTGATACCATTACTAATAAGTATAGGACAAAAATAAATGCACTACATATCGAAAAACCAAAACTTCCTGACTTAGTTGGGAGATATCTGTGGGACCATTTGCTAATCCCTAAGAAAAACTAATACCATCGATTTCAGGCTGAATTTCAAATCGGCAGACACTCAACTTACAATCTACCAGTTCATTCTGAATTGTCTTAGAATAACCTGAAACAGTGGCATGTTCCAAATGATTTTTGAGAGGCTCGTTTAGATTACTCACGAACTGTAGCAACCCACGAAACACATCAGGGTTCTTAGAATCGTTTTTTTCATCATGTCCCCTAAGGAGAAGTTCACAAAATTTGATGCAATCAATATTTTTTTTAAATAATTTCACGATTTTTTCTCACTTCTTGATTATGTTTGAGAATGTTTGTTCTCTTCGTTTCACTTAATTGCACAGCATTATGAGTTGCTTAACATAGGCAATGAAACAACATTTTTCAGGTGAGACTGCGAAGATTCGTGTATTTTGCTTTTTAGGGGCAAATGCCCTAAATCTGTCACACCACTCCTAGTCCATGCAGCATCACCACCGAAGAGGAGGCAAGGAAAGCAAAATACAGATTTTTTTTGTTCACATCCACGTAACCACAAATGCTTAGCCTAAATTTCATTGTTATACTTCCTTACATATGTGCACTATTTCGGCTGGATGAAGCTTAAGATTTAAGTCGGGTAACGGACGACCCTTTAATTTCACTTCATTACATCAATATCCTCCGCAAGGGAAAGTTGAGAAAAATAAAATTAATATTCTGTAATTCACACACACTCATGCTTGCAAATTTGCACTGGTTAAGTTACGGTATTAAGACGTCACACCAAAGCAACACTCAGACATACTGATGGTCAACAATTTCCTAAAACTGGAAAAGAAGTCTCTTTCGTATTTTACGTGCTATATCAAAAGGATTCTACTCGTGCAATCATTTTGAGTTAAGGCAAATATTAGGTTCTGCTGGAGGCTGGATATATACGTAATAATAAGGCAAAAGAGAATATTAATTTCGTTATATTAACTCGATAAGATTCTACAACAATAAGTATGTGAAAAGAAAATAAACATTTTGCCATTAAGTTTCAAGGGAATAGAGAATCCATTTGACGCAGCATTATAATAGCGGTGTGGGAGGAGAGGAAAGACCCCTTGTGGCCTGGCTCTGCAAGCCACTGCAGCGAGATATGGGTTTTAAACAGCGGCAGTTTCCCTCTGCTTCCCTTCACCTCTCTACCCCCTGACCATGCAAGACACACTGCAGATCCCAGGACGACTTTGAATGCAGTGTCAATTCTAATACAGTCAACGCGCAAAAAGATTATGCATAAGATAATAGTACATATTCCCGGCCACATGAAATAAAAAGCAATTTACCAATAAAAGCTGTAACAATTCTTCTAAAAATTAAAATAAATATTATTTTTATTTTCCTGTCAAAGCAGGGAGTGCTGCAGCTCCGCAGCTCTTATGGACGAGCCGCCCCTGAATCCTTTCCCTATTCGTGTAAACCAGTCGCTGCCCGAAGTTTATACTTTTTTTTTTAAGATGGGACATGACAGAAGCGTTGCGATCGGAAAAACAGCTGAATGTCACGTAGCGTGGTAAGCCTGTTGCTATGGTAACAACGGTTGAGTTGCCAAACTTACCATTCTGACGTGGCGAGTGCTCAATAGCTCTCTTGGCGACATTTATTGTGCACACATTGTTAGCATTGGTACGTTTCATATTTGATTCTCTGTCGATTTTTGTATTGTTTTCTTACCTTCGCGTCAATTGTCAATGAATGTTTTAACGTCAGTCATCTTAATATCAATTGCTAGCTTCCATCAGCTGGCAGCATGGTAGTCCATATTGGCAACATGGCACTGTAGTTCCAAGTTCGGCCGCTTAACTGTCATGTCCCATCTTAAAAAAAACAAGTATAGACAAATTCACTATGCAGGAGATCGGTAATTTTTTGTGTTTAAGGCTGTAACCTACATAAATTTTACACTATTACCACAGTCTAGTATATACAGTCACGAAGCTTGAGTTGTGAGGGTACTAGGAACAATAGACTGTGCCGGTACTATTTCACATTGTCTGTGATGAGGCGATAGTAGCGATCCTAGTGGTTAGCAACTATCTATGGATGCATATTCCCTACGTATCGAGCTTCGTGACTGTATATATTAGACTTTGCTATTACTGTATTATTATTATTATTATTATTATTATTATTATTATTATTATTATTACGAAGAGAACAAATCCAGATATAAAATTCCATGCCGTCAGAGAAATCATCTGTGTTCTTACATGTTTTTCTTTTTACGTATAAAGTCTAAAACCTTTGTTTTCTTTCTAGATAGGCCTAAGTTGTTTTAAATTGTTGAACTGCAGTACTGTTTGAAATGTGCGTAGATCTTTGTAAAGAGTCTTGGGAGTTAGCAAATATTACCTGATCATCCGCAGATAAAACAGTATTCAGAAGTCTTATTCCAATAAAGTGCCGGTAAGTTATTGATGTTTCAATTCCACTTGTCAACGGAAAGCTACCGCATTTATCTCCCCACCCCAAAGAAAAAAAATTGCAAACATGGCACTGCAAAGAGCAGACGATAATGGACATACGTCTCTCACTTCTTGTGTTATCTATAAAATCATTATTAATTTTGCCTCTAATTTTTACGTATATAAATTTTTTTGCCTGTACGAGTATATAAGTTTTTTGTTGCTATAATCAAATGATATGGAATGTCTTTCCCCTTTAACTTTTTCCATGTATGTTTATAATTCCTGGATAAATTACTTAGTATAAAATCGACCAATAGGAGAAATCGCTGTCCACGAACAGAAAGAGCAGATAGCATGAACAAAAACTCCTTTCGTTATTAGCTACGCCGAAAACCTGGATTTTCATTAAACAAAGTGTTAAATTGTTACCAGAGTTGCCAGGCTACCAGCGTGCATTACTTGCGGTAATTCATTCGAGATCTTCATATTAAGTCTTCATTTGTTCTATCCTCTGAAACGATACGCCGAAACCATAGTGCAGGGATGTTAAAGCGCCTGTATTACGTGCTCATATTACAAGCAATATTACAAATCCAACAAGGTTCACTTTTTTAGTAAGATAAAGTACAGGGATAGGCCTATCATTTTATTTTTACTAATATTTCTAATATTAACCTGGCTATACCTATGGATTAACGGTTGAGAATCTGAAACACCGTTTGTTACCCACTTCCACGACTGGAGTTCGATGAGACTGCGTAAAATACAAACAAATCACTTTACTAGATATAGGAGGGAAGAAAAGTAGTTCATCCATTTACGTAAACTAGGATATATCGCGATTTTGAGTTTGATAATTTTTATTAGATTTTTGTTTAATCAAAATACAGTACAGTATTAACAATAAGTGTTTTTACTCACGACCTGAGCTGTCCATTCGGACGTATTCATTGTGCAGTGTGTATTACAGCACATTAGCGTGCAATATAGAGATTGAAGTTAAATTGAAAAATAGGCCTAATCATAATATGGATATTTAAACAGATTTTTGAAAATGGTAGCCGTTCATTTCGATACAGGCTTTCGTTCTTTTGTGCATATTATCGCACTATAGACTATTGCATCTAATTCCAATTACCAGTTTCGTCCTTCGTACTAGTAACTCATGTTGAAATAATTCTGTACCTACTCTATAAAGGAGTACCTTACGTACTGTAAATTCAATCTTCACTTCTGCCCGACCCGCACAGATAAAATTACTCAGACATGCTATCTACTGTTCAAGTGATTATGTGGCAGGATCGTAGAAAGGGGGAAAATCACATGACAGTTAATTACTTAACGAGGTCCTTTTATTTAAGTTATTTTAAACAGTTCTATAATATTACATAGACGTCCAATTCCTAACAGAAATTAATGTTTTCAGAAAAGAGCTAAGCTAGCCCAGCCACTAGCCTTTACAGAGGGACGAGCAGAAGCAGGTGAGGGAAATCGGGATGCGATGTTGGAAAATGGACGACAGTACCTGTGCGAAAATATGATTCAATATTGAAAGCTCTTTCGTCACTGGAAAACGCGAACATATTTCTGGAACGTACTATACTCACTAACTCAGTACTGTGTACTATATGCGGCCTTGGTTCTGTGTGGAGGACAGTTGGAACTTCATTAGTAGAAGGGATGGGAGTGAAGTACATTTAAAAACTCAGGTACAATAAAAATGGAAGTAAAAATAAAATGATGTCCCCATATATAAATGCACGTTTAACATGGGTTTAATATAGTAATTCCTTTGTTTTTTAATTTGTTTTTGTTAATTACTTAACGAGGCCCTTTTATTTAAGTTATTTTAAACAGTTGTATAATATTACATAGACGTCCAATTCCTAACCGAAATTAATGTTTTCAGAAAAGAGCTGAGATAGCCCAGCCACTAGCCTTTACAGAGGGACGAGCAGAAGCAGGTGGGGGAAATCGGGATGCGACGTTGGCAAACGGACGACAGTACCTGTGCGAAAATATGATTCAATATTGAAAGCTCTTTCGTCACTGGAAAACGCGAACATATTTCTGGAACGTACTATACTCACTAACTCAGTACTGTTTACTATATGCGGCCTTGGTTCTGTGTGGAGGACAGTTGGAACTTCATTATTTGAAGGGATGGGAGTGAAGTACATTAAAAAACTCAGGTACAATAAAAATGGAAGTAAAAATAAAGTGATATATAAATGCACGTTTAACATGTATTTAATATAGTAATTCCTTTGTTTTTTAGAACTTTGAACATGCATTTATGTTGAGTATCTGCCAATATTGCCATGGCTAGACCACGATAATCACGTGACTCCGATTAGTGCCGAAGCCTGTCTTTCTCGCTAGCTACGGTTTCCCTCATGTTGCTTAGCTACTCCCCGCGCAGCCCAATCTTTTTTATGATGCACGAGCTACTGTCGTAGGCGCCGTTGTCGAGCTGATGGAATATAAGGAGAACAAGGGAAATATAAGATGAACAAGAGCAGTACAGGGACATCATTTTATTTTTACTTCAATGTTTATTGTACCTGAGTTTTTTAATGTACTTCACTCCCACCCCTTCTACTAAGGAAGTTCCAACTCCACACAGAACCAAGACCGCAGATAGTAAGCAGTATTGAGTTACTGAGTATAGTACGTTCCAGAAATATGTTCGCGTTTTCCAGTGACGAAAGAGCTTTCAATATTGAATCATATTTTCGCACAGGTACTGTCCGTTTGCCTACGTCGCATTCCGATTTCCCCCACATGCTTCTGCTCGCCTCTCTGTAAAAGCTGGGCTGTCTTAGCTCTTTTCTGAAAACATTAATTTCTCTTAGGAATTGGACGTTTACGTAATATTATACAGCTGTTTAATTTAACTTAAATAAAAGGGCCTCGTTAAGTAATTAACTGTCACGTGATTTCCTCCCTTTCTACAATCCTGCGGCATAACCACTTGGACGGACAGTAGATAGCATGTCTGAGTAATTTTATATTTTCGGGTCGGGCAGAAGTGAAGATTGAATTCACAGTATGTAGAGTAGGTACAGAATTATTTCAACATGAGTTACTAGTACGAAGGACGAAACTGGCAATTGGAATTAGATGCAATAGTCTATAGTGCGATTATATGCACAAAAGAACTGAAGCCTGTATCGAAATGAACGGCCACCATTTTCAAAATTGTGTTTAAATATTCATATTATGATTATTTTTCAATTTAACTTCTATCTCTATATTGTACGCTAATGTGCTGTAGACAGTATAATATACACTGCATAATGAATACGTTCGCATGGATAACTCACTTCGTGAGTAAAAACACTCATTGTTAATACTGTACTGTACTTTGATTAAAGAAAAACCTAATGAAAATTATCAAACTCAAAATCGCGATATTTCCTATTTTACGTAAATGGATGAACTACTTTTCTTCCTTCCTATACCTAGTAGAGTGATTTGTGTTTTACGCCAGTATCATCGAACTCCAGTCTTGGAGGGGGGAGCAAGCGGTGTTTCCGGTTCTCTAAAGGTATAGACAGGTCAATATTAAAAATGATAGTAAAAATAAAATGATGTCCCTGTACAAGGAGAACAAGTGGTAGGCAAGGTCAATTTCTAATTTACAACCCATACATATTGAGGAGAAAGACATACTCGTCCCTTCTGCCAAACATTGAAACAGTGTCCTTTTAGCTCAGTCCAGGAGCTTTACGGACTTCGTTATTTTGTTGCAATAAGATGTCAAACCAAGTAGACGTCCGAATAAAGACATAGCTTTGGGGAATGGAGTATGACTTATTACGACCCATGCCAAAAAATGTAATGAACTTATTTTTTGCAGAAGTTAATAAAAATAATTTCACTTATAAGAAACACTAACAAATACAGTAGATTCTCGTTAATCCAAATTAATTGGGACCAAGACCTATTCGGATTATAATATTTTTGGATTAACCGAAATATTTCCTGTAATGCAATGCATGCTATTCACGAGCGCTGAGAGACGGTGGTGGGATTACCAGGTTGCTATTTTTAGAGCCACAACCAACAGTCCCACTTCATTACAACAGAAAATTACTTATTTTATTAACAAAACAAATGTGTAAATTATGTACAGAAAACATTGTTTTAAGTACCCTTGAATGTGCTATTTTCATAATTTTTGAAAGTAAAAGAAATTGAGTGAATTTATACATTTTTTTCTTTTCGCTACTTTGTACTATTACAATAAATTTGATTTTTTCTTAAAATAATTTTGTTCGGATTAACCAGATTTTCGGATTAGCGTAGTGCGGATTAACGAGACTCTACTGTATTGTTTAATGATATCTGTAGTGAAGTTACGTTTATTTGTATGTTTCAGGATAAGTCGAACGACTTAGCTCACCAAAATGGTAAAAACTGCAGTGATCAAAACCAGAATCCCTGCATTTCCTACACCGAATCCGATGTACTTCGTCTTCGAAAGGTAAGCTATCAGTTATTTAACTGAATCCAGTACCTAACTTCAATTAATGACCTCAAACACAAAAATTCAGCTTCTTCGTTTATGTAAAGATAAGGTTTCTTACACACTGTATGCGAGTTGGACATTGGTGGCTCGTAAATTGAGTACCTCGTGTGTAGGAGTATCGTTCAACATTAGCTTGTTTTTGTATCTTTACATGGAGGTAGGTGCATTGGTACTGTAACCATCCGGTCGATTGTGAGTAGTGTTTCTCTGAGAGATGAGAGAACTTCAGCGGGTGTATTTAGAGCCCGAGGATACCACAGAAATAGGCTCAGGCAGTTTCCTAGCGATCAGCAGGTAGACCAATCTCTGGTAGAGGAAACGGGTCTCGCCTTAGACATCTTCGATCGTTCGAGAGAAAGCAGTAAGCTTAAATGCAGCTGATCTTCATTTGTTGTAATCGAAGAACATATATTTATTTGATATTGACGAAGAGAATGGCTGAAATAAACAGAAAGGTATATTGATATGGGATTCGTAAAGTTGATGGAAACATAGAACCCCCTGAAAAATCCTCCTTCCATTTGTCCCTGAAAAGTACGTATTTATCTATTCAGTCTACGCTGTGAATTGCATCTAAGACCGCGTTTTAACACTTGAGCTATCGGATGGGCTTGTAAGTTTGTTACTGCTTGAATTTTTTAATTATTATTCCATACTTTGTGAAATAAGGCCTAGATTTAATCAAGCTAAAAACCAAGTTTTATGAAAATACGAATATGTAGCTAAGCCTACAATTGATAAATTGTTAAATTTATTTAATTTAAAGTTTAAACGAAAAAATTAATAGATGGAGTAAATATACGGTTATTCAAAAGTAAGTTACAGTTTGACGTCGCCATAACCTTTTTAAGAATAAATTAAGATAAACACAAAACAAGAACACACATATACTCATAAAGATACAGGGTTTATTGGATTCAATTTAAATGTTGAATATGTCTGCCATTTTGTTCTTCAACAAGCAACAGTCTTTCTATGTTGTGAACAGCATTTACTAATAGATCTGGTGGAATATCTTCAATTTGTTACGAAATTGCATATTTTAGTTCGTTGGCAGTCGTAGGATTAGTTAAAAAACTCTATCTTTTAAATAACCTCACAGCCAAAAATCTGCTGGATTATCAGGGGAACGCGCTGGCCAGGTGTTAGGAATGTCTGCTTATTATGCGAGCACCAAACCTGTTACGTAACAATCGCTTAACTAGGTGTATAAATATGGGTAGTTGTACCACAGTCTAGTATATGCAGTCACGAAGCTCAATACGTAGTAAATATGCATCCATAGATAGTTGCTAACCACTAGGATCGCTACTGTCGCCTCATTACAGACAATGCGAAATAGTACCTGCACAGTCTATTGTTTCTAGTACCCTCACAACTCAAGCTTTGTGTCTGTATATGCTAGACTGTGGTTGTACCATTCTGCATGAAGATTATGTTCTCGATGTCACGATTTCGTAAATTTGGTATAACAAAATTGTGCAGTATGCCAAAATAACGTTGTCCGGTAACCGTAACCATGTTAACGAAAGCACATGAGTGTGATAAATGAACAAATCCCATTGTTCGATACATACAAATGTGTTACCATTTTGTGTATACATTAATTAAAAAAAAATGTTGTATCTATTTCAAAATGCAACTTGAATAACCCTATAAATTATTATAATGCATATCGTCGTTGATTTTATGAAATCTCCTATGTGACAGTATAGAGCATATTACGAGTATTTTTAAGAGGAAGGAAAAAGTAACCATGTATTGTGGGTCCCTATCACCACGGCATGGCGCGTCCTCAGGTTGCGGATAGAGGAGACGGCCTCCAGATATGGAGGGTAGCTGCGAATATATTGAATAAGCAGTCGTGGACAGCCGATAAGGGGTGGTCCTCCAGCTTGGGGGTTGGGCGAAGGGCTAACAACCCATCACCGTAAAAAAAAGCTTGTTACGAATCCCTACAATAAGATAAAGTACGTAGATGAAATTATTGGGGATCATCAGTGCGGTTTTAGGCGTAATAGATCGACTATTGATCAGATTTTTTGTATTCGACAGATATTGGAGAAAAAAATGGGAGTATAAGGGTACAGTACATCAGTTATTCATAGATTTCAAAAAGGCATATGACTCGGTTAAGAGAGAAGTATTATATGATATTCTTATAGAATTTGGTATTCCCAAGAAACTAGTTCGATTAAGTAAAATGTGTCTCAGTGAACTTACAGCAGAGTCCGTATAGGCCAAATTCTGTCTGATGCTTTTCCACTGTCACCTTTACTTTTTAACTTCGCTCTAGAATATGCCATTAGGAAAGTTCAGGATAACACAGAGGGTTTAGAATTGAACGGGTTACATCAGCTTCTTATCTATGCGGATGACGTGAATGTGTTAGGAGAAAATCCAGAAACGATTAGGGAAAACACAGACATTTTACTTGAAGCAAGTAAAGCGATAGGTTTGGAAATAAACCCCGAAAAGACGAAGTATATGATTATATCTCGTGACCAGAATATTGTACGAAATGGAAATATAAAAATTGGAGATTTGTGTTTCGAAGACGTGGAAAAATTCAAATATCTTGGAGCAACAGTAACAAATATAAATGACACTCGGGAGGAAATTAAACGCAGAATAAATATGGGAAATGCGTGTTATTATTCGGTTTGTCATCTAGTCTGCTGTCAAAAAATCTGAAAGTCAGAATTTACAAAACAGTTATGTTACCGGTTGTTCTGTATGGTTGTGAAACTTGGACTCTCACTTTGAGAGAGGAGCAGAGAGTAAGGATGTTTGAGAATAAGGTTCTTAGGAAAATATTTGGGGCTAAGAGGGATGAAGTTACAGGAGAATGGAGAAAGTTACACAACGGAGAACTGCACGCATTGTATTCTTCACCTGACATAATTAGAAACATTAAAACCAGACGTTCGAGATGTGCAGGGCATGTAGCACGTATGGGCGAATCCAGAAATGCATATAGAGTGTTAGTTGGGAGACCGGAGGCTTCCAGGTTATAAGGTCCATAACAAAATGTCCACAAACTAAATAGTCCAAAATTTAAAGTCCTACATGCAATTCGTCCATGGAATGAAAAAGCCCAACATCTATGTGGTCCACCATATTATAAAGCACATTATACGGAAAAGTCCATCATACGAAAGGTCAATACAAAAAGGTCCAACTTACAAAGCTGTTCAACAGAAATGAGTTACTAACTAATAATAATTAGGGTCTACGTATATCACTGGTCATCCGGGAAGAGGGCAAAGGCGAGTAGTTCCCCCTAGATTTTCTCCTGAAACATGTAAAGTCTATGAATTAGTAATTAATGGCAGACAGCGTACGAATAATTTGGTTGAAGAATTCCACTCCCAATTTCAACGACTTGTAGAGACACATCACGTGAACATTTGGCAATTCATTAGCCATTTGCAACAACAGCAATCGGAAACAGAACATTGAGTAACAAAGGTCCTTGGTGAAGCATACAAATATTAGGCAACTAGTAAATAAACGAAATAATTAAACCAGAATTTTCAACATTGTCGGTAATAACCAAGATTACAAAGATAGGAATGAAATGTTTCGATATCTTAGAGCGATATCTTACTATTTGAAATTATATAGTGATCCTCAAGATGAACAATAGATGTATCTTCTGTATTACATATGTAATATGTATAACATAATTGAAATTACAATAAATTCCATGGCACTTTCTTTGCAGTTTTCCTTGTTGGACATTTTAGGGAAATGGACGTATTTATTTGTGGACATTTTAAAACGTAGGATATTTTTAAGGAGATGACTTGCTGACAGTGGACCTTTTCAGGTAAGGACATTTTTATGGCATGGACGAATTTTCTATGTGGACATTTCTAAACGTTGGACATTTTCGTAGAGAGGACTTATTGCACAGTGGACCATATCTCACTTAACCGACCGGAGGGAAATAGACCTTTTGGGGAGGCGGAGACGTAGGTGGGAGGATAATATTAAAATGGATTTGAGGGAGGTGGGATATGATGGTAGGGAATGGATTAATCTTGCATAGGTTAGGGACCGATGGCGGGCTTATGTGAGGGCGGCAATGAACCTTCGGTTTCCTTAAAAGCCATTTGTAAGTAAGTAGGTAAGGAAATAGTAATATACGTTACAAGAGCGTTATGTTGACGTTTTCATGGTCGAGGAAAAGATTGAAAAAGCGAAACGTAGTTGCAATGAAATCTCCATGTTGGTTTCTGTTTAATGACGGCAACTTCGGAACACCAAATATCTTTCTTCAACATTGTTGCTATAAAATGTTTTCTGTATTTACTATACTCCGGCAGGCCGTGATATACGCCTGTCTTTTTTTTTTCCCCAGTCTATAAATGCGAACTTAAAACAAACGGTAAGGTTATGTAATGATTTATTTTTCATTTTAATATTTTAACAATATTATTTATATAACATATTGCAGTAATAACATCGGCATCTGGAATTTTGTTGATTTTTTCACGGCTTCCTTAATGTTACTTGTATCAGGAATGCAATAAGTTTCGTGGAGTAGTAGACTTTACTTAATTTTTGCAAATATTTAAAAACAATAATTAACATTGCAATTTAGGTGAAATTGCAGTGGTAAGTTTCCAATTTATAATTATTACTATGTTAAACGTCTCTAAAAATAATATGTTAAAAGCCTAAAGCAGTAAAATGAATGTCGCGCTTAAGCGGCAAGAAGAGGGAAATTGTTATGTGTGTTACGTTGGGAATACTGAATGTGGTATTTTACACTTACCGCGTATTGGTTCTGTGCGGAAAACAAGCAAATACGCACGATCTCGCACAAAAGTAATTAAATATCAATAGACCTACATAAGAATAGTGAAGAATTATGCTCTGTACTATCACATGGAAAGTTTCATAAAATCAACGACTATGTGTAAACTAATTATTTGGTAAGGCACCCTTCCATTTTTTTCCTTCCACTTCCACGGTTCGAGGAATACTGGTCTACTGCTCAACCCAGGTGGGCGTGTTTGAAAAAGCATGGAAGCTTGCACCATTAAACTGGCCATTGTTAACGCTTCTCAGCAACACGGAAACTTCAGTTGAAATTGAACTGGCCGGATCTACACTTGATCGTTCAAGGTAATTGCCAGGCGGGTGGCGTCAGGAAACAGCGGGGGTTGGTCCACCCTGTCACGTAATTCAGTTGGAGGGGATTTGCCTTTAAACAAACTGAATTTCAGTTTTGACACAAATGATCGAGTAATCGAATGTGTTCACATGATAGAAACGCTTCCATTCCAGCATCATTACCTGTTCCTCTCTTAACATTTCTTTATGCATCTTGATTACACAACTTTTAACACTGTATCACTTCGAAATATGTATGATAAGAACCTTCTTGTGTTAAATTTTAACTTACCTTGTTAACATGTTTCGACCTATTTTGGGTCATCTTCAGAACTGGTCGTTGTTGGTCTTGGCGCCTCTTGTTTCCTGTGAGGGTGCGTTCGTAGTGTAGAGTCAAAGAGTGTATGCGTTTTGAAATTGAGTTGTGTGTTGAGAATATCATTGGGGTGTGTTTTCGTGTGTCTGTATATTTCATATTGTTCTAGTGTGTTGAGTTTCTGGCTTTTTGGTTGGATGTGCAGTATTTCCTTGTCTGTGTTGATGTCTCTGTAGGTGTGGTTGGCATTTGTGATGTGTTCTGCATATGTGGAGGTGTTTTGTAATTTTGTTATGGCTGTGATGTGTTCTTTGTAATTTGTTTAAAATTATCTGCCTGTCTGTCCCATGTAGAGTTGTTGCAGGTGTTACATTTGAGTTTGATTACGCCTGTATGGTGTACTTGTTTGTTTGTGTTGTTTTTTTTAGTGTTATTTGTTCTGTATGCGATGTTGTAATTTAATTTCTTGAATGAGGTTGCAATTTTATTTTATTTTATTTTATTCTTTATATATAAATAAGTTACTGTCCACATGACTTTTGTCGGTTAGCTGGTGTTATATTGCAGTATTGGAAAAGTATTTAATTTTTGTCAGAAATTAACATATCTCTAACTTTTTTACAATTTGTTTAAAAAACAGTGTTTGAGCTCTCCGAGACGTGAAATATTTCAAATTCTAAAGCTACTCGTATTTATTTTTTTCATTAATATTAAATTTCAGATGGAACTCGTTGAATTCTGAAATCTTCCGATAAATATTCGCTGAGGCACACTATTTTCCAGAATTAACTCGTTCAATTTGAACTTCTTAAACAGAGTTACTTTATAGCATAATATTTTTCAGAAGGAAGTCATTGAATTTTGTATCATATTGATAAAGTTGGTTTGTGGCATAGACTACTATTTTCCAGAAGAAACTCGTTGAATTTTGTATCATCTCGATAAAACTGGATTGTGACATACTATTTTCCAGAAGAAACTCGTTTAATTTTGTATCATCTCGATATATCATCTCGATAAAGCTGGATTGTGGCATACTATTTTCCAGAAGAAACTCGTTGAATTTTGTATCATCTCGATAAAGATGAATTGTGACATACTATTTTCCAGAAGGAAATCGTTGAATTTTGTATGATCTCGATAAAGCTGACTTGTGGCATACTATTTTCCAGAAGGAATTCATTGAATTTTGAACTTGTTCGGTTAACTGCCTGATGGAGTAATATTTTCCAGAAGCAAGTCGTTGAATCTTTCGATAACACTACCTTAGCCTATTATTTCCTAAACGTAACACATTAAATTTTGAACTCTTTCGATAAAACTGCGTGGTTGTTCAGGAAACTGCCCGAAAACAGGTCGGAACCTCGTAAGTGACACAATAAGGTATCACTCGTGAGGCAACTAAGCCAGGAGATAATGGAATAGGCTGGCCAGTTCCTTCCCCTCTCCATTGCGTACATCGCTGCCTAGTAACATATTTTACTAATCAGATACGATTAAAACGATTTTACGTGTCATTTTGCGCAGGGTGGAGTACTATTTCCCTGAAGGAAATCGTTGAATTTTAAAGCCCTTCGATCTAGCTGCCTTCGTATTATAGGCCTACTATTTTCCAGAAGGAAGTCGTTGAATTTTGAACCCTCTCTCAAAGTTAGAGTCAAAGTTTCAAAACCATACAGAACAACCGGAAACATAACTGTTTTATAAATTCTAACTTTCAGAATTTTTTGAGAGCATATTGGATGACAAAAGCTTTTCAACCGAATAATAACAGACATTTCCCATATTTATTGTGCGTTTAATTTCCTCCCGAGTATCATTTATATTTGTTACTATTGCTGCAAAAAATTTGAATTTTTCAAAGGATGAATTGCTAATTTAATAAGAAAAAAATATTCCCTTCATTTTAATGTTAATGAATCAAGATGTTCTCTATATTTCCAGCGATTCTGGACAAAGAGTTCATTGTAATTTGTTGATATAAAGTTACTTAGAGCGGAAAATTAAGTTCTCGATTGACAACTCAGCGAGACCGTGTTTCCATATTGTTACTCCATTCTTTTGCAGAACGGTGAACACATTTAATCCTGATAATTGAATTTAGAGAATTTAGAGAACTAAAAATATCAGATAGGTATGGAAGACTTGCATGCAAAGGGAAGTCCCTCAAATGATCTCACTCCTGTTAAACTCTGTCTCTTAAAAGTTTGACACAAGCAAAATAAATAAATAAATAAATAAATAAATAAATAAATAAAAATAAAACATTATACAGTAAAACCTTGCTGAAACGTATCCTCTATAAAAATGAAACCTGCACAAACGAAAAAAAAAATTGGGAACGGAATGATTTCCTATGTAAAATAATACTTTAAAACGGGAAACTGCCTAACGCGAAAACGGAATCATTTTTGGGCACCATTTAGGTTAAAAAAAAAAAAGAAAGAAAAAAAAACCTGACTGACACGGACAATTTTAAGCGTACCTGTTGCTAAATTCTATCAAACCATTTTTAATTTTGCGATAAAACATTTTTTGTGTGACTACATGCAATGATCTGGATGACTTTCGCTATTCTTTGTCAGGCGTTGGGGGTGAAACTTCTCTAACCATGCCACTATTCTGTGCTTATTGTCAAGGACCCGGACAGGTTACTGACCTCCTGTACCGTTACTTCTTCCAACCCTCTTGCATTTTCGTTCATTTATTCTTAGTTTTGTGCTAACAAGCCAATACAGTGATAAGGGACAGTGCGAATAGAATAAAACTGCGAATAATTGTAGTGTAGTGTCAATTTAGTTTCACATTTCCGTTTATTTATTCCGAGTTTTGTGTTAATATGCCAATACAGAGTTAAATAACAGTGGGAATAAAGTAAAACTGTGCGATTTAATAAAAAGGTTAGACGACCAGTTCTATCATGGAAGAGTGGCTTCATTCTTTTAACTGAGCAATGAAACGTCAAGATCGTTAGATCATACTGTTTTTAGACAATGCTACCTGCCATCCAAGGATTGATTTGTCTAAAGTGAAGTTAATTTATTTTCCACAAAACACAACTTCAGTTACACAACCGAGCGCAATTTACACTCTGAATTGATGCAGGACTCGAAGGAAATCCTACATCGTTCCCTTCAAAAAAAAGTCGCGGCAATGCACTTTAAAAGAAATGTGGGGGCAAAGAAACTAGGGCGAAGAGAGAGAGAGAGAGGGGGGGGTGTAATTACGTAAGTTAATAATTATGAAAATAAAATTCACTTTGCATGTACTGTAGTAACATTTATTTAAAATTATTTCTTCATTGTGTTCTTCCTACAGTGAGCATATTGCAGTAGTCTATTCTTAGTTTTGCCAAAACTCGACCCTTTGTAGAACCCTAGATCATAATATATACCCAGATTGCTCTGCGTTATAGGCTTTGACGGTAGCAACTTTTATCAGGTTTACTATGCTACCATCTAGCTGTTACATAAGGAGTCACGTCATAACTCCCACTTGAATTGCATTAGCGACTGTACTGCCATCTCGTGTTCGTTTACGGAGGACGGGTGGCAATCCTGGCGGTTGTTCTCTTCGAAGTGCAACCGATTTTAACATAGGAATGAGCAATCTATATGTAATCTGGGATAAAACTAAAACCTGTGAAAAAGGAAAAAATTCTGAAACGATCGCATTTCGTTTTAGGAAGGTCTTACTGTACAATATAAGGTTAAGTGTTACTAACATAACATTTTAAAACATGTACCTTGTTTCCGCGGACCCCTTTCGATGCGGACCGCAGGTTGGGAACCGTTGGGTTAGAACTTCAGCATCGAGAATTTTGCGATTTTATTTACATATAATATCTGTTATCTAATGACACTCAGTATTTTTAGAAGCAGTCAGTTACATTTTGGTCTTCCTCTATGATGAACAATCACAGAACGGTGGTTCAATTGTAATCATATATGGCTGTACTAGCCAATGTTCTGCTCTGCTAGCAGACCTTAAGGAAGTTGCATGCACCTTGATTACGGTATGACCTCGACTTAAGTGCTGCGGTGGTTCAAAAACGATTTTTATTGAACCTATAGTATGAAATATATCTTATTCTAAAATCAAGTAGGGGAGTAGTGGGTACAGTGAGACACAAAATATTAAGACATATGTATGCAAGTGATAATTCAAGTATTTTTAAAATCAAGTGCAATAGAAATATACATTAAAACATGGAGTACTACAATACATAAACAAAAATGTTAATAGATAAAGAACATAATATACAATACGTGTTTGTCAAAAAAATGCAAATGTCTCACTGTTCCCATTCAGGAGGGTACAGTGAGACACCACAGTGTCTATTAACGGACATTGAAATGATTTACATTTATTTCAAAAGAAAGGAAAGCTTGCTGTCTCTTTATCTTGTCATGCTCTGTAGGCTTATTTAGAGTAATTTTGATGTCTCACTTCGAAATCATTGAAACATCTGGAACATTTAGAAAAGTGAATTTTTCCATGACATTTCAAACTTTAGCGAAAAAATGAAATTAATTTTTGGTGGCAACTAAGCTTATAACTATAATAATTTAATTGATTTCTTTATTATTTTTAACATATTCTTAAATTTTGTGAATATTTTTTTATTTAAGAAACCATTAAAATGTAATGTATATATTATTTTAAGCTGTAGTTCCTAAATTGGTTACTAGTGTGTTCATTTTTAATGTTAGTTACCGGTAAATGTAATATAATTTACAGTTTGTTTTTGCAAATCATTGGTACATGGGAACAGTGAGAAGTGTCCAATGTACTCTTCAATGGCATGTCTCACTGTTCCCTTTACGCATAGTTCGTTTACAAATGGCGCCATCACTTCAAAATCAAAACAAGAAAGACGAAACTTTGCCAAACATAACCTCAAATACCATAGTATTAGGTAACAAAACATTCATATTTCTATTTAATTTGTGTATCCAATATAACCTTCTAAACGCAAGCCAAAATTTTACTTCTAGAGTAAAAATTACGAATTATTTTTTCATCACTCACCTTTATAACTAGAATCAAATCGAGTATGAAAATATTGTTACTTTACTCATGCAACATAAACTCCACTGTTACCAACATCTCAACATCAAAATTTACCATCTAATAAAAAATGTCTCGCTGTTCTCCCTGTCTCACTGTACCCACTTCTCCCCTACATGTTCGACGTTCGTTAACTATTTACTTTCTGACACAAAGTATAAAGAAAATATTGTGATACAGAGGAAAAATCTATTTCGATATTTTTTACTAATTTATTGTAAGTACGGTGCACGTCTGTAACCTCTTGATACTGAGAAAGTAATTTTGATATGCCGTTTGTTCGTCTGTTTACAACCTTTACCCAAACTAGTGGTGATGTATCTTGTTCTTATTCGAGAATTCACCTTGATACAATAATAATAATAATAATAATAATAATAATAATAATAATAATAATAATAATAATATCATGAATGATAAACCAAGTGACTCGTTTCGACGAACGACCTATAGTTAAAGAAATTGTAGCCTACTTGTCTTCAATTTTCGAAGATCGAACTCAGAACAGATGCATGCATTTAAACTTACATCACACCATTGAGCGCCCTTGCGATAAATGTTCAAGTCCGACAAGTAGCATACGTGAACCCGATGTTGACGTGGCAGATTTTCGCAGTCACGATAAATGCGAATTTGCCCAGATGCTGTCAAAATAAGTAATTTTATGTTTAAAAGCATGTTAAGTACAGTCTGCTCCGTTTGGGTATGGATAATATTAATTTATTATTACAAAGCTATTATGATAGTAGAAAACATTTCTTGCTGGTTATATTATGATTAAAAGATGAGAGTTTCCATATATGACAATCAACAATGCATAATCTGAAAGGACAAATGAAAATCGTTGATGATTAAAATGGCTACTACAAATCAATAGCGGGTACAATGTGTTCTTTGGTATACTAAATTTGGCTGTGTTAAAAGAGTTCAAAAGGAATTTCGACGTGAGTATGGTGTGCGTAATGTACCTAAATACAATTCCATAATGTTGTAGTATTGTGGTATCGGACATTTGTAGAAAGAGGTTCTGTGTTAAAAAAAAAAAAAAACATGCAGGAGATCGCAGGCGAAACCCAGTACTTGGTCCCCAAACTCCCCAGGTCTAACCCCTCCTGACTTCTTCGTGTGGGGTTTTGTTAAAGACATTGTCTATTCACAAAAACCCAGGAACATTGATGATCTGAGAGTAAATTCAACAAATCACCCCTGTTATGTTACAACGGACATGGGCTGATTTGCATCATCGTTATGAGTTGTGCAGGGTGCGCAATGGGGGTCATGTTGAGCTCTGAGGAATCTCCCATCTTTCAGTGTTGTATGCACAAAGTTTCAACAAATGAAGTTGAGTAGCAAATGCTTTACGGTGTTTTTCCTTTATCCGTACCTAAACGGATCACCCTGTATACTAGTGTAGTTTTTAAATCCGCGTTAAAATATGAAAGTGAATGTAAAATGCGAACAGTGCGTGTTTCTGCGAAATAAGAGCGAAATTATATTTTGTGACACTTCTTGTGTTTTTGTAAAAAAAGAATGAGATCTCTAAAGGATCCCTTACGTACTTACAGTACGTTTTTTAATAATAGTTTGGTCACACTTCATGTTAGCTTTTACGTTATGAATAGTACATGAATGTGACATATCTGATACCCTCTTTGTTGTTATCTGTACAGTTATCTCGAGTTTTGAGTTAATTCGTCTAGTGCTGGTGGTAGAATATTGGCTGCCGTGCGATCTCTTGTGGGCCAGTGTTTGTTTACTCACAAACAAGTTGTATGTTGTAGCGTGTGATTGAGATTGAGTAATAAGATGGGTCGGGATAAAAAAAAAGCACAATTTCTTTTGACATGTTTCGTAATGTTCACAGTTTCGCTGTAATTTCATAGCCTACGTTCCTTTGGTTATTTATTATATTCAAGAATTTCGCCTTTTATTCTTCCAGTAAAGTGTGAAAATAATACCCAGCGTAGGTCTCACATCACGTAGATTTTCTGATTCTTCAGATGTTGAACATTCATCACCGTACCAGGTTCCTAGTACATAGTAAGACCTAGTAATTTAATGCTCGTGGCCATGGATGGGCAACTCGTGCTCACAAAAAAAAAAAAAAAAAAAAAAAAAAAAACCTGGAAAGAGAGAAAGACAGACGGAGTCAGCCGCAGCAGTTACAAATTGTTTGTAGTTTCACTGCAAAAGCAGTTCACTGCTACGGTGCGCTCTGGCGGCTCATGCTGGTGGTCGTGATATCTACTCTATGACTTGAATTTCAGAATGACGCATGGTACAATAATTATAGTAATTTTAGACAGACTGTATCTAAACACACACAACAAAATTATATTATTTCCTAGTTTTGTAAATTAGTTCACTACTGAAAACAAACTGAATACAACCTTTTCAAGATACAACAAAACATATTTATTATTACATTATTTGTTAATATTTCTTATTATATGCTTTATTTAAAACATAGAACGCGAGAATTTTCAAGTCTTTATACATTAAAGAGTATTCCTATGTTTTCAGAAAGCTAATGGTCTATATTCGCAAACAATCACAAATTCAAGGAAGTAATTTTTACATGTCACGGCAGAAGAAATAAACTTACTTCTGAGCTCTTTCTATACATTGAGAGCTTTTACACTTCTTTCTTGTATTAAACTCTGCCACAAGCACATACAATATATATGGAAGCAAAGAATATATTTTGAAATTCTGACTTACGCGGCATTACTAACAGTTCGATTTCTGATTTCGCTGGAATCTGAGTGGCGTGCTGTTCTGTAGATTTATCAATTCAAGCTATAAACTTTCAGGATTTTCTATCGGCTGTAAGCCAAAAGGATTTCAGAAAAATCTCGATTCCTTTTCAATTTTTTCTCTAAACTTACCAGTGAATTCTGCTGTAGGTCTTGAAGTAGGGTCTTATATTTGATAAGAAGATTTTCTTATCTCTCTTCAAGATAGTTTATAGTCAAAGAAAGTGAAGTTGTCTAAGTTATACATGATACTGCCATATTTCAAGTTTATCCATAAATACTCTTAGCTAGTCGATCATATGTTGTGCAGTTCTGCAACTCGCACGCACAACGTGCTAACGATATTTGATATGTCTCACCGTGTTGATTCCCATTTTTACCTTTAGCTGTTCTAAAGCAGATCTAGACACTATTTCTTTACTAAAACCTTCACTGTGTTTATTTGTAACATAAAATGTCATGCGTATGAAAGTGTAATAGAAGATAATACAAGCTTTACCTTCCTTCTTAATAAAAAAAAGCTTTCTCTTTCGACTCACCACTAAAGGAAAATGATCTGGGAATTATATTGTTTTTCACTTAAAACGAGCCGCCATTTACTGCACACGCGAGCAAACTTGCTTGTTGCAAGAACCGCATACAGATATTACAGCTAGTACAGAGTCCGTTCTACCTGCACTGAGGTTGTGTTGACACCTTGAGAGCACGAGTTGCCCACCCATGCTCATGGCTCTTCGATTACCTCCATTCGCCTTCTGGTCTCCCAGTAGAGCCGTGAAATATCCATCGTAGGTCTTAGATCACGTAGATTTTCTGATTCTTCCAGATGTTCAACATTCATCACCGTACCGCGTGTCTTACATAATACGCATTTCCTCAGAGTTGAGGTTTAATTAATACAGATGTGCATCAAGGCAATCATGACCAGTAATAATTCTAAATTTTGCTACAGCTTCATTTCTTGGTGAATCAGAAATCTGCAATTCTTTTGCTAATAATTTAGACCAGGATTTAGAGGCTATCGTGCAGCGGAAATAAGTTACTCTAGGCATTTTGGAAAGAGTCTGACGTTACGTTCTGATGTCAAAGGTCGTCTAGTTTAAAAGTTTATGTTACGGTCCCTAGGGAAAACATAAAATTACACAACGGCCCAAGTATAAATTTTTTATGCACTGTTAGACGAATGATCTGTGTAAAGATCATTAATTTTTTGATCCTACACAATTATCTGTTGTGATTATTATTGGTTAATCATTAGTCTAACAGTGCATATAAACTGTGGAATTCCGGCCGACAAGTCACTTATATGAGTGCACTACCTGTGTGTGATGACATAATATATTATGGACATGGAGTAGGCCAAGGTCACAAATGGGGAAAACCAAAGGAGAAAGTTTGGATTCGTTGTTGTGGATTTATCCTCTGAGTAGCTCAGTGATAGAGCACCCAGTGCGTAGAACTGGGGTCCTGGGTTCAACCCCCGGCGCCAGAGCGAATTTTTCTCCGTTATTAACCAATAATATAAATTTTTCCTCGCATATTATCCTTACATTTCGTCAGATGGCACATGTCCGTTCATGGCGTCTGTAACGACGCATAATCGGACATGTATTGCACAGTGTGTGTGTTTGTGTCCTATACTTATTTATATCATATTATTTTGTTGCAATTTATTTTATACGTCCTGTATAGTGAAGAAAGAAAGTTACCAGTTTTATACGGAACTGCTCTTATTCAAGACTCAGTTCCTCTTAGTGACGTCAGGAGCGTGTGTTGGATGCATCAGATAGCAGCAAAAATCTTAATGTACGTTTTTTCAACCACGTTATGAAATGAGAGGAGTACCTTTTGACAGCAATCATAACAACAGAAAGTTGCGCTACACTGTTTTCATCCTCAAGTTTCTTAGCCGTGAGTTTAGGTAGGTACCGGTATGTGTAATTGTTTAAATGCAGGATTGAAACGCTTTGGCCAAGACATGATACTGTTTCGAATCCTGCAGTGGTGTTCATTTTATTGATGCCATTGTTATTGAGGATAATGATTTGAGGAATAGACTAGTGGTCTAAGGATACGATGGTTATTATTATTATTATTATTATTATTATTATTATTATTATTATCATCATCATCATCATCATCATCATCATCGTCATCACACTCATCCATATGTGTCGTCCACGCCTGTGGAGTAACGGTTAGCGAGTCTGGTCGCGAAACCAAGTGGCCCGGGTTCGATTTCCAGTTGGGGCAAGTTACCTGGTTGAGGTTTTTTCCGGGGTTTTCCCTCAACCCAATATGAGCAAATGTTGGGTAACTTTCGGTGCTGGACCCCGGACTCATTTCACCGGCATTATTACCTTCATCTCATTAAGACGCTAAATAACCTAAGCTGTTGATAAAGCGTCGTAAAGTAACCTACTAAAAAAATTCATATGTGTGTCCATCCGGCCGCACGTCCGTCTTCTACTAATGAGCTACTATTGTTAGAATTATGTCTCACACTTCTACTACCCCGCTAGACAAGGTACAAATAGGAAGTTTTCTGATGTTACTGAAAATAGATTTCGGTTTTTTTTTTACGTATTCTGTTGTACTTACTTACGATGCCGAGAAAATGATTTCTTCTGAATTATTAAAAAAGATTTCGCTCATAATCAGTATCTTAAATTCAGTTAAATAATTATGCACACGAAATGTAATGATTAGAGACCAGCACAATAGGAAGAAAATTTTGCCAAAATATTAAATATTTCACTGTTAAATTGTCTTCCTTCTTAAAGGATTTCGAATAGGTTTACAAAATAAGCCTTAGAGGTTAATAGTTTTGTTTATATGTAATATACTACTAAATAAAATACAATAAATCTGTGTCATCAAATTTTTACCTGAACGCAATAACTAGGTAACTCAGTTCTAAAACACTGAAGAGACAAAAAAAAAGTTCTTATATTGGCAGCATTTGCTGAACTCAACACTGCTTACAAGTAACTCTTCTGTATTTTCTCCCAAAAGATTACACCTTCTGTTTATTTTGTACGATGAAAAACTTCTGAATGTGATACACAGGAAGGCACAAAACCTGCAGTCCAGGTTGCTGTTTGTACACCTGTTCTCAGAGCCTCCGGAATTTCCTCCTGGCGGCATGACATTTTTCAAACTGAACCCTTGAGCGAATACGCGACCGTTTGGTTGTTCCGCACCGTTCATTCCTTGACCCTGAAGGCACAGCGACTGGCAGAGCAAAAGTGGCTCTCCATGACAAAGAATTCTCAGTCTTAGGTGTGAAGAACATTTGCAAGAATTGAAATCACTTTTGTTCTCATGTTTATTTATACTCGTTTTCTCGGTTGGGCGTTAAGGTAGTAATTTTGGATTCGTGATTCTTGAGTTGAATCCGGTCTAGGATGCATTTTGAGGGGCTAACATGGGAATTGACCGTCACATAAAATGCAAACCCCTTCCCTGTGCTTTTCTTGTATTCCCCTTGTTCTTCTTGTGTTGCCTTTGTTCTCCTTGTTTTTCGCTTGTTCTGCTTGCCTTCCACCTGTTCTCCTTGCATTCCCCTTGTTCTCCTTGCATTCCCCTCGTTCTCCTTGCATTCCCCTTGTTCTCCTTGCATTCCCCTTGTTCTCATTGCACTTCCCTTGATCTCCTTGTCTTCGTCTTGTTGTTTAGTCAACTGTTCGAAGACAGATCTGAACCTTACAAGTGATACCAACAAGACATACTTATGAGGCAACTAGGCCAGGAGATAATGGGGTAGGATGGTCATTTCCTTTCCCCTCGTTTGCATACATCACCGATTAGCTACATATTACACTAATCAAACTTCAGATGCATAAATCAAAAAGTTGTTTTTTAACACAGACGTGGGCATCAGTAGTACATGTCGAACGGAGTCGAACGTAAGGACGTGATCTCCCTCCCTCCACACCCCTAGCTGGGGTACCTGTCCGACCGGTTGAAGTACTATACTGGCAGTCAGCGGTGGATTTCACAAAAAAAAAAAAAATGTCGTCCTCTATGGAAGCTCCTGAAGTAAAAAAAAGTCCAAAAATATTATTTCCACAAAGAATGGGAAAATGAATTCTTTTGTTGCGAAGAAGGGGAAAGCGTTAGGTGCTTATTATGCTACAAAATTTTACTAGCACGTTGAGCGACATTATGAAAAGACTCGTTTTAATGGAACAATTTTTTTTATTTTTTTTTTATAATAATAGTAGTCCACACCTGTGCAGTAACGGTTAGCGCGTCTGGCCGCGAAACCCCAAGTGCAAGTGCACAAATATGGCTGGTTTAGATGTATATAAGCTTAAACAACTTTGCAAAGTAAAATATTCACATCTTCGGAGTTTTGTTATGAAAATTGCTTCTATGTTTGGCTCAACATTTATTTGTGAACAGTTTCTTTCTTAATTGGCCATTGTAAAATCCAAATAAAGATCACGCATTTCAGACGAAAATTTATTCTATCAGCTCACAATTGCAATGTCTGACATAACTCCAAATTTTGAAACACTTGCTGATTTACGTGACGAAGAATAAACGAATCCTTTCTTTTAAGGGCGTAAGTCAATTGACGTAAATTGACAAAAACAATAAAGAACTACAGTAAGAAGTTTAAAAAATAGCCTAATTGTTGCTTTTCTGTTTCTTGGTAATGTGGTTGATATTTTGTTAAGAATCTATTTTTCCTTAGTTTCTTAATTTTATTTTCAAAGGATGTAAATTAGTGACTGATGCCCTTTCGAAACAGATAGGTTGAGATTATGGCATTACTTTTTAACTGTTGTGGAATTGTACGTTTTATATCATTTTATAAGGTTTTTACAGTAATTGTTTAAATTAGAAATAAAGTTGTATTTCACCTTTTTGTAAAATAGTTTGTATTTGTTTTGGAAAATATGTTTTCTTTCATTGTCATTATTCATAAAAATAACATTTGTAGAAAACTGTGTATCTTCTTGTCCTGCTTAATTACTTAACGTTCCGTGTTTCAATACTTCACGCGATCCACCGCTGAGTATTACGTTAACAGGTGATGCGTGTTGCAGCAATCAGAGTAGTACGGCGCATCTCTTTAACCCTTCAGTACTCGCGTGGATTACAATAGTAATCCACTGATATTTAATCCTGTATTACGTCACCGCCTGCAGCACTGCGTAGCTGAGCGTCAATGCAATTTCTCGTCACAGTCTAAGTGAGGCATTACTGGTGTTTAGACATATTTGTCGCAACGCTTTGGAAAGTTATACGGAGTTTTATCAAGTTATACGCAGTTTTTCCGAGTGGATTACCATTGTAATCCACGCGAGTACTGACGTCAGTTTCTTGCTCAGGTAAGTGAAATAGTTTTTATATGGTTATGAGTGATGCAATGCAGGAACTTTATGAAAAAAGTGTGTGATATCGTTCCATCCTCTTTGTAGTTGGCTCCAATGGGTACGGAAAATACAAGCAATATTTGCAAGTGGCTAGATGAAGATCTGGATGTTGGCATTGAAAATGAAAGTGATGATGAAAGCAACAAAGAAGATCTTTTGAATGAAGTTCACGATTCTAATTCAGAACAAGACAATGAGGAGGAGGATGATGATTATGGTGATGGTGATGAAAGACTAATGTCTATAAATGATGGAAACTGCTATACGGGAAGAGACAACACTACAATTTGGCAGGAAGAACCAGTATCTCTACGAGGGAGAAGAAGAGCACAAAATATAGTGATTCATTCACCGGGCCCTAAAAGAGCTGCAAAAAATGCGCGGACACACACAGAGTGTTTTGACTGCTTTATTGATCAGACAATAATCAATGTAATAGTAAGGTGTACTAATATTTATATTGAAAAAGTGAAGCGTAATTACGGACGTGACAGAGATTGCAAATTAACAAATGACGTTGAAATTCGAGCACTCTTAGGTATTTTGTATCTTGCTGGTGCTTTGAAATCGGGAAGACTGAACGTAAGAGAACTATGGGATAAAAATGGCACAGGTATAGAGTCAATTTACCTGACTATGACCTACAATAGATTCCAATTTTTGTTACGATGTCTACGCTTTGATAACATTCATGACAGGCAGGAAAGGAAAGAAATTGATAAACTGGCTGCTGTACGTGAAGTGTTCGAGTTATTTGTTCAGAATTCACAAAGGTGCTACATTCCAAGCGAATATGTAACTATAGACGAGCAGTTGGTTGCATTCAGAGGACGATGTCCCATGAAAGTGTATATACCTACTAAACCAGCAAAATATGGGATCAAAATTTTTGCTATGGTGGATGTGAAAACATATTACACTCATAAGTTGGAAATTTATGCTGGTATTCAACCAGATGGTCCATTTCACCAAAGTAACAGTGCACATGCAGTGGTGAAGAGGCTGGTTCATCCCATCAAAGGAACAGGAAGAAATGTGACCACCGATAACTGGTTCACGAGCATACCTCTGTGTTTAGATCTTCTAGAAAATGACAAAATTACACTTGTAGGAACCTTGAAAAAAAAACAAAAGAGAAATCCCTCCTCATTTCACAACTACTCAAGACAGGGAAGTTAACAGTACATTGTTTGGATTCAATGAAAACTGCACAATTATTTCGTACAGTATGTACCAAAGAAAAACAAAACAGTGTTAGCATTATCAACCATGCATTATGATAAGGCAATGGATGGGGAAACAGGAGGAAGCCAGAAGCCTGAAATAATATCTTTTTATAATAGAACTAAATGTGCTGTGGATGTCCTGGACCAGTTATGCTCAGCCTATGATGTAAGCAGAAATTCACGCCGCTGGCCTCTGACTATTTTCTTTGACTTACTGAACATAGCAGGTGTCAATGCTCTTGTTGTTTATTCTGCAAACAAACAAAAAATTCTACGGAAAAACTTCCTAAAAACCCTTGCTCTGGACCTAATGAAGCCACTAATTTCCGAGCGTATCACCCAACAGACAATTCCAAGAGAAATAAAGAGAAGAGGAGAGCAACTGTTAGGCATTCCACAAACAGGTCAAGAAGAAGGAATACGGCCAGAAGGTATTGGTAGGTGCTACATGTGTGGTAGAACAAGAAACAAGAGCACAAGACAATCTTGTTCCCAGTGCTTGAAGAGAATTTGTCCTACTCATTCAGATGTAATTTGTTTGAACTGTGTAGAAGAAATGCATAGGCCTACTCAGATAATTGAATCAGATGTAGATTAGACTCACGTGTGTAAAGTGTGAAATGCAAACATAAACATGAAAGTGCATCAATATCCTTCTTACAATACACAAAAACATCTGTAAAATATTACAAGTGAAGTGAGAATGATTGTTACATCCCTGAATTTTTTCATTGCTACACCCCTGAGTGAGGTATTCGGTTATCAAATATGACGTAAGTAAGGTCAGCAGTAGTGAACTTGCGTTTCCCGTGGGAGAGATTAAGAGAGATCAAGAGTTCAGATGACCTTCAAACATCGAGTGAGCAACAATGCTAGATAACCTACATAATTATGATGATAGTGAACTAACTCATAACTATGATGCAACAATAAATTATGACTCAAAGACACGACCAGTGTTGAAATATTATGCAAACATGTCACTTGAATACTATTTGTGTACTATCCATTTCATTATTAATATTTATAATTAATACGTTCCGTTATGCGTACCATATCTATTCTTATTACTGTAATAACTGAAAACAATATATTTCTTAACATTTAAATCTAATTCCAATGTTTAAACCTTGTCTATAAACAAAAACAAATGTGGATTACCATTGTAATCCAGGTGAGTACTGGCGTTACGGAATTTAACGCGACGTGACGAAGAATAAACGAATCCTTTCTTTTAAGGGCGTAAGTCAATTGACGTAAATTGACAAAAACAATAAAGAACTACAGTAAGAAGTTTAAAAAATAGCCTAATTGTTGCTTTTCTGTTTCTTGGTAATGTGGTTGATATTTTGTTAAGAATCTATTTTTCCTTAGTTTCTTAATTTTATTTTCAAAGGATGTAAATTAGTGACTGATGCCCTTTCGAAACAGATAGGTTGAGATTATGGCATTACTTTTTAACTGTTGTGGAATTGTACGTTTTATATCATTTTATAAGGTTTTTACAGTAATTGTTTAAATTAGAAATAAAGTTGTATTTCACCTTTTTGTAAAATAGTTTGTATTTGTTTTGGAAAATATGTTTTCTTTCATTGTCATTATTCATAAAAATAACATTTGTAGAAAACTGTGTATCTTCTTGTCCTGCTTAATTACTTAACGTTCCGTGTTTCAATACTTCACGCGATCCACCGCTGAGTATTACGTTAACAGGTGATGCGTGTTGCAGCAATCAGAGTAGTACGGCGCATCTCTTTAAATGCCCACGTCTGCCGGGGTCTAACACATAGCTATTGTCACGTGAGATGTACTGCTTGATAATACTCGTAGATGTACCTATCAGCCGTCTTCGCTTTGTTCTTCTTGTATTCCCCTTGTTCTCCTTCTCTTCCCCTTGCCCTCCTTGTCTTTCTCTTGTCCTCATCTTTTCCTTGTTCTCCTTGTCTTCGCTTTTTTCTCCTTGTTAGACAACATTGATTCCCATCAGGGATCAACTCTGGCTGGCGTCACTGTAGGTAGCTATATAAAAACCACTCTTTCCGCTTCTCCTTGAACGATTTGATGTTGAATTGTGTACGTTTCATTTTATCTATTCATTAAACAAACACGCAGTGAAATTTCCATGACGTAGGGGTCAGCACTATGACGAAATATCAGAGTTAATTTTATTTTATTCCCACAAACAGGCCAGCTTTTGCAAACAAAGTATACAAAGAAACAATAGGAAAGTACACAAGAAGAAACAGGAAAAGTATAGCCTATAACACAGGTCAGCTGGACATTGGATCAATGTTAAGTCGGTGGTTCCCAAACTTTTTCAAGGCGCGATCCACTTTTGGGCGAGACCCCTCTCCCTTCTCTACAGAACTGATAGAGTACTTAACCCAATTCGAAAAGTACAAATCCCTGTAAAATAGGAAACAACGATAATTTTACTCAAAATTAGTGGAAATCACTCAAAGAACCATCAATATTGCAATAATAACATGAAATATTACATGAAGATCATTTCTAGTAGCCTACTTTGCTGATATTTTCGAACACTTTTAACACTTTGAATAGTGCGAGTTTGCAAAGCCAAGATGTTAACATAATAACAACCAGGGATAAAATGAAAGGGCTTATAAACAAACTTGATTTCTGATAGACAGACATCACTTCACAAGAAGGAATGTGATGCATTCCATTGCATTAAAGAACTCGTGGAAAATTTAGCTACGTGTGATACAGCAAATACTGAGTTTGTTAAATTAAATTTGCACACTTCTAAACAACAGCTTTTTAGTATTTTCCAGAAGACACCCAAAACAATACAACAGTCACAGATTGATACTAATTTAAGTATATTTTAGACAGCTGCATTCAACTAGCTGAAATAAAACAAAAATAATAATTTAAATGTGTATAGTAGTGGCAAAAAAAAAAACCCGGACCGATCCTTTTAGCTGATTTGAGAGCCTTGTTCACTCCAGAGCACGATAGACTGATAACTAAGACTTTCGTGGTTCGAATCCTGCCTGGGAAGGAAACTTTTTTTTTGTTCCTTATTCAAATTTATTCCCAATACTTTTCGATTGCAGAGATATTTTACTACTTAATTAAATTATTATTCCCAGAACATGAATTTTACCAGCAATCGAACTACTTGACATGTTGATACTAAGTATGATTGGAATCGACCACTTACAATAGAGTTACAGCACAAGGAAAACGGTAGACTCGCGGCGCTTGCTGAGTAAGAATGCTGGGTGGCGAAATGTGGCATGTTACCGGCTTCTTATCTCGCTATGCAGCCACCTCCGCTGATTAAGATTATCAATTCAGTGTTACTCAGTTACATAGGAAAAATAATTTAAGGGTTTAATTTTTTTTTTTACATGTCATTTTTCTGCATTTGTCCTCCTAAATATGGATTTTAGACCACTGTGCGCCGGTTGCTTGTTACGGTCAGCCACGTTGTCAGGGAATGTCACAGATCAACTCCCGCTCTCCTCAGTTTAGTATCGAGCGTGCAACTTCGATCGCTAACAATGCTCACAAGCATCAAGACGTTCTGATACCGTGTCACATCATTTGAAGGTTCTGTCTCAACACGCGTTATTTGCGCCCAACAAACCGTAACTGCGAACAAAATGGATTCGTAAGAAAATGGCCTCGTTATTCCAGACGAAGGCCCCGTTCCAGACTGCATGCATACAGTACGTTTCAATCACTGCATGCGCCATCACTCGTATGGCCGCTTCATGCGCCCCACTACACTGCACTGTGATATACCGCATCCGGGAAGATGATAAATTATGGAACATTTAAAAAACTGAACAGTGTTTTCGTGAACAGGAATATTACTATGCTGCTCCTAACCATAATGTGTAACAATTTTTGTTCAGGTACAGGTGTTACTTAATGACTTTAAATTAATGGAAAAGTCGTCCGAACCCTGCTACTGTCACAGGGATGGGAAATTCGTATTGTAAACAGAGCAGTCAGAATGAGTACCAACATACAAATGTAACTAAGATAGCGGAAGAAGCTAAGCTCCTTGAGAGAGGTTGTTACCCGTAGGCTGACCAGACATCCCCGGTTTTGAGTTACTGTCCCCGGGGAGCAAATGTCTCCGTTTTATTTATTTATTTATTTATTTATTTATTTATTTATTTATTTATTTATTTATTTATTTATTTATTTATTTATTTATTTAACCAGCTAGCTAGTGAGTACACATTAAATTTTTAAAACAAAAATGTTTCTAGCCACTACCGTAAGAGCCAGGCTCGTGTACGGTGTGGTCTTAGCCAATAATATAATATAAAATTTACAGGGACGGTTTACTATATACTGTAAGTAACTGTTACCCCCGGAATTTAATTTTGTTTCAATAAAATTTTACACATAAATATTTAAGTATCGTGATGGAACTGCTGCGGTTCATGCATATTTCTGAACGCTTCTCAGTATCAGACAGAAGAACCAGCGAGCACAGTATGAAATATTCTGCACACTTTGAGAAGAACAAGAGCATCTTTGTCTTTGGTCACCGCGTTGCGTGGAAGTGTTAGAACTGCCGCAGCGTCCATTTGTAAGTAGTTAAAAAATGGGAAATTTTGTGGCAAACCAGCAGGTGAAAAGTGGTATGATATTTTTCAACATTTCAAGAAAAAAATCATTCCGTTTGAAAATCTTCTCAAAACAGTGTCATTAATCATGTGTCTTCCAGTCAGTAACTCATCAGTTGAAAGACTTTTCCCCACAGTGAACTTAATCTAAACTGATAAAAAGTCAGAAAAAAAAGTTGAAACAGTTAAAGCTTTGTTAGGTCTACAAGTGAAAAAAAAAATGGTTAGTTTCTCTAATAATTTAAGGCCAGGACAGCATTTTATAAGAATTATAAGGTGTCCCTGAACTTCCTGGCAGCACTGTAATCTGTAAGGGTGCTATGCATAGACATTTCGCTAGCCCGCGCTACGGGCGTACTAAACTAGCCCTGGCTATCGACTGATTACAGATGCCTCAAACTAGCAAGCTGTCTCGTTCGCGCAGGCGCATAGAGCACTTCTCCCCTACCACTGTCCGCCTACTGCTGTGCACTGTGGACTAGAACGGTACAGCTCAGTTCTAATAACAGTTGAGAAGGCTGCATAGGGAGGGTACATCTTGAATACATTGTCAAGCGGTCAACTTTTCAGATAATATGACTATACCTGGGTATCGGAGCCTAGGTGGGCCCCCTCCGTTTGCTCTACTACTTCCCCTCTCCAGGCAGCTTCCTAGTTTGAGGCATCTGTACTTGTACAGGATTCATATCATATCACATCGCTAACACTGGTTTATGAATACGAAAAACGTTAGTTCGCTGATCATCCACCGGAAGCCCGCGCTAAGAATGTCTATGAATACGGACCTAAGACTTTTAAAGAGGCCGGTAGATGAAATTCACTTAAAATCGTAACAGGCCACAGAGATCTGATTTTGAAAAAGATGACAAATTTATTTTTCTTTCCAGTTAAATGTAATATTTCAGAATCATGGCGTGGGATATAAACTGCTCGTTCGAGATGTAATGTGAATCAACATGAATATAATTTGTAGATACCTAAATTTATGTCCAATCGACTGGAATGAGCCAAATAAACAGAAACCCAAAACAAGATATCTGATACTGTATATAAATACCACACCAAGAGGAAGTGATCTGCATTGCCATCCAATATGAAGAGATAAACATGGGTTAAAGAACAGAGATGTGATAGTTCAGACGAAGTTTTTTAAGATAAACTGGGGTATGCACGAACCTCATTTCACATTATACTTTAAACATCAGAATTCAAATGCTTCGGACACTGTTGCTAACACTTCAGTTTCATAAACACCAGTCTTTTGGAAGTGTTGTGTTCTGTCTGTTAGTATGCTTTCGATCGAATTAGTTGTTTCTAGTTTCTTAAAACCTTTGCGGTGAGCGTTGGTGACATTTCATTCATTTATAGTTTTCTGCCCGAAGACAGGTCCAGGTTGCTATTCAAATCATGGTTATAATATAATCACGATATTATTAATTATTATTATTATTATTAAATTAAACACAGAATAAATATGGACAATGCCTGTTATTATTCGGTTGAGAAGCTTTTTTCATCTAGTCTGCTGTCAAAAAATCTGAAAGTTAGAATTTATAAAACAGTTATATTACCGGTTGTTCTTTATGGTTGTGAAACTTGGACTCGCACTTTGAGAGGGGAACAGAGATTAAGGGTGTTTGAGAATAAGGTTCTTAGGAAAATGTTTGGGGCTAAGAGGAATGAAGTTACAGGAGAATGGAGAAAGTTACACAACGCAGAGCTGCACGCATTGTATTCTTCACCTGACATAATTAGGAACATTAAATCCAGACGTTTGAGATGGGCAGGGCATATAGCATGTATGGGCGAATCCAGAAATGCATATAGAGTGTTAGTTGGGAGGCCGGCGGGAAAAAGGCCTTTGGGGACGCCGAGACGTAGATGGGAAGATAATATTAAAATGGATTTGAGGGAGGTGGGATATGATGATAGAGAATGGATTAATCTTGCTCAGGATAGGAACCAATGGCGGGCTTATGTGAGGGTGGCAATGAACCTCCGGGTTCCTTAAAAACCAGTAAGTAAGTAAACAACTTATGGGTTCAACTATTGCCTTTCCTAAACGTCTCGTAATTTGAGGATAGATTTGTTCACTCCACCATACAGAGTATTTGCATCCTAATATCTGTCTTCCTTTACGAATTTTATTCACTATTTTTTTTTTCAGAATTTATTCCATGGTTATTTATCAGTTTTCCTAAATATGTAAATTGCTCTACTTGTTTGATTCCAGTATTATTTTCTACAACTATTTCGAATTTCTGGTCTGTGTTAATTGCCGTAGCTTCAGTTTTACTGAAATGTGTCCTTAATCCCCATTCTTGATATGTTCTATTTAATCTTCTTAACATAAATTTCATATCCTCTTGAGTCTTGGGATATAGAAATCTGATCACCTGCGAAATTGAGAGAAAATAAACATTAAATGGAATTTAACAATATTTTCTTGAAGTCCGTCATAAACTTATCTTATATAATAATGTGATATTTCTATTTCATTCTACTTGATGAATGTTTTCGGTTTTGTAAACCATCTTCAGATCATTGTTACCTCTATTGAACTGTTGTACTGATGTGCAATGGGTTACATTAACCATATTGTATTAAAATATAAAATATAAAATATGAATGTACATATTTAAAAATGGTAACATATTAAATGGAATTAGTCTAAAATGAAGGTTTTGCAGCGTATACAGTCCTTTCAGATATGAAACAATTATTTTCTTATGACCTTTTACATAATAACTATCATGATGAAAACGTTCATTAAGTAGAATAAAATAAAAATATTACTTTATTATATAAGATAAGTTTATGACGGACTTAAAGAAAATATTGTTAAATTAACAAAACTTATCGGAACAAAAATGGATATAAAATTCATTAAATGGAATATTTATATTTAATTAGTAAATTGTGATCCAGTGAAATAGACTTGAAAACCATGTTATCTCTGAAGGAGGAAATTTTCTCCTCGTCGCTTTGGACCCCTACAAAGCGGATGCTGGTTTCACTTTCTCCGCTGTAAAATTGTTGAAGTATAACAATTCATCTCCATCAAATGATGAACTAAGACCGCATAGGACACACTCCATGTGAAAGTCTTGGTTCCTGCCAACTCTGTCAACGTGAAGTCATGGCTCATTTTGGTTGACAACAGACTCTCACTAAAAAGTGCAGTTGGCAAAAGGTAAACGCGGTATTCAAATGAAATCCATGTCAACTTGTATCATTTGGAAAGTATATGACAGTACACCTAGGTTATAGCCATTTTTCTTAAAGAAAAATTATTTTTAAACATTGCTTTAGTTAGGTCTCTTCACTACGCATTAATTGCGCCATCTACGGGGCACTTCGCTGATTACGTTCCTTGTATCGAATTATTCTTCTATTTCCACCTTTTAATTTATTCGAATTGTTTTCTTATTTTTAGGGCATTACACATTAAATTGTAAAAAATTGCACACAATTGTAAAAATTGTAGAAAATTATTATTAAATTGTAAAAGTATAAAAATTTGTAAAAATTGTAATTGTAATATTGTAAAATTCTGACTTGTTCCACATCTTACAGCTTCATTGCTCATGTAAGATCTATGGAATAAAATGAATGAACGAATGAATGAATGAATTACGTCAACTCGTCTGGTCCGCAGACGAAGTGTAAAGTGCATTTAATATAGGGTAGATGAGGGTAAATGTAAACAGGGAGTAATTGTAAACAAATGCTGTGAAAAATACGAAACTGTCAATATAAAAATTTTAATTCTGGGGAAATATTTAAATTAACATGTTGGCTAACCTACAAAGCAGTTTGGCGCCAAATATGAGCAACTACTTAGTTGTGTACGAATGTTTTGTATGAGTCTATAAAAAAGTTGAGAAAAAATTTTGCTTCACCTTCATTTTTGGCATTGTAAGTAAACGTACAGTGCTATTTTTTAAGAATATGTTGTTTTTATGAGTAATGTAGAGTAGTTAACATTTATTACAATGGTTCTGAGATCTCCCACATCCTCAGTTCATTAAATTATGACGTGTTTACATTTGCCCCACAGTTTTAATTGCTTTGGGGTAATTGTAAACATGTTTTACTGTGGTTACATTTCGTACTTTTCAGTAATCAAAGAGACCCCCACCCAACTACATTGTAGAGGATTTAGAGAGGGTTGTCACAGATGTGAAAAATAGTAACTACAGTTATCGTGAAGCTCAGGAGAGGTACTGAGTTCCTATATCGTGATAAATCATAGGTTAAAGGGACGAAATATACCAGTGACCAAAATTGGAGTTGGAAGGAGTACAGCTCTTTCTTCTGAAACAGAACAAAAAATCTTCAGTGTCTAATAGCCCGTGCGAAAATTGGTGTTCACAATTACCCCTCTCAAAGGGGTAAATGTAAACAGGTGGGGTAAATGTAAACTAGCAATTAAAAGCTGAAAAAAAGTCAACCTTATTATTTTAAACCCATTTTCAGAGAAAAGAAAGATCTAAATATAACACATTGTTTCTTTGTCACGCTTACTGAGGGTTGTGTAATGTTGAAATATATTTTAAATCAGTGAAAATTGTTTATAATTACCCTGGTCTGCCCTAATAATAATCCAGCCATCCACAATAATCTATTAATACCACGTTATCTTGCCGTATGGGTAGGATAGAGTAAAATAGCCCCACCTATTTTCATTGATATCACTTCCTCTGAACGCTCATTCACGTGATAGATTTGTACTTCACTTTGAAGTCATAGTATGTTGGTTGCTCTAGTAAAAAGTCCCTAAGTCATGGTCTATTGGTCTGTCCGGTTCACTGCACCGCCATGTAAAAAGTCTGCTCCACTCTAGCCTCTGGACGATGAATACAGACCGTTAATTATGCCCCACGCTTGTAAACATCTCCACCGTGTTGTGTTTTGAAGTTTACCGCCTTAGGGACAGGACTACAGATGTATCGCTTTCCTAACTGTGTGTAATTATTTATATCTTGATGCTGCAGCTTCGCTATGATGAGCCTTAGCTTCTCATTGATACATTTATTTTTATCTGTGTGTATATTCTGCTATTTGGAATAATACTGTCAAGTTTTGAAGCAGAAAGCGACATAGTCGTTTAGTCCTCTGAGATCGAGTAGTTGCCAACACCTTCATTTCCGATTTACCAGAAATTCGGAAATTCATAAGTGATGGATATTTTAAGATAGGTGAATGTGTCCAGACCTGTGGAGTAACGGTCAGCACGTCTGGCCGCGAAACCAGGTGGCCCGGGTTCGAATCCCGGTCGGGACAAGTTATCTGGTTGAGGTTTTTTTCAGCAAATGCTGGGTAACTTTCGGTGTTGGACTCCGGACTCATTTCACCGGCATTATCACCTCCATATCATTCAGACGCTAAATAACCTAGATGTTGATACAGCGTCGTAAAATAACCCAATAAAATAAAAATGGGCGAATGTCCTAGCTAACCGTTACTCCATAGCGGTGGACTGCAGTCATGTTGAAGGAGTGATTTGAATAGGCCAAATTACACAAGTGCTGATGGAAGATGTGACAACATCCTTCTAAAGCAAACCATTGTTAGGAGACGTTTTGACAGTACAATTTTTTGAGCAGCAAAGTTAAGATAAATAAAAAAGCACTGTCGCTGCATTTATCTAGAAAAAACGCAAGCAGTGCTTAATTTGTTTTCAGTTTGTATTCCGTGATGAAATTAAAATTTTACAGAGAAAAATCTTAAATACCTATGTGAGAAAATGTCTTGGAGAAGTGTTGAAGAAGGAATTTATAGTGCAGCATACGTGAAAGCTGGATTCAGGATTTAAGATTATAGACCGAGCAAAATACATAATATTGGAGAGAAAAGTATGAATAGTGTACTGTACAGTAGTGGCAAAAAAAACCGGACCTACCCTTGTAGCTGATTTCAGAGCCTTGTTCACTCCTGAGCACGATAGACTGGTAACTAAGACTTTCATTGTTCGAATCCTGCCTGGGAAGGAATTTTTTTTGTTTCTTATTCAAATTTATTCCCAATACTTTTCGATTGCAGCGATATTTTACTACTTAATTAACTTATTATTCCCAGAACATGAATTTTACCAGCTTATTTTCTAATGGGCTACGTCAGCAGTCGAAACTACATCAGTTTCAATAGATTACTCGCTATCTTGTGAATGCGGGCGTGGCATGCGAAGTGGCTCATTTCGGGGACTTTGATTATTCCGCCGGTCCGTTTTTTTTTTTGCCACTACTGTACATTACAGGGAGATCATCAGGGCCAAGGTCATAAAACTCGACAGCTGTGACAAATACGACAATCATGTCAGTTACGGCACATTTTTCAATATGTCATTTTTCATAAATATTTCAAGTTCCCCTTACATAACAGCCAAAATATTGTACATTCTGTCAGATTTAGAAGAACTTGTTTCATAAAAGCGACAATTGTTATGTATAACGTAAAGTTTACGTTTTCGCACTCTAGATGACTCAACATTTAATGCGATTATTATTGAAATAAAGTGATTTTATGACATTGTATGCAGATTGTCAAGTAATTTTGATAAGATTGCGATCTTAAATTTGATTCGAGAGAACAGGGATGTGTCCTAGATCATATATACCCAGGTAGCTCGGCGTTATAGGCTTTGACGGTAACAACTTTTGTCAGGTTTACTATGCTGCCATCTAGTTGTTACATAAGGAGTCACGTCATAATTCCCATTTGAATTGTATTAGCGACTGTACTACCATCTCGTGTTCGTTTACGGCGGACGGGTGGTGATCCTGGCGGTTGTTCTCTTCAAAGTGCAACCGATTTTAACATAGAGATGATCAGTCTATATGTGATCTGGAGATGTGTTTTTTGGTAAATTTTCATCCGATCTCAGCCATGGGCAGAAAGTTGAAGCTTGGAAGGAATTGCAGAAAAATCAAAGGCCAACAGAGCGGTAAGGCACAATACACCCGCTAGCAGATTCGGTGATAATTCGTCACCGATTTGGCTATGGTTTTGTTTGAGTGGTCGAAATTTCAATTTCAAATTTGTTTTGGCAAATTTAATGTCAAAGATTATGAATGGAAGTCTATTGAACATTCTGAACTAATTATATAGCAATTGATATTCGTTGTTTGATTATTGTTAACGAAGCCGGCTGATAGATATTCGTATCTTTTTCTGCTTTGTTAAAGTGGAGGTTTACTTTGTTTGACTTGTTTTAGAGGAAACATAGGATCATTTCATTTCGCACAATTGCACACACCGTTACTTGTAACCGATTCTGCACCTCCGTGCTTTGCGTCAAGGTCTGTTACTCACCGCGGGCCATCAATGTACTGTTTGAACAACTTGGTGTTGATTCCCTGTATGTATAGCAATAAACATAATTTTCAATCAGTATGATCTTACGATTCCTCTTCTCAGCCAGTGACCCATCCAATTCCTTTTCCTCTTCCTGAACAGTTTCAGCATCATTCTTTTTTCACCCACTCTGTCTAACACAGTTTCATTTCTTATTTTGTCTGTATACTTCACACGTTCCATTCTTCTCCATATCCACATTTCAAATGCTTCTAGTCGCTTCTCTTCACTTCGTCGTAATGTCCATGTTTCTGCCCCATACAATGCCACACTCCATGCAAAGCACTTCACTAAACGACATTTAATACAAGTTGAAAGCATTTCTTTCCCCTTCTACTCGCCTTGAGTTCGTCAGTAACAGGATGGTAGCTGTTACCTCTTATGCCTGCACCCCCCCCCAAGTTGTACACATAGGAAAATAAAATATTAAATAAAGTACATAAGTGAATATAAAATACAGTGACACAGATGTTCGACAATTACATGGTTCTGAGTATATTTTAGTGTCGTTCTTAGAATATTTTCAACTAATAATTAATTAAATTAAGGAATGTTAGTTTGTATTATAAAATCGGGGGGGGGGGGGAGTGACATAATGCAGATTGTCCCATTTTGTATGCTGTAGAGTAGCAACTAGCGGTGGAGAAAACATTTATCTTCTGCTCTCAGTAGCTTTTTAATGTGCCAGTTGATATAAATAGCAATAAAATGAAATATAAACGCTTAGAATAGACTTTCGAAAAATAGATTATCAGTAAAAATTTTCAATAATATAATTTTTCACTATGTTGAAAGTCAATTAGTCGAACATAAGTAAGATAGATAGTAGCATCTTCCCCTTCACGGATGGTTGAGAGTGTGAGTAGAGGGGAAGGCCTATCAACCAAACTGAAATGGGGATTAGTCTCTTCCTTAGTTCTTTTTTCCAGAGGTCCGCAGAAGATGCTCATTCTTCTATCAAAAGCTTCCTTTGCCATTGCTATCCTCCTTTTGACTTCTTGGCAGCAGCTCATGTTACTGCGTATAGTACATCCCAAGTATATGAAACTGTCCACTTGCTCTACTGCCTCATTTAAAATTCGTAAGTTTATCTTCTGCATTTTTCTTCCTGTGACCATGCTCTTCGTCTTATTTGCATTTATCTTCATTCCATACTGCTCACATCTGTCATTTAGTCGGCCTGGTTGGCGCAGTTGGTATAGCGCTGGCCTTCTATGCCCGAGGTTACGGGTTCGATCCCGGGCCTGGTCGATGGCATTTAAGTGTGCTTAAATGCGACAGGATTATGTCAGTAGATTTCCTGTTCTGTAAAAGAACTCTGCGGGACAAAATTCTGGCACACTGACGACGCTGATATAACCTCGACAGTTGCGAGCGTCGCTAAATAAAACATAACATTTATTTCTGTCATTTAGCTCCAGTAGCATATCGTTTAGTATCATTTCCTCTTCTGATAACAATGTCATATTATCAGCAAATCTTATGCACTTTATTCTTTTTCCTCCTACTACGTGCATGTTCTGAAAACAGTTCTTTACTAAATCCTCCAAGTAGAGGTTGAACAGGGTAAGTGATAAAGGACATCCTTGGCGTACTCCTCTCCCAATTTCACTTCCTTCTAACATTTCTTCTCCTATCCTGATTTTTATCGTGTTGTATTATAATTCAAAAGGGATAATCAATAATTTACTTTCTGATTTTAGTATAAAAATATAGGATAGCACATTTCTGGTGTGTCTAGGGCAGCGGTAACCAAAACTCTAACTGCAGTGATAACATGTGACAGAGAACCTATGAAGTAAGGAGACGGAGGGAAGGTACTTGGCATGAAAACTACAACCAGTGGTGGTTGCTGTACTAACATATTGATCAATCCCGCGGATAAAAATCTCAAGCTTTGCAGTATCATTAATGTCACTGCTGTCATCAAGAGCCAGTGAATAATATACGAATTTTCTTCCTTCTTTTTTTTTTTTAACCTTCCTCTTGATTATAATCAGGAATTTTCTAATTTCTTCTCTCCATACTTGGTCGAGAAATTCGTAGTTTTTCAAAATGAAAAACTTTTTATAGACAAGTTATTTAAGCTATTTTAATTATTACTATTTTGAGAAATTCTGTTCTATTAAAAGGTTTTAGAGCACGAGATATTTGAAACCCTATTAGGTAGCAGACTTCCTTACATTTATTTATGTCATCTTTTTCTTCCGGGCTATGATTTAAGCCATTTTATTCCTTGCGTTTAACAGTTCGTTGGCACATAATATTGAATGAGCTTTTCTACAATATTATTATTAAATGAATAAGTAATAAATAGTTACTCTCATCTAAAGATTAAGAAGATTAAAATTGAGATAAACCTAATAATTTTATCCTTCTAGGGAGAATATCAATATTCATGCACGTACAGAAGAATTATAGAAACACTTAGTGATCAGTAATAATAATAATAATAATAATAATAATTTATTCAGCGTGGCAATTAATGTTTCTACATACTCCTAATTGAACCGTTGAGCAAAGTAAACATATTACATTTTGTCCAACAGAACAACAAAAATGTTCTCATTCTTTACGAAACCACCTCTTACTGCTTGTAGAGACAGAGTTTGTAGAGCGACGTGATACCGCCACTGCTTGCCTACAGTACGTGAATAAAAAACACAGCAATGTACAGGAAACTCCTCGTACCCGTTTGAATGTCTGTGATTACACGATGTAATCACGATACCCGCTTTGGTCTCCGCTGGTCTAGGGCATAGTATAGCAATATTAATTATACTAATAACATAGTGGTAGTAGGCTTAAAGCAATGGTACTTCACTACAGCCTGATTTCGTGCCTTGAACCAGGGCTGGGCAAATTACTGACATCCAAGTATTTCAAATACAAATACAAAATACTTCAAATAATTGTATTTGAAATACAAATACAAAATATTTTAAAAAATTAACCAAAATACATTTGTATTTCAAATACTCAATAAAATATATAGGCCTAAAGAAATAAGAATATTACTGAAAATCTAAAATATTATATTAACAGTAAAAGTATTTTCACCTCGAAGTTTTATATAAACACTGTAACTGAACTTCTTCCTTTTCCCAGTCAGCAATGAAATTATGCTACATATGAATAATTACTGCTCCCTTTCAAAACAACCAGTTCCTCAAATGTTCATAAGATAAGGATCCCCTTGCTTGTGAATGAATAAATCCTGCAAAACAGAATAGTCTTTCTACAGGCGTAGAGGAACACAAACTTGTATTATATTTATAAAAGCTTGTTTCACTGTTGGGTAATTCTCTTAGAGTGCACAGGGTTGACCCTTTGCCATTGAAGAATTGTATGAGCTCATACTCCACAGCAGACAAGTTTTTCCTTTTTGCTTTTCAAAGTCTGTTTTACTTGAGTTTAAAACATAAAAATTGTTTTCATCGTCTGAACTGACCAAAGATGTAGCAGACAACTGCTCAGCTGATTTCACAACACATATTCTGTGTCCTCTTCTTATCACTTAGTGAGGAAATGTCAGGTAGCCATCTCATCTTCAATGATGGGTGGAGCAAGCTGCCAAAATAGCTCAATTTTCTTCTGGGATCAGATCAAACATCACTTTAAATCTTGATGAAAGTGAACTTATTAGGATTGGAGATACTTGGAATAGATCGCGTAGATTACTAGGTAACAGAATATGTAATCTGTTTTTAAGGGAAGTTAATGTGGACAAAAGTTGGTCGTAATAGCATGTCTTCTCATTTGCATTACATTAAGGGCTACGGCAATGGATTTCAGAACTGCACAATATTCTTCAATGTACTGAAACTCAACATCTTTGAAAGTTGGCAATCCCAGTTTTTCACATATACCGGTACTGTTTATATCATGTTTGAATTACAATATTTGAGAGATTGAGTCATAAAGCGAATTCCATCGAGTTGGGCAAGGAAACTTTAATGAATATTTCAAGACATCTGATATAATTTCTGAGTATTTGAGTCTCCTAGACGCATTCCATAATGCTAAACATTTAGCAAGTGTTGGGTGATGGATCCTTGATGCTGTTGGAGATTTCTTCATGGCATTAAGGAAATCATTGTGGCAAGAAAACTAGGTGTATGGCTAGCACAACTGAAATGGGTAGCCAAATAAGACAAAAATTCATTCTTCAAATCGAAATCCAAAACTTGAAGAACAAGAAGAAGAAAAAAATATTTTGAGTATTTGAAATACAAAATACATCAATTTTATGTATTTGAATACAAAATACAAAATACTTTCGAAAATCCTTACAAAATACAAATGTATTTCAAATACGTATTTGAAATACATGTATTTCAAATACTGCCCAGCCCTGCCTTGAATGAAGTCCATTTTGAACATTTATAATCCCAACACAGGTTCAGTCGAACACTATGGGATTCCCGTAACGTGAGGTCTGTATGATACCAAGCCTCCACCCAAGACGTACGAGTAAAATATCACACTGGCACAGGAATTCCTTGAAGAATACGATCCCAAAACCATGAATTCCACCCAGCGTATGTACTACGGACGTCACGACCAGGAAAGCTAGTGGAATGTAGTTTATAACGTAGTAATACAGGACGACGTTGGGTTTACAACGCAAGTTCAGCGAACTGTACTTCTCATTATGCAATTTGCTGGGATGTTGATTAGTGGTCACCCGGAACATAGCGATCGTCGTCACGCTGGAATTCTACTGTCCTTCTACTGCCCGAATTCGAAACCCGTCTGACTACTCGGTGTAGTCCCCGAATCCGAACACTACACGAAACATTTTATCGGAATGCCGGAACCGGAAGGTCGACGACCCTACTTGTGTGAACATTCGCCTCAGAACTGTTTTATGTTAACATCGTCCATTGTTCTCATGTTTTCTCTGCCTTTTTCTACTCCTGTTTCTTCCTGTGTTCATTACGTTACGTTAAAATACATTTTTCCCTCTTCAGATCGCTGAAATTTTTCCTAGCCGGACGTCATACTATTCATTCCAGTTTGAGTTTCTTCTACAGCTATTTTCATAACACCTTCCGCCCACTCTGTTTACATGGTCGTCCCGCTGTTTTCTTTTTATCTAGTTCCTTGGCATCACTCTTATCCCATTTTATTTCAGTCTTACTATGTAGAAAAAATTCCTAGGATTGAACTGAACTGAGCTACAGATAATAGAAACACTAGATATACAGGGACATCATTTTATTTTTACTTCAATTTTTATTGTACCTGAGTTTTTGAATGTACTTCACTCCCACCCTTCTCTACTAATGAAGTTCAACCGTCCTCCACACAGATCCAAGACCGCATATACAGTCATAGTAGTTTTACGGTCATAGTAAACAGTACGTTCCAAAAATATGTTCGCGTTTTCCAGCGACGAAAGAGCTTTCAATATTGAATCATTTTCGCACAGGTACTGTCCTCCATTTGCCTACGTCGTATCCCGGTTTCCCCCACCAGCTTTTATTCGCCAGCTAGTGGCTGGGCTGTCTTAGCTCTTTTCTGAGAACATTAATTTCTGTTAGGAATTTGACGTCTACGTAATATTATACAACTGTTTAAAATAACTTAAATATAAGGGCCTCGTTAAGTAATTAACTGTCACTTGATTTCCTCCCTTTCTACGACCCTACAGTAGATAGCATATCTGAGTAATTTTATCTTTTCGGATCGGGCAGAAGTGAAGATTGAATTTACAGTACGCAAAGTACTCTTTTATAGAGTAGGTACAGAATTATTTCAACATGAGTTACTAGTACGAAGAACGAAAATGGTAATTGGGATTAGGTACAATAGTCTATAGTGCTATAATATGCACATTAGAACTGAAGCCTGTATCGAAATGAACGGCCACCATTTTAAAACATGTGTTTATTATGATTATTTTTCAATTTAACTTCATTCTCTATATTGTACCCTAATGTGTTGTAGACAGTATAATATACACTGCATAATGAATACATCCACATGGACAGCTCAGTTCGTGAGTAAAAACACTCATCGTTAATACTGTACTGTATTTTAATTAAACAAAAACCTAATGAAAATGATCAAACTCAAAAGCGCAATATTTCCTAGCTTACGTAAATGGATGAACTACTTTTCTTCCCTCCTATACCTAGTAAAGTGATTTGTTTGTATTTTACGCCAGTATAATCGAACTCCAGTCGTGGAAGGGAGTAGCAAACTGTGTTTCCGGTTCTCAATTGTTAATCAAAAGGTATAGCCAGGTTAATATTATAAATGTTAGTAAAAATAAAATGATGTCCCTGTACAAATGTGCCCAGTTCTTAACGTTCATAACTAGGCTTAGGATCCGGGACACTTTAGCAACCAATGTACGCACAACTTGACTATAGAGTTCCTTGAATATAGTAGACAGACATACTGTGAATATAAACAACGACGTCAATGTGCAGAGTTGTATTCTACTGTTTACTACTAATTCCACAATTTGGGACATATGGCTGACATCTACGGCTGACCGCTGGGATCCAGAATACAAAGCAGAGGTTAAATTAAAAATAAAATACAATATGATTTTGCGGAGAGAATACAGAACAATGAAAATTTAAAAATAAAGTACAATTTGATTTCGGAGAAACGTGATATGAAAGTACAATGAAGAGTAATGAAATGAAATATATATATATATATATATATATATATATATATATATATATATGTGTATATATATATGTGTATATATATATATATGTGTATATATATATATATAACGTAGTGTTATACAAGTGATTGTGTAAAATGGATAATGAATCTCTAATACCATTAGACAAATTTTGTTATGTCCTCATTAGAAAATTTAAGATAAAAGAGAATGGTACAATCTAGTGACGGTAGAAAATGAAGTAGGATACATACTTCACAAGTTTTCATGTCCCTCGGCGACGTTGAAGGCGTTAGCGTTGACAATGAACAACCGTGCACATACTTGCAACTAGTTAAAAAAAACTGTTCACTGTGAATTGAAAATGCACTATGATGGCCTGAGTTCGTTTCGTAGGGATAGTCGGAAGAATACTGTAGTCTACACCTGTGGAGTAACGGTTAGCGCGTCTGGCCGCGAAACCAGGTGGCCCGGGTTCGATTCCCGATCGGGGCAAGTTAACCTGGATGAGGTTTTTTCCGGGGTTTTCCCTCAACCCAATATGAGCAAATGCTGGGTAACATTCAGTGTTGGACCCCGGACTCATGTCACCGGCATTACCACCTTAATCTCATTCAGACGCTAAATAACCTAAGATATTGGTAAAGCGTCGTAAAATAACCCACTAAAATAAAATAAAAAAGAATACTGTACCTCTGATTACGAACCGATTGTACATTACCTCACATGTAAACAAAACTCAATGTGACAGCTCACTCCATCTGCACTCCGTTGCACTGTAACTTCACTTCATTCTTAAGTTGTCTCGGATCCTAAGCCTGTTCATAACTAAGAATTGTATTTTTAGAAACTATTAGTATTCCAAGTATAGCTATGGTTATAAACTATTAAGCAGTACCCTCACTCTGAATTAATGATGCCACTGGGATTGGAAGCTCTAACCAATTGTATTGAATGGTTACACTCATATGAAATCGAGGAGTTTGTTTTCTTCAGTTAGGACGAGATTTACGCGCCTTCCATTTTATTTAAAAATGAGCCGGTTTCTCTTACGTTTTAAAATAAATTCTGGGTTTTTGAATCGGATAGTTGTTGAATGTCAGGATATTTCCGAAGAAATATAGCACGACCTTTCTTGTACGATTTCTTAATAATATTTTGCTGTTCTAATATGTACTGAAAATTTGCTATTCTAATATGCTGAATTGCCACGAACTAAACTGAAATGCAGCGAATGGAAGTCAGCTGTATACCAACGTGCTAATCTTAGCGTTCCTTCAGTCTGTATTATCTGCCCATACGACGCTACATAAAACCTTCCTGCGATCGATCAAAAGGAAATGTAGACACTATTTTCTCGGCAGTCGCGTTCGATGAATAACAGTAAAAGGTCGTCGACATTTGTGCAAAACCTGTTTACAGGCGAATGCTTTGTACGACGGTAGTAGAAAGACGCCGATTTTAAATCAAAGATGTGAGTGACGCAACAACGAAATCCGCTACACTATATAGACAGTTGAAGTTATGTGGCAAAAATGTACATATTTTGTCTGTGTGTGTTTGCAGCATGCGTTTTATGCGCGTGGTAGGTGTATTTTGTATCTTTACGGTACAGTAGAACCTCTAAAATGAATATCTTGAGAAAGACAGTTGGATAATCCACCGACCGCCTAATAGGATGACGGATAATCGGGATTCTGCTTTACCGTTCAGTTAAGGGGTTAGGTACAGCTTACAGCAGTAAAATTTTTCGAAACATTCAACATTTTTTTCTTCCATTACTGTATCTTGTACAATAATGAAAATTGGTATTTGTAAAACACAGGCCTTCTGATATATGAAATATATATATATATATATATATATATATATATATATATATATATATATTCACGATTTAAAAAAAAATTATTTATATATTTTTTTTCAAAATTCAAAATGGTGTCATTTCACTGTGCAATGATGAAGCTTTTCCCTCATAACTCATAAACTTGTCAACGTTTTCACGTTCTCTCTCTTTTATTTTATTGCTGACACTCATGTTTACAATATCATGCTCTTTGAACTACTTTCCTTAGTAAATAATATATATTTTTTAATTTTGTGTTAGTAGAAAATACTGATATTTGACCATTTTTTTTAAATGTATTTATTTTTTATCAGACAATCTATCAAAGGTAGAGAAGTGATCTTGCATCATATTGTAGATATGACATGCATAAATACATACAAAAAATTTAATCACAGAATGTTGGATAGTTTTGAATTATGTGGGAAAAGCTTCATTACTGCACAATGAACTAAATTTAAAAAAAAATGTAAATAATTTTTTTAAATCGTAAAAATATATAGGGGAGAGTTGGGTAGTATCGGACATCGGGTAATATCGGACAGTGCGTTTCTTTCATGTACCACCACATGGTAGTACCTAAATGACATGGTTACGTTTCTGTATGCGACATCACAGAAACGTAACCATGTCATTCAGGTACTATCATGTGGTTGTAGATGAAAGAAACTCACTGTCCGATATTACCCGATGTCCGATACTACCCAACTCTCCCCTAGGCTCTATATTTTTTTTCATATAGCAGGACAATGTTTTACACATACTAATTTTCATTATTGTACAAGATACAATGATGGAGGAAAAAAATGTTGAATATTTCCAAAATTTTACTGCTGTAAGCTGTACCTAACTCCTTAAGTAAAACCAGAAAAAATATGCGGGGAAGCATTACGCCAGAATCAATAATTATTATTTAGGTAATTTTACATTTTAGGCTGTGACACCATTTTAAGCATTTTTAGTTCAAATACAATTAACACTCATTCTGCTCTACTGTGTGTGAAGCGCATAAAAGATTCCAAATGTTCAAATTTAACAGCAAGGAATAAAATATGCCAAACCTAAAAAGTCGGGCCTTAATGGTGAGATATTGTCATGAAGATGTAAGAGGGGAAGCTGCTTGGAAAAAGCTGTTCCAACCCCCATTGTATTTCATGATCTTCCAGCGAACAAAATCTGATAACACGAGTTAGAATCCGATGTCTTTCTACCGCTCGGAGTCTCGGTTCTGGTTAATCTTCAAGGACTGGGCCTATCTAGTTTGCTGGTCTTTGTAGTGCCATGCCGACACTAGCCGTTAAAACATAGCGGGATCCTCCGTTCATGTGGTCAGCAAAGCACAAGGTCGTAGCTATAAACCGAAACAGCGCTCTCCGCCCGAGAAGAGTAAATATATAGGCCTACTGTACAGTAATTCCTGGGAATATAAATTGCACATACAGAACCTATAGACATAAACTTCACCGAACCAAGGTATAGAACGATACACTGATTCTTCCTGGTTAAGATTTTTCTTTTATTGTTTGCACATACGTTACGTGTATTTATATTAATAAAAAGAACCTCTTATTTCCAGATTTTATTCGAAACATTTTGAAATTTCGGAAGACGCTCTGATCATTTTCGAATGTCTTTATGCTTGGCTAAACACGATGTTGTCATAAACACTATAACAGTTATTAGTTACTTTTTTTCTAACCTAGAAATTAACACTGTAATAAATTGATATGTCTCCTCAATGGTCTAGTGGCCTAGTGTTTACCGTGGTCGTCACTGCAACCCAGGTTCTCGAATACAAACCCGCTTAGGGTAATAAAAGTTCTCAGAATCGTTTCTTTCGGAAGTATATTTACGGTTTATTGGTAAAGGCTTTAGCCAATATTTACCAGCTATTCATAGTCTACGTTTAAATTCCACAGTGTTAGTATAACGGCCCGTATGGTGATCCGAGTATGGTGCTTTTTTTTTTTCAACCATTAATTAATATGCATATATACATGCATGCATACATACTAGAGATGAATAAAACTAACAGCCGCTCTCGCTCGCTGTGTTCGTGCATCGTAACTTGGAATAACATACATCGTTGAAATAAATAACATTATAAATGTTTAAATGAGACAAAAAGACAAAACAGAACAGTATCTTAGTTATCAAAATGTTCTGATTCTATTATATAATATTACCTATGGTTTTATAAATAAAAAAAATTCTCAAATAAGTTTGCATTTCTAAGAAACATAAAACATGACATTAATATCTTTTTACTTGAGATTGCACACTTGATCTTGAACATACGAAAAGAAAATTCATAGCCCTTTAATAAGGGTCTAGTAATTAAATAAAGACTGGGGAACGGATTATTATACACTGAAAGGTAGAGATGATATTTCAAATAGCCTACTTGATTGTTTATATAATAGTTGTCAAAGCAGATAAAAGTTCAGTCAGGTATAAACAACTGTGGCGATTCAAGGCTGATTGACTTCGGGAGACGATCAATATCGAGTCTTGGAAGACTCGGAAGTCTTTACGTGAAGGATGCGACGTAATACAACATCGTCGTGCGGATTTTCGGCTTTGCGGGCGTTCTTAGTCTCGCTTTCTCGATCATTGTTCATCTCAAATACACATATAGTAGAAAAGAAGAGAAGGCCTGATAGCCTTATCTCTGTTAGGTTAAATAAATAAATAAATAAATGAATAAATACTAAAAAAAAATAAGAACATACAAACATAACCTACAAACATACATACATTTATACGTCTTTTTTGTCCGTAACTCCCAATTAAAATAAATAAATACATATTTCTGTGCAGTGACAGGGCCCTTAGCTTCTTATTCTCCCCGACACTAAGGGCGGGCTCGTATGCCGAGAAGCGTAGACCACTTCGTTCGTCAGAGACTATCCAGAGTGCATCACAGGCGATAGATCCAGTCCTATACTGGCCGCCGTCCGGCTCTGAACGAACTCCTCCTACACAAATATGTAGAAATATGCAAAAGGAAGAAATTTCGTCAAAGTGATCCATTGACAGTCTTATTCTCTAATTAGTATACGAGAAATATCATGAGGAAAAAAAATTCTTCAGTCCTCTCCAAATAGCTACGCTTAGCACTAGTTGAGAAATACTGATGTTGACTAATCTTTCTTTCTTTTTTCTTTCTTTTCTTTCTTTCTTTCTTTCTTTCTTTCTTTCTTTCTTTCTTTCTTTCTTTCTTTCTTTCTTTCTCTGCTTAACTTCCTCTCTAATCCTATTTACTCACCACTGCGGGTATGGGAGGAAAAATTAATTTGATGGCACAATAGACATCTCACAAATGTGGATCTCACTGGTTATGAGATCGATATGACGCAGGGCCACCGCTGAGATATCACAGGACAATCCCATGACAACGGACAAATACCCAGTCCCGTGGACGGAAGATAAATTTCTTCCATTGCCCACACCGGGAATGGAACATCGGATCACTTGATTGGAAAGCTCACGCACTATCCGTATAGCCAAAACAGCGCTGTATACGAAAGAGGGCTGCATAGTTCTTGTGGAAGGTATCCTGAACGTGTGCAACATTTTTGCTAAAGGAAAAAAAAATTAAAGCGTTTACGCAGGACTTAAAGGTAGGCTATTAATTTTCACTTATTCATTCGAAGAAAGCACTAAGAGGTCGCGGGCTGAAAACAGTTCCTATACAGTAATGTAATTACGAAAAATAGCAGTGACATTTGGCTCTGTTGCAAGAGAAGAAAACTGATATCCTGAAGATGAAAAGTAATTCGCTTTCTCGGCGGTATTGCTCGTATGAGACGATTTTTTGCTTCGCCATAAATGACGACAAAGAGAAAGTATTCTGACGACGCGGCAACGCGCTGTCGAGTAAATTAGCTTTTAACGAAGGGTAGCCAATTTGCCCTAAATCGTGGCGTGTCACTCCATTGCGCAAAATTATATAAAAAAGGCAATATTAAAGTGAAATTCATAACCTATTTTGCTTAAAATGTCGAGTCAAACGTATGCAGCTGAACAGCGAGTTAGTCATGTATACATGGCCTCAAGAATTTTATCTTCGTGATCACAAATAGATGTAAGGCTGACATTTTAAAATAATTATATTGATTAATTTTAACATTGCATGAAAGTCATGGATTCATAACCTTAACAAATTACAAATTAACAATTTACAAATAACAAGTAAAAGATTAAAAATGCTTGCAAACTGTGTTTCACAATGCTATCTTATTAATTTGTAAAGTTTGACGAACTTTACAAAATCAGCTAAAGAAATGTACAAATAAGCATTATTGGTTATACAATATTGCCAACGAGAGTTTACAAAAGTCGCTAAGGAGCAGAGCTAAAATCGCTGTATTTTTACCGTTATCGATACTAAAATAGATTATTCCAAGCTTGTTGATTCACATTTCACCAACAGAAAATATAAAGTATTGTTAAATAGAATTAAAAGTATTCAGATTTTTATATATTGGCGACAATGGAGTTTCATGTGATGTGACTGGTCGAGTATACCAATACGTCTATTACCCTAGATCATATATACCCAGATAAGTCCGCCTTATAGGTTTTGAGGTTAACAACTTTTGTCAGGATTACTACGCTGCCATCTAGTTGTTACATAAGGAGTCACGTCATAATTCCCATTTGAATTGCATTAGCGACTGTACTGCCATCTCGTGTTCGTTTACGGCAGACGGGTGGCGATCCTGGCGGTTGTTCTCTTCAAAGTGCTGCCGATTTTAACATAGCGATGAGTTATCTGTTACATATATGATCTAGGCTATTACTTAAATGACCAAAGTTAGCGCCAAATTCAGTCAAATAAGTAAATAACAGATTTGTATAGTAATTGATATATTTATTTTTATGCATTTTTGTTAAAATTTTAAAAGGAACTAGGCAAAGATTATTATTCTCGCATGTTTATCCCGGCGGCAGACTTCTACAGCACAGGGATACAAAAGTTGATCCTCCATGAGAATGTTTGCTTGTGTGTAGATACTGAGTGAACAGATAGCTTCCTTACCGCGAAGCGGAAACTTGACTCTCAGGCTTACCGTTTCTACAGTACGATTATTTAGTCCTGACAGTCCCCGGAGAAGTGCGCCTGGGTCAGGCGAGTCCACTTAGTTTCGCCAAGGGGTGTTTGGGTTAGTCTCTCGCTTGCCTTCGGAGCGCTCGGATGTCATGCGTGCTATAGAGAGGTATGTTTCAGTTCAATTAAGCTGTACTCCGGAGCTCCCCCCACTACTATTACTTCCCCTCTTTCGCGTCGCTGAGCTGTCAGGACTAAATAATTGGTCTGTACAGGCCGATTACGGAGAGAGCGTATTACGGGTGAATAAACATTACTATCTCCTTTTGCGTCTTAGCCTTAGTATACCATAGTTTTCGTCGAAGTCAAGGCAAGATTGTGGTTTTTTTTATATATAATTTATAATTTCAACTACGGAAGGAACGTGCGGGGTTGCCTGCAATGAACCTTAGTGTAGTCAGCTGGTGTAGCTGAGAATGTGCCTAACTAAGGGGGTTAGCACAGTAGATAACCTCCCACTTGGGGTAGTCATAATCATAATGTAGTGGATCGCTCTCTCCCCAGGAGAACAGTACAATATAATGGATGATTAAAGCAAATCGTTATCTTTGGGAAAAAAATTTAATTGGTTATTTAACGACTCTTTATCAGCTCCTAGGCCGTTTAGCGTCGATGGAATTGATGATAGCGAGATGGTATTTGACGAGGTGTGGCCGAGCATCCACTGTTAAATTACCTGATATTCGCCTTACAGTCCACACCTGTGGAGTAACGGTTAGCGCATCTGGCCACGAAACCAGGTGGCCCGGGTTCGATTCCCGGTCGGAGCAAGTTACCAGGAGGTTTTTTACGGGATTTTCCCTCAACCTATTATGAGCAAATGCTGGGTAACTATCGGTGCTGGACCTCGGACTCATTTCACCGGCATTATCACCTTTATCTCATTCAGACGCTAAATAACCCGAAATGTTGATAAAACGTCGTAAAATAACCTACTAAAATAAAAAATTCGCCTTACAGTTGGGGAAAACTCGACCATGTAATCAGCCCAAGTGGTAATTGAACCCACGTTCGAACGCAACTCCAGAACAGCATGCAAACACGATACTGCTTGAGCTACGCCGGTAGTCTTAGGGAAATAGACTGAAAATAGTTTTTGATGCAGGTCAATGGACCGATAAATGCCGACATGTAATATTTCATCATAAAATGAATTTGCAGTTCTAGTATATATTTTTAATATAATTAAAATTATTTTTTAGTTATGTATTCTTCATAGTGGATAACTCTACTTTACATTCACGGACCGGCCGTTCCATCTCTTCACATATTTGGCCAGTCTTTCCGTAGTAGGACTAAAAATAATTTGAGGATTCCTCGAGTTCCATTCCAACTATTCTTGCCCTCGAGTTCGTGGGTCTGACTGGAACATATGCGGGCCTTGACTGCAATTGGTTAGCGCTAGATTTTAGGTTAATCTTTTTTTTCCCCCTGAATTTGTACCTGCCAGAAACATTACATAGGTCTACACACTTCAATTAATATTAAAATCTAGATAAATGGTTTTTATATTTATTTATTTATTTATCAGCTGCTTGTCTATGCGGATGACGTGAATATGTTAGGAGAAAATCCTCAAACGATTAGGGAAAATACGGGAATTTTACTTGAAGCAAGTAAAGAAATAAGTTTAGAAGTAAATCCCGAAAAGACAAAGTATATGATTATGTCTCGTGACGAGAATATTGTACGAAATGGAAATATAAAAATTTGAAATTTATCCTTTGAAGAGGTGGAAAGATTCAAATACCTGGGAGCAACAGTAACAAATATAAATGATACTCAGGAGGAAATTAAACACAGAATATATATGGGAAATGCCTGTTATTATTCGGTTGAGAAGCTTTTATCATCCAGTCTGTTGTCAAAAAATCTAAAAGTTAGAATTTATAAAACATTTACCGTATATTACCGGTTTTTTTTATGGTTGTGAATCTTGGACTCTCACTTTGAGAGAGGAACATAGGTTAATGGTGTTTGAGAATAAGATGCTTAAGAAAATATTTGGGGCTAAGAGGGTTGAAGTTACAGGAGAATGGAGAAAGTTATACAACAGAACTGCACGCATTTTATTCTTCACCTGACGTAATTAGGAACATTAAATCCAGACGTTTGAGATGGGCAGGGCATGTAGCACGTATGGGCGAATCCAGAAATGCATATAGAGTGTTAGTTGGGAGGCCGGAGGGAAAAAGACCTTTAGGGAGGCCGAGACGTAGATGGGAAGATAATATTAAAATGGATTTGAGGGAGGTGGGATATGATGATAGAGGATGGATTAATCTTGCTCAGGATAGGGACCAATGGCGGGCTTATGTGAGGGTGGCAATGAACCTCCGGGTTCCTTAAAAGCCAGTAAGTAAGTAAGCGTCTATAAATTTCTCAAATATGATGTTAGTGACTATTTTCTTAGATTATAGGCCTACTAACGCTCCAGCAAACTTAAAATATAGCAACCCTTTTCTCATTCTGCCTTTGACATTTCCATTAAACTTGCAGGAAATAATGGCCTCGGTCCTTTCAACGCTGCTCTCATGAGAAGAGAGCGTCGGATACTCCTATCAACTCGAATGGAATGGAATTTACGGAAGGGAGAGCACTATGGCCCAGCACTGCGACCTATTGCGATCTTTTGCGCTAATCCTCAAGCTAGGCGCATTTCCAAACCCTCACCGGCTGACTACACTAAGGTTCGCTACGTAGCCAAGTTTCGAGCAGGCAACGTCCCTAGGCCAGCCCCCCTCCGTGCGTCAGGGAATGCTATGGAATGATGACGAAATGGAGAAATGTTGACGAAATATAGATAACTGATATAGGGAAAAATGGGAGAACTCCGAGAAAAACTCCAACTGCGACCTTGTCCGTCACAAGTGTCACTATGAAAAATCCCAAATCTGACCGGGACTTGTACTCGGGCCGCCTGCGTAACAGACGGAGGTCTGACCGCAGAGGTTCATCCTAGGTTCAAAACCACAATTAATTGTATACATTATTTTAATGTACCGAAGTACATATGATATTTCCATGCAGATATTCTGCGTCATCATACGATGAAAGAGTTCTCTGTTCCATTACTCTTTCATCGTATGATGACGCAGAATATCTGCATGGAAATGTCATATGTACTTCGGTACATTAAAATAATATATGTGATATGCGTAAATCACTTCGTGATTTAAGACGGCACTTATTCCGTCGGATCCCGGCCAACTAGTCACTCATAACGAATGCACCTCAGCACATGTGTGGACTTATGTCCTACGTTCATAGACACCTATGACGTAGTGCAGAGGGCGGCCACTAGAGGGAACCTAGGAGTTGGAAATTAAACCGAGACGATTCTGTCCGACACCGGGATGGGTATCCGGTGTTTCTTAGTGGATAAAGCATCAGCACGTAGAGCTGAAAATCCGGGTTCAAATCCCGGTGCCGGAGAGAATTTTTCTCTGTTCCATTACTCTTTCATCACAATTAATTAGTTATTTTCTTTTCTAAAGGCGATAATTGCATGCGGGCAATGCCAGAAACAAAAGTATTAAGCAGCGGTTGATTCACTGATAGCTAAAATATTTTAGCATTAAACGGTGGGTGAGAAAATTCTAACTCCTTGATTCATATTCAACGAACTGTTTGCAATCAAAGAAGCACTTCTTATATATCATAATTTCACTGTTGCTAGATAAAAAAAAATACCTTCACAATTTCCAAAAGCGCAATTTTGGCGATCAAAGATCTGTTTTCATCTTATGTATTGGTAACCGAAATTCATAATATTTCCAAAATACTTTCTAATAATAAGTATAGTAATGGCAAAAAAAAAAAAAACCGGACCGACACTTGTAGCTGATTTCATAGCCTTGTTCACTCCAGAGCACGATAGACTGGTAACGAAGACTTTCGTGGTTCGAATCCTGTCTGGGAAGGGAACATTTTTTTTTTTGTTCCTTGTTCAAATTTATTCCCAATACTTCTCGATTGCAGCGATATTTTACTACTTAATTAACTGATTATTCCCAGAACGTGAATTTTACCAGCAATCGAAAAGTATTGGGAATATATTTGAATAAGGAACAAAAAAAAAAGTTTCCTTCCCAGGCAGGATTCGAACCACGAAAGTCTTAGTTACCAGTCTATCGTGCTCTGGAGTGAACAAGGCTCTGAAATCAGCTAAAAGGGTTTGTTTTGCCACTACTGTGCATACTGTAACTAGCTTTTTACAAACATATGAAGCACGAAACCTTAATTGGACGGTGATTAGCAATAGTGATTTAAGCGCCAAAAATCCGTTTCGAGATATTGGCCTTGAAATAAATCTGTTTTTTTTTTTATAAAACATTTTATGGAAGAAGTATTATAACATTCATACTACTACAAAAATAGCACAAATAATACCAAAAAAAAAAAAGCTAACCGATTTTTAATAACAGACCAGCAGTTGAATTAATATTTCAAAGCAAAATAAATAAATTAAAGTTCTTTAGTCCAAGTCGGTTACTGATAGGAAGTACCAACTTTGGGTTTTTAGGCTGTGATTTGAAGAAAGTGTTGTCTGTGTCTGCGCTGCTGTTCTTTATATACATCATGAGACGCATTACTTTTAAGGAAATATAAAATTTGTTACAGTTCGGATTGCGGTCCACAAATTCAATCAATATATCTAAATTAATCTTACGTTGAATAATTTGAATTTATCACATTTTTCATTTTTTGCATTTTTACTTCTAGACTACCTTCATACCTTCAATGTGTGGAATATTAATCTCTAATTAGGGTGCTATTCATAGACATTTCGCTAGCCCGGACTATGAGCGTGCTAAACTAGCCCCGGCTATCGACTGGCTACTTGTACAGGATTCATATCATATCATATCGCTAACACTGGTTTGTGAATACGAAAAACGTTACTTCTCTGATCATCCACCGGAAGCCCGCGCTAAGAATGTCTATGAATATGGGTGTCTTGTAAAAACAAGAAAAAAAAAGAGCTGTCAGAAATATCGCGAATTCCGAATTGCCTGGATTTCACTGTAATAGATTTTTCGTTGGTTAAATTGAAGCGAGATTAGTTTTCTTAATGTTATTAATACTCGTACAAAAGATATGAATGAATTCTCAGTTTTTGTTAACAAATTGAGTCGTTTGTTTTACTTTCATAGAGTCTAATTCAGGCACCTAAAACTTACACTCTAGTACCTAAATGTTCGAGTCTAGTAAATGAGTAACACAAACAATGAATCCATGATCTTGCGCATATCCTAAGAGCGTTGCTTAAGTCGGTCTTTGCGATACAGGACACACGTGGACGAGCTTCTTCATGGTATTCATTGTTGAGCGTGGAATGCATGTCTCCTGCAGGGCCAGTTGCTAGTCAACCAGAGAATTGTATATTTAGCGCTGGAAAGAACTGTGCGCTACCTTCCTGCATTTCTGTAAAGAAGGCCGGGGAGAGTGAAAATAGGATCCACACGTAGAGCCTGTAAATGAGACCATTAATATAAGCATTCATATACGCTCTTGGTGATGATATAGATGATAAAAATTAATGAGATTATGATTTATGATTGTGGAATAATAAGGAATTTATTAAACAGAAATAACCGGAGAAACCTATTATTCCAAAACTGCTTCATGAATGAAAATGTCTCACCTCACACCCCGTTTTCCCCTTTAAGGCAAAAGAGACGCAACCACAAAACGGTATGTTCTATGTAGGACCTATACATAAATCAAGAATGGAAAATATTCTGTACAAACTCTCGCATGATCTTATTGGAAACTATTAGGCCTACACTTTTACTACGTCATACTACTTTTGACCAATAAAACTGTGATAAGGACGTGTTTCAACCAATCATGGCTTTTTATCACTTCCCTAGCATTTGTTTGTTTTTATCACTTCCTTAGCATTTGTTTCTTTGTTTTACAACATTTCAAACTGAAAATTCTTTACTATAAAACATGATTTGCGATTGTTATTTGTTTCCCACATAGTCAACTGAAAATGGCTGCTCTGTTCAAACGTTTTGGTAGAACTAACATTAGTGAAATAGAATTTTAGTAAGTCAATTAATACCTATTTTATTGTAGTAGAGTACTTTATTTCTTCTAATCGTTATATACTTTCTTCTGTTTTTATCACGTCCCCACCATTTGTTTCTTTGTTTGCCAATATTTCAAACTGCAAATTCTTTACGGTACTATAAAACATGTTTTGCGATCGTCATTTGTTTCCCGCATAGATAAACTGAAAATGGCGGCTCCTTTCAAACGATTTGGTGAAGCTAACATTAGTGAAATAGAATTTTAGTAAGTCAATTAATATTTTATTGTATTAGAATACTTTATTTTTTCTAATCTTTATATACTTTCTTCTAATCATGTAATAGTCAATTAAATCCCACTCGAGTTTTGATTTTCTCTTAAATAAATCGTACAATATTCTGGTCACGAGACATAATAATATACTTTGTCTTTTCGGAATTTACTTCCAAACCTAATTTCTTTACTATCTTCTAGTAAAATTTCCGCGTTTTCCCTAATAGTTTGTGGATTTTCTCCTAACATATTCTCGTCATCCGCATAGACTAGCAGCTGATGTAACCCGTTCAATTCCAAACCCTCTCTGTTATTCTGGACTTTCTAATAGAGAACAAACAGATACATTATTTAAATTGTGTGATTATAAGAGCGCTCTCAATTTAATTCTCGCTAGGCCATTGATTAGATGCGAAATCTGGTCATCATAAAGTTGTACCAAAGTCTTGAACCAATTAACATAGAAAGACAGACAGAATTGAAGCAAGATGGAAAGAAAAGTTTGACTGTGTGTACGAGGCAAATGTTCGTTACGGGTCATTAATTGCTATCGAGTTGTAATTATTTCTGCAAATTGGCTGCTTTCTCAACACTGAAATGTGAGGACAGTTCTTAACAGTGACCGGATGTGAAATTGGCCACTTCTCTACTTTTCCTATCCTTGGGCTGAAACTGTGGGTCGTATCTGAAAGGAGGAGGTCCTCCACCGTCCTTCTTTGCAGTGACGTCAGCACCAGAATGAGTGCACAAAACCAATAATTTCCAGATGGGAGTATCGCAAGCAGTCCGGCGCTTTGTGGCCACTCTGTAATATTAGACTGAATTAAATGGTTAAACCGATGCCATTAATATTAGGAACGGGAACGCGAGTTATCCACGCTTGAGGTTCGGCAGCTGTTGTAGCGTGGGTGGTCGCCGACGTTGCCACACAGTTACAAAATTTTGTTCACACCATCGAAGATTACATTTTGTGGACGGTCTAAGCATTTCGATATTAGTCGTTCTCGGAAATTTACTCGAGAATTTAAATTTTGTTAAATTGTGTTAACTCTCATCTGATAATGTGTCACTTTATGCTGTGTTTTTATTGTTCTTATCCGTAACTGGTATCTAAAGTGTTCTTTCTAGTGGGTGAAGAAATAATGATGCTGAAACTGATCGGGAAGAGAAAGAAGATTTAGTTGGGTCACGGCTGAGAAATAACTGCCTGTTGTAGGCTGAACTGGAAGGAATGGTGAACGGGAGAAGAGTTCGAGGTAGAAGAAGATATCAAATGATAGATGACATTAAGATATATGGATCAAATGCGGAGACTAAAGACCCATTCACAATGAAAATTAAACATGACATAAGCGTTAACTTAAGAATGTAAACGTTATGGTAAAATCACATCATTCATGATGGGGACATAAACATAACCGCAAAGATACTTGGTAACCATGGAAACGTAAGGACGCCATTTCCTCATATTCTGTCGTATACTTCAGCGCTTCGCGATTGTGTACTGTTTGCAAATCAGGTAAGTATAAGCATAAAAGTTTGGAATTCGCAAACTTTCATGTTAATTCTAACGGCAATGTTAATGTCAGTGTTTATGTGAATCATTATGAATAATCCCACTTGATAACCTTACCGCAAACTTCTGTGTTTATGTTACGGTTATGTTTAATTTTCATTGTGAATATGCTTTAAAAGGAATGCAGAAAATAGAAAAGATTGGAGAATACTGGGTTTACAATGAAATACCTGTCCTTGGGCAGAATGTGAATGAATGAAGTGTACATGAATCGGAAGAGAAATCTGTATGATAAAGGAGGGAAGTGGGTTCAAAAACTGATCTCATACGGCGTCACCTTATATATCTTTTGTGCGTCCCTACTATATCCCTAAATCGCCTATAATTTTTACTAAAATTTACTGCACTCTATTAATTGGTATTAGGAGAAGTTCCCTTAGTTTCGTAAAGGAGTTCCCAGAAATGTGAGCTCTTCTTTGTACTTAGATATCGTATTCCCGTAACGAATGCCAGTCTATTTCATTTGTCTTTAAATAACTATCAAGAGGGATCCACTCATTTTCAAATCTTTATGTAGGTAATGCTTACAGCTAGGACTCGGAAGTTGAAATATCATCTTCTTTCTGAGACGTCACAGACAATGCAGAATGCAATACAAACGCATTTCACTTCAACACGAAGTATTCTACTTTTTGTGGATTTTTGTCCTTTTCTCCTTATGAACGGACTTTTTTTTTACAGTGTAGTCGTAGTCTGTATTCAAGAACCTACCGCAGATTGCGTATTCAATTCGATTGCATCTTGCAGAAATTTTCCTTATGGTTGCACCAGCTTCGACTTCTGATCACATGTGTTATGTGCTTCCCCCATTCAACGCAACAGAACAAATACCGCAGCCGCAGTGCCAGCAGTCAGCATATTGTATCTCACAAAATAATACGTAAAAATGTCGAAAGTAAAACAAAGCAGACAAAGTTTTTTGCGACAGTTAGTGACTGACAATGTATTTTCCATAGATGAAAGTATACTTATATATATATATATATATATATATATATATTACCGTTATAATCATGGTCATTTTTTTAAATTTTAATGTTATATTTTCAGAAACTTAAGGTCATTTTATAGGCCATTTTTCTGTGGTTTTTAGGTTATCAACTTCCGAGTTCTACGTATAGCCAATATGTTCATTTGACAGACAACAATCTGTTATCTGCTTAAGCTGAGCAATTTATAAGACCTCATTTACTCTTTAACAGAACTTTTGAGTACCTCCAAAAATAATGTAACCAATAACAGTCTACCTGACGGCTTTGTAGGAGAAACTAGAGTGTCACCACAGTCTAGTGCATACAGTCACGAAGCTCAATACGTGGGGAATATTCATCCATAGATAGTTCCTAACCACTAGGATCGCTACTATCACCTCATCACAGACAATGTGAAATAGTACTGGCAGAGTCTATTGTTCCTAGTAACCTCAACAACTCAAGCTTTGTGAGTGTATATACTAGACTGTGGTGCCACATTCTGTAAATACTAGGGCATTCGATAAGTAATGGTAACAATGCTGTAAATCAGTGCTCCTAGCGGTAACCATTTGAATATTGTAGTAAGTTACGTAATAGACCAGCGATTGTTTCATAATTTTGCAATACGCATCTCGAAGTATCTATATTTTGTAAATACAATGGCTGTTTCTGATTTGTTGTAAACAATACAGCCCTAAAGGTGCTAAGAAAGATGATTCATAAAAATCCAAGTTGCAAGAGAAAAACATGCAACTCTGTGCTTTAGGACATTATAAGAAGGCTGTGGGAGAGAAATCGTACAGTATTGAACTATTGCAAGTTAGATGGAGCGAGGCATTCTCTTTCAATCAAGAGTTGACACCCGAAGAACTTTAGATTGATCAGTGAGAGAGATATCCAGAAATGCTGATAGAGCTGGAGTCCGCCAAGAATTTGGCAACGTATTATTGCTTTGGCAGGAGACTATATTTGAAGTATGTAATGCCAAAAATAACCTAAATAAATGTAGTGTGGAACAATAACTATGTTGCCATTACTTTTCTAATGCCCTAGTATTATTTCCTCCATCATTCTGTGCCGGTCTGTAATACATTTCATTACCCTGATTGGTTCCATATTCTGGCACCCGCATCATTTTGACCTCAATTATGTTCACCCAAAAACAACAAGGAAAACTTGCATTGCTTCGTGTCAGTTGGTTTTAACTTCAGGAAAGAAATGCAATTTGTAATCTAACACAAAGCTGTAATTACCATTATTAAGATTATGTACACTGTTTCTCAACAGGAATTTTTACTTATTTTGGTGTGCAACGACCTTGAAACAACATTTTCCTCTGCTTCGTCCACCATCTTGCGGTGGGCGTGGAGGAAATCTTTGATAGCAAAAATAGAAGATGCCAAACAGCAGCCGGCGGTCAAGCTTTGGCCGCCTGGTTATTTTATCAGCCATAACGCTCCTTAATTATACTCATAAATTCACGAAAATTTGTTTGGAAATATTAAAATACAAAATTTATTTTCGGCTCAGACTGCAGTAAAATTATATAGAAGTGCAAGGAGTTATTTCTAGTCGATAAACACCTTGAATAATCTGATGTAATAGATTGATCATATATTCGTTATTTTTAAACATACCGAGCATGATATGTTAGCAGATCAGTCTCATGGGCTAGTGGTCAGAGCTCCTGACTACAGTTCGTGAGGTCCCGGGTTCGATTCCAGGTTAGAACACAGGAATTTTTCCTTAAAGGGGGAATGTTCCTATGTTCGTCCATGGTCTGAAAATTAGGTTAGGTTTAGGTTTAAGACCTGTCCTGGCACTTCATAATCATCTCATCATCATCATGGCAGCGTAACTCCGCCTTCCAGGTGCCCCAATCTCAGAAGTGGATTACAAATAAGCAATTGCCAGGAGAGGCCAGAAATGTCAAACGACATTCTGGTGGCATTGGATAAAAAAAATGTTATCATACAACAGATACAATCTCTTGTTTCTCTATTGTTGCTTGATTTGCTGACCCAACATGAGTTAGACGTTGTCAGATCTTAGGTAGACTATATTGTGATTTAGTCAGTTGCAGTGACTTTTCTGTGATAACTTTGTTTAATAGTAAACTTAAAGACCGGATAAGCAAAATAATAATAATAATAATAATAATAATAATAATAATAGTAGTAGTAGTAGTAATTTTTTTGGTAATACGGTGCTTAGGAAAATGTTTGGGGCTAAGAGGGATGAAGTTACAGGAGAATGGAGAAAGTTACACAACGCACAACTGTACACATTGTATTCTTCACCTGACATAATTATGAACATTAAATCCAGACATTTGAGATGGGTAGGACATGTAGCACGTATGGGCGAATCCAGAAAGGCATATAGAGTGTTAGTTGGGAGGCCGGAGGGAAAAATACCTTTGGGGGGGCCGATACGTCAATGGGAAGATAATATTAAAATGGATTTGAGGGAGGTGGGATATGATGATAGAGACTGGATTAATCTTGCTCAGGATAGGGACCAATGGTGGCCTTATGCGAGGGCGGCAATGAACCTCCGGGTTCCTTAAAAGCCAGTAAGTAAGTAAGAAATTGTAGCAGTAATAATGAAAAGTCAAATTTTTAAAGTTGTATTTATTTTGAGGCACATTTATCGCATTTATTATTTTTTTACTTTGTACGTAACTGTAGAATTTGTTATATTCAGCGTTGTTTATGTTTCAAAATACAACAAAACTGCATGTTAATAAGTTCTTATTTTGTGAATAATCTCGCGACTCCCTCAACTCTTTACACGACCACCCCCAAACGGTCGCGATCCACACTTTGGAAACCACTGTTCTGCAAGAATGAATTTTTGGCTACGATCGGCAAGAATCTCTACCAGCTCTCTGTATCTCGCTCTATAGCCTATATCTTCAACAGATGGGACATAATAAGTAGGCCTAATGTGATCAGACGAAAAATAAATGTTTAGAATTATTTTATTTACTTTATGCTCGACCATGCCGAAATGTAGTAATTATGTACCTGGTAGCAGTCCTCTAATGGATGTCATTAAAGTACACCTACTCATTAAAGTACAGGTGTTTTCAGCCAATGACAACTCAGCTTACAGGTGTTTAGCCAATGACAAATCAGCTTTGTACCGTTATAAAACCGCAAGTATCGATTATTCTCGGATATACAATCGAAAGAGAATTAGCGAAAAGTCACGGAGGCTGGAAATCCAATACTGTCGCAGAAGGTTATGTTCTGCTACTATAATAATTAGCGTTAATTGTAAATAATATTCAAATAAATTCAATTTGTCATCTCGTTTTTCAATGTCGAATTCAATAATCAAGGTTATACCAAGTTTAACGGGATTACATCAAGGTGAATGACATTATTGTTCCTCGGAAAAAATCAACACTTTCGCGTCTGCGCACATCTCACAATTCACGACCTAGAACAAGGTCACTTCCGATCTTGTCAGATACAAATAAAATGTATAAATCTGAATAATTTCAAGTTAGAAATATGGTCGAGCATAAAAAGTCGTATGAAACTCTCCTATAATGGTAATTAAGAAGCTCGTATGAAAATTATGAAACTCGCTTGCGCTCGTTTCGTAAACATCCATACTCGCTTCTTAATTACTATCATTAGAGGCTCGTTGCATAATGTACTATTATTAAATAGGTAGAAGCAATGACAAAATTATGGATGACATCTGAGATCCTTTCTAAGAAGATAAAATACTTTCTTGGACAGAAGAATACCTAATATTACTCAGATTCAAGGAATAGTAGGCATGGCGCGAGAGAAGGAAGCAAATTAAGAAAATCTAGAGGGACTTAATGTGAAACTAACGTAACTACAATCGATGTTTTATTCCCAACAAAATTCTTAACAGTCAATACGCTTATTTCACATGAACTATACCATCATGTCTTGTAGCGTAAAGTTGCCTAATGCCGTGATACCCCTAATTCCGTGATATGTTTTTTTCACTGACTATCACAAGATTGGGTATCTTGCTAGGAAGTTCACAGATGTCTCAAAAGTAGCTGAAAGATGCAATCTTTCGAGAAAGATGTCTGGCGCTGTGATCGAACGGCAAAGATTTGACTAACATTCAGTTTTACAAAAGTATCACGGGATTAGGGATATCACGGCATTAGGCAACTTCACCCTACTTACGAATTGTATATTATATACAGGGTGATTCAGACCACCTGTAACAGTAATTTATTTCGGAAACTAGTGCATTAAAATTTTCGAGACAAAAATATTTATTACTAAAGCACATGTGAACTTTTACTCGTGCTTGATTTCATCAATGAATCTTAACAGGAAATAGGGTCAGTGGCATATCACTTTAAAATTTCAAATGGGAGTAGTGGTCAAATATGGTACCAATTAATAGAGCTCTTCAAAACAACTTTCAGAGGAAACATTTTTATTAATTCCTACTCTTTCAGTGAGAAAACGTAAAAAAAAGCAATGGGTGATTCGGACCAACGTTAAGTCATTTATTTCGGAAACTAGTGCATTAAAATTTTCGAGATAAAAATATTTTTAACTAAACCACATGTGAACTTTCACTTGAGCTTGATTTCATCAATCAATCTTAACAAGAAGTAGGGTCGGTGGCGTAGCACTTTAAAATTTCAAATGGGAGTCCGGTAAAATTTGGTACTGTTTGATAGAGCTCTTCTAAACGAACAACTTTCAGAGGAAACGTTTTTATTAATTCCTACTCTTTCAGCGAGAAAACGTAAAAAAAGCAATGGGTGATTCGGACCAACGTTAAATCATTTATTTCGGAAACTAGTGCATTAAAATTTTCGAGACAAAAATATTTTTAACTAAACCACATGTGAGCTTTCACTTGAGCTTGATTTCATCCATCAGTCTTAACAGGAAGTAGGGTCAGTGGCGTATCACTTTAAAATTTCAAATGGGAGTCCGGTCAAATTTGGTACTGTTTGATAGAGCTCTTCTAGACGAACAACTTTCATAGGAAACGTTTTTCTTAATTCCTACTCTTTCAATGAGAAAACGTACGAGAGACCTGCCAGTCACTTGACCACGCCGAAGTATTAGGAGTCACTGACAGTGTTAGAACAAGAGTATGGGTATATTATTATTATTATTATTATTATTATTATTATTATTATTATTATTATTATTATTATTATTATTATTATTTTATTTCAATGTACCGAAGTACATATGATATTTTCATGCAGATATTCTGCGTCATCATACGATGTAAGAGTAATGGAACGGAGAAAAATTCTCTCCGGCGCCGGGATTTGAACCCGGGTTTTCAGCTCTACGTGCTGATGCTTTTATACACTAAGCCACACCGGATACCACCCCGGCGTCGGACAGAATCGTCTCAGATTAATCTCCAACTCTTGGGTTCCCTCTAGTGGCCACCCTCTGCACTACGTCATAGATGTCTATGAACGTAGGACCGAAGTCACACATGTGCTGAGGTGCACTCGTTACGAGTGACTAGTTGGCCGGGATCCGACGGAATAAGCGCCGTCTTAAATCACGAAGTGATTTACGCATATCATATATACTGTATTATTTTAATGTACCGAAGTACATATGATATTTCCATCCAGATATTCTGCGTCATCATACGATGTAAGAGTAATGGAACCTCGTAAGAGTATGGGTGTTTGCTACTCAGAACGGCAGACAGTTTGAACATTTGTAAAAATTAATGACATTGCCCAGTTTTCAGTAACATCTGTCAACATTAATTGTCTTGTTTACATTTTCGTATTTTAACATTTCTCAATATTGATGGCATTGTCTTTTCGTACGTTTTCTCATTGAAAGAGTAGGAATTAATAAAAATGTTTCCTATGAAATTTGTTTGTTTTGAAGAGCTCTATCAAATAGTACCAAATTTGACCGGACTCCCATTTGAAATTTCAAAGTGATACGCCACTGACCCTACTTCCTGTTAAGATTGATTGATGAAATCACGCTCAAGTGAAAGTTAACATGTGCTTTAGTTAAAAATATTTTTGTATCGAAAATTTTAATGCACTAGTTTCCGAAATAAATGACTTAACGGTGGTCTGAATCACCCATTGCTTTTTTGTACGTTTTCTCACTGAAAGAGTAAGAATTAATAAAAACGTTTCCTCTGGAAGTTGTTTGTTTTGAAGAGCTCTATCAAATGGTACCATATTTGACCACTATTCCCATTTGAAATTTTAAAGTGATACGCCACTGACCCTACTTCCTGTCAAGATTCATTGATGAAATCAAGCTCGAGTGAAAGTTCACATGTGCTTTAGTAATAAATATTTTTGTCTCGAAAATTTTAATGCAATAGTTTCCGAAATAAATTACTGTTACGGGTGGTCTGAATCACTCTGTATACAGGACTGTTCGGAACTGAGTTACGATTTCTGTGACCAAGTAGAAGAGCGAATTTGCTATTGATTTGTCTAAAAACCTGAAAATGTTAACTTTTGTAGTTACGTTAGTTTCACACTAAGCCCCCGATATATAAAATATGCGAAAGATTGTGTTTATTGATTATTGATTAAATAAATATTGATTAAAAGCTTGTATTAATTCCTATGTGCAATTAACAAGATACAAAATTTTTATGGTAATTAGGTAATTACTTAAGTTTCAGTTCTACATGAAGCTATAATTGTATAGTATTTAAATTAAGCACGGTCTATAAATTCACAGTAATGTAATAAAGTCATAAGTTCTGTTACTCCTGACACCCCTGAATTCCGCCTTATCTCCCTACCAAAGAAGGGTCTGAAGTATTTAGCTGATATAAACATTCTGGCCTCAGTATTTATCAGTGTCTCCCGTCAGTCTTCTCTGTCGCTCCAACATGGAATGGCATGTGAAATAAAATCTTATCACTGGTATACTGACTATAACAAGGTTCCAAGAACTATTTTCAAACTTTTCAACCGCTCGATGTCAGCCACAGCTTTGTGCACCATACCACAGTCTCGTATATACAGCCACGAAGCTTGAGTTTATGATGGTACTAGGAACAACAGACTGTGCAGGTTCTATTTCGCATTGTCTGTAATGAGGCGATAGTAGCGATCCTAGTGGTTAGCAACTATCTATGGTTGCATATTTACCACGTATTGAGCTTCGCGACTGTATATATTAGACTGTGACCGTACCATAAAACGATTCAAGTAAATGTGTACAGTAAATCACCATGTAAGATCTGTTCGTCCTCACTCGTAAAGTTGATGAAGAAAATTCGGAAACGAATAAAGGAAAATCTTGTCAGAAAACAAAACATCACGGCACAGAAGCTTCAAATTTCAAAATCGAGTGTATCCAGAGTTTTAAACTCAGAGCTTGTAGCCCAGTAAAGGTCACTAGCTCATTTCTCATGTTTAGGAGATCAGGCTGGAGAGAACCGGGCTCTATTTCGAAAGTACGCCAAAAATGAACATCAGAGCTTGCTCTTCACAAACTCTCAAATTTATCATTATCAAGGAGGAATTCAACTGTCAAAATGTTTTTAGTGAGTTATTTTACGACGCTCTATGAACATCTCAGATTATTTAGCGTCTGAATGAAGTGAAGGTGATAATCCGGTGAAATGAGTCCGGAGTCCAGCACCGATAGTTACCTAGCATTTGCTCATTGGGTTGAGGGAAAGCCCAGGAAAAAACTTCAACCAAGTAACTTTCTCCTACCTGGATTCGAACCTGGGCCACCTGGTTTCACGGCCAGACGCGGTACCCGTTACTCCACAGGTGTGGACGTCAAAATGTTAAGAGTTAAATGTCTGCGTTCGTGATGCCTGCCAGATTGCTTCAAGGGTTCAGCGAGATCATCGCTCCTTACAAGGGAAGGGTTTCGGCTCGAACAGGAATTTTTGGTTAAAAATTTGTACAGACGCTTACCTCACAATGGTGATGAAGACCGTAAAAGCGTTCACTTGTGTAACTCTCCGTTTGGTTGGTATTGGTCAATACACTTCTTTAAAAATGTACATGAGGATTCTCTATAAAATGCATGAAACAGCATGAAGCAGAGCATTACGCACAACACACAGAAGCAACACCTGAACAATCTTCTGAACCACACTCCAGTGCTGAAAAATCAAATGCCACCTGAATTACATTTTTGAAGTCCGAGACTTGTTCAGGATTCACGTAACCAGCTGACTGCCAGGAATACTGAAGCATAGGGCGGTATACTGGAGCAGACAACTGGTTATGAATAAGAGAGTGCATTTTCATTATAAACACTCGATTTCTCAAGTTAAGTTCTGGATTCTCAGCAAGAGTCCTTATGTAATCTGTTATCCTCCGAGCATATATTTTGTATTGTCTAAGGAAATAGATATTCAGATAATGGATATATTTAGTTTTTTTAGGTGGAATGATCATACATTCCACGTCCTAGCCCTGGAATGATTCATTTATTAAGGTTGCGTCCTTTTGCGCATTCAATGACTCACATAACAGTATATACTTTTGATTAGCTGCAATATTTTCAGACAGAACGTTGGAGAAAGATGTTCTTAAATGGGCTTTAGACATTTTACCACTCGCACTAGCTTCTAGGCTAGGCTTACGGGTAAGGTGTCCTATCCCCTTAACTTGTGCAGTGCTCTCCCCACCCCTCAACTTGTACAGTTGACAAACCACACATTACACAAACGAGTGCTTTTGGGAGCTTTACAGAGATGTAAAGATGGACCTGTATACAAATTTTGGATACGAAATTCCTGTTCGAGCCGAAACCCTTCCCTTGTCAGAGTTGGTTGGACTGAGGATGTACTACAATGAACCTACCGAGGTCCATTTTTGTGAAGATTCAAATCGAATGCAAGGGAGCGCAAACGGAATGTCTTGAAGAAGGTTGTGAAGCCCCTCAACCAAATAATATTCAACTACCAGAATTGGATTTTCCAGCATGTCTCTGCTCCACTTCACAAGACATAGCCAACGCAAGAGTGACTTAAGCACAGTGCCTCGGAATTCATCAGTCGTCAAGAATAGCCTTCATCACAACCAGATCTCAACTCTCTGGACTGAAAGTTGTGGGACCTGTTGGAGATTAAGGCATGCTGTTTCAGGCACAACATCGAGCTCCTCAAAAAATTCCTGAGGCGAGCAGTAGTGAATTGAGATAGACACGCTGTACGTACAAATATTACAATAGATTGATGATTATCACTAGAGATCGGATTTTTATTTATTAAAGTTACAAATTATAACGAGTATACCTGAGTTAATGTGACTTAGGTCGAAACTGTTCTAGTGTCTTGTTCACAACACTCTGAAATCTGAGAGGAGAGTTGGATCATAAAGACCAGTGAGGGAAGTGAGACGGTATGCTCCGGTATGGAATACCGCCACTGGTTTCTATGGCCAGAAAACATACCGTCACTGAAAAAATGTGATCGTAAAAATTTGTTTATACATTTCTTCACAACAAAGACTAGGCCTACTATCTGTTTGCTTCGTAAATCTAAACCACAGCCTTCTGGAACTGAATTCAACGTGTATTTAAACACGTTTGTTTGATAAGTCAACCCCTGGAATACTTACAAGGGTAGTAATTCAGTATAGAAGGCTGTGGTGTGTAGCTTGTAGTGGCCATTGTTGCCAATTTAGTGACTGTGTAATGTTTGTTGTTGTTGCACTTTTTATTAATAATTAAATAAGGCACTTTGAAGCTTTAACATTATTTTAAATGGTAGGGCTCAATGGACATTGCAAAACAATATAGTAAATAACTGAAATTTTTTTATTAAGAAATGTAATGTTTTGCGTAAGCTTAAAAAATTCGCGTTACTGACTGCACGAAACAATTTATTGTGTACATCATGTATGTTATGTTGTTACACAACGCAGAAGTGTACGCATTGTATTCTTCACCTGACATAATTAGGAGCATTACATTTAGACATTTGAGATAGGCAGGGCATGTAGCACATATGGACGAATCCAGAAATGCGTATAGAGTGTTAGTTGGGAGGCCGGAGGGAAAAAGATCTTTGGGGAGGCCGAGATGTAGAAGTGATCATATCATTTTGATTCACTATATAAAATTATGAACGTTGCATAACATATTCGTAGATGCATACCCATTGTTTTGTCCATTGAAGTTTGAGACTACGTTGGGCAAAATTTAACCCTCAACTCCGAAGTACAAGGAAAAGGTAACTAAGAATTTGTGTATATGTTGCGGCAACGGAAATGAGCAGAACAGTCCTATATCACAAAATTCTCGCGATGTATTTTTATGGGTGTAGTTTAATTTTTCATTAAGTGCTTACATAGACTAATGTATTAATTTGAAAGACACCAAATGACATTCAGGTAGATTGGACTTTACAAATAAACGGATAAATGTACCGTAAATAACAAAAGTTTCTTCATAAAATGAATTTGTGCTTACGAAACTTAACAGTAGAAAGCCGAAAGCTTAATTTTTTATGGTTTTTGTCTTATATCTTATTTTATCCTTAACGGGAAAATTATTTACAGACAGAATAGAAAGCTAGAATTAGGGCATTGGTCGCTCATGCATGGCAGTGGAGCAAAGGAAAAAAGCGAGAATAAAGAATTTCTTAGGAATTTCTTGATTTTTGTTCCACAGTAAAAGAAAGAAGTAAAGGAATTAAATGTTTCTTTCTAATCGAATGTCAGACATTTCCGTTGCTAAGCGTGTTTCATATCCCTGGATTAAATAATTGATTGCAGTCCTTTAGGGCGCCAACTTGTAATAAATAATAAAAGAAAAGTTCAACATGCCATCACTACAGTCTAGTATATACAGTCGCGAAGCTCAATACGTAGTAAATATGCTAACATTAGATAGTTGCTCACCACTAGGATCGCTAATATCGCCTCATTACAGGCAATGCAAAATAGTACCGTCACAGTCTATTGTTTCTAGCACCCTCAAAACTCAAGCTTTCGTGACTGTATATAGTAGACCGTGCCATCACTTTCCTGGTAGCCCTCCTTAGTGTGATCTAAGCACAGCTTCGAAACGTCGAATGTTTCCACAAGTATCATCATCATCACCATCATCATCATCATCTTCCTCCCATATATTAGACCTGGTGACCTGTTACGGTCTCGTGCCATAGTTTGAGTGGTCTTCCTAAAGAGCTCTTTCCTCCTGGATGGTAATTCAAAATCTGACGAGGGACGCGGAATCGATCCATGCGCTGAAGGTGCTGCTGCCAGTTATTTCTATATGTAGTTATATGGTCCATAACCGAAGAGATTTGTCTAACTTCGTGTATCCAGCTGTTCTTCTCATGAACTTCATTTCTCTAGTTGTTATTTTGCTTATGTCTCTTTTACATACAGTCCAAGCTTCGCTCCCATAGGTAAGCATTGGTCTCGCTATGGTTTTATAAGCTCTTATTCTTGTATGTATTTGCACTAAAGATGGTTTAAAAACTCTATTAATGGTTCCCATGGACTTATTGTAATTTTGAATTTTAAGTGATGTATCAATTTCATTGTCATAACTGACAGTAGATGCGGGATGACTTATCGTTGAATATAGGTGCACATTTACTATATGTTACAATTTTTTCATTCAGACCATTGGCTGAACAAGTTTTGAACGTAAACAGACGACGTCAACATGGTACTGTATCTCCGTACAGTCAGAATGAAAAGAAAAATGACGTACTGTAGCACACACGTCATCATTGATGGAATTACTAGCGTTGGAGTGAACGACGATATAGTCTCGTAAGTTGTCGAAGCTGAATCGTCTTCGCTTATTCTGCAGGATAACACAACAGCATACATTGCGTTGCAATGTTACTATGAACGGACCGGGGTCCCTTAGTTCTATACGCTGCTGTACTCGCCAGGTACACAAAAGAAGGACGACACGGCACGTGCCATATACTCTGATACGAAACAACTTCACTTTTCCTTAAGTCATCCCGCATGCACTGTCTAGTCATAACTAACATGATATCCTAAGCATGTGAATGAGGAAACTTGTTCAACAATCTTATTATAAACACAGATTTTGTTACGAACAGGCAATATTCCTGTAAACGCCATAACTTTTGTTTTATTTGTAGACATTTTCATATCATACTGTTCGGCTAAGAGTTGAAGTTGATAAGTATATTGTTGTAAGTCATCTACCGTATCTGAAAAAAGTACTATGTCGTCTGCAAATAGCAACACATCCAGATTTAAATTTCTGTTGATACAAATATTGCCATGGTGTTTCTGTTTCAATTCTCGTATTAATGCATTTACATATATTATAAATAGTGTAGGAGATAAACAGCAGCCTTGGCGTACTCCTCGGTTAATTGGTTTCCAGTCAGTAATTTCATCTCCGACCTGCACTGCAATGTAATTTTCTGTGTGTATATTAAATATTGCTGTAATTAATTGATTAGAGACATTATTATTCTTTAAAATGTCAAGTAATTTAATCCTGTTTGCCGTTCTACAACTATAGTTTGACAACTTCAAGTGAAACCCCGTAAAACACGCCAACTTCTGGAATCTTTCTCTTTCTTTCTTCTCTCGCCCTCGCTCCTCGTCATTCAGTCACCAATCACCACGTAATATCTGAGAGGGTGTGTGTGGGCATCGCGACCAATAGAAGAACCACTCTCCAGTATTACCACAATAACGGATTCTTCATTTTTGCCTCGACTGTCGGCTAGGAAGGTTCCATTATGCTAGCATTGCAGGCAACTAGTCAACCTTTTAATGCTTTTGTTAACAGGTTTGACAAACTGTGAGTGGACCTGCAAGTACATAGTGCATAGTGCTCTCTCCCTTCCCCCCGTGCTTTCTCACTTGCTCCTCCCCAAGACAGCCAGCGCTCACGTAGTAATTCGGTCAGGGTTTCAGTTCGATTTGTCAATCTATAGAAAAGAAATTCAACTTAAGCAGGTAAATAAGTTTTATGGTCTACAATAAATCGATTGTACATAGCTAAAAAAAGGGTCGAAAGTTGCATTTGCACTTATATGTGTAAGATAAACCAAAAATGAAAGTGACTAGACCAAACAACATTAGTATTACATAAAATTTGTTATTAGAATTGTATATTTGAAATTGATAATAGTATAGCCTATAACTTGGTCATATTGTTTAGCGTATGTATTAACTTTGTGAATTATTAATAAATTATTATTATTATTATTATTGTTTCTATTTAACTAATCATAACGCATAGCATTCAGAAAAAGGATATATCCCCTATTACCCGTACTATTCCATATTACCCTGCAAGTATATACTGTATTTGTAGGGTAATATGGAATAGCACGAATAATATATATTTGGAAATGTTTGAATACAAATTAAATTACTTCAGATTAAGACGATCTGCGAATAGCAACTGATGTAAAACATTCTGAGTCATGTCTTGCAGTAGGGAGGTGTAATTCTTCTTCAGCATGTTTTATGTATTTTTTCAAAAGCAAAATGGTATTGCATATTACCCAAAGTTCCGCTAATCACTCGGTCAGGAAAGCCCGTGTTATGAGTCTGATGTTGGTTCAAAATATATCCTCCACTACACCGTAATAGCACAGTCTAGTATATACAGTCACGAAGCTTGAGTTGTTGAGGGTACTAGGAACAATAGACTGTGCCTGTACTATTTCGCATTGTCTGTGATGAGGCGATAGTAGCGATCCTAGTGGTTAGCAACTATCTATGGATGCATGTTCCCTACGTATTGAGCTTTGTGACTGTATATACTAGACTGTGGTATTAGTCTATAAATCGGTATGAAAGAAGGAAGTAAAATAAAAGAAAGAAAGCAATTGTAGTTCTAAAATCTCCATTCACCAGTCACCTTGATTTAACATGTTAATTAAAATATGATTTTGTTTTCATAGACTGTATTTAGTGAACTGCAGACGAAACTGTGAAAGGCGTTTGAGTCGCTTTTCCCTTGTCATTTCCGGAAGTACTTGGTCTGAACCAATCTAATTAACGGTTACAGAGCTGTCGTTAGCATTTGTGAGAACACCTGTTGCTTCAGTGGTGGCGTAAGTGATTCGTGAAGGCTAAGCAAGTACACAAAGAAGGTGGAAACAATAGTTGCCCGTTATCTCCTGTTCCAGTGTCAAGGACCTCCATTCTAACTTCATTTCAAAGAAACTTGCGAGGACTTTGTGCAGACACGATTCGTCAATTCTCCATTAAAATAAAAATCCATATTCACGATTATTAATTTAGGAACTGAATTGTAAGAAAATAAACACAGCTGCAAACATCTTAATATAGCCTACTTTTTTCTGTATTAATTGTTACTTCTGTTAACTATCAGGTTAAAAGAAGCCAAAGCCACCGGCGTAGCTCAGTCGGCAGAGGCGCTTGCCTTCTGTTCCGAAGTTGTGCGGGCGTTGATTCGATTCCCCTTGGGCTGATTACATGGTTGGGTTTTTTTTCCGACGTTTTCGCCAACGTCGAAAATATCAGGTAATCTATGGCGAATTCTCGGTCTCATCTCGCCAAATACCATCTCGCTATCACAAATCCCATCGACGCTAAATGGCCTAGCCTGTGTGATGTGTCTTGTCTCGCTGTGAAAAGAGAGAGAAAGGAGATATGTCTTACTTCGTCTGTATTGTTATGGCGATGGGGGAGTGGAGCGGCGCCGTCCATCCATCCAGTGGCGGAAGGGACTAGTTGATACATTCTGCAGCGCAAAATAAAATTATAAAATATCTCTCTTCGTGCTGTGTAGTTCCGTCACTGAGCTTGTCTTTCAAGAAATTGAGTTCCGGTAGCATGTACGATAACAAGGTTTTGAAAGGAATCCTGAAAATTTACAACCCTCCTATAATCTCCACCCTCATTTGAAGGGACTTGGTTTTATTGCTACTGAGACAAGATAAACCTTACCGGGTGTAGTAGTTGATACAGCCAATCGTGTTCACCACAACGATTAAGTCGCCGTTTTGATGTTGCGTGGTGACTGCGGTTGAGAGTTCGTTTCTCGTTTTGCATAAAATTCTTATCTGTGTCGTAATTCTTTTTGTATTAATTAGAGACCAGAAATCATGTTAGTTCTACGTTACTTCAGTCCCACCTTGTATCCCTTAGTATAGGTCGAAAAACCTCAAATTCCGGAATAGATGAAGATCCAGCGATATGGACTGACGGTTGGGTGGGTGCATGGATAGATGGTATAGAATTGATGGGTGAGTGAATGGAATGGAATAGAATGATAGATAGATAGATAGATAGATAGATAGATAGATAGATAGATAGATAGATAGATAGATAGATAGATAGATAGATAGATAGATAGATAGATAGATAGATAGATAGATTAGATTAGATTAGATTAGATTAGATTAGATTAGATTAGATTAGATTAAAGTCCACACCTGTGGAGTAACGGTTAGCGCGTCTGACAGTGAAACCAGGTGGCCCGGGTTCGATTCTCTGTTGGGGCAAGTTACCTGGTTGAGGTTTTTTCCAGGGTTTTCCCTCAACCCAATATGAGCAAATGCTGGGTAACTTTCGGTGCTGGACCCAGGACTCATTTCACCGGCATTATCACCTTCATCTCATTCAGATGCTAAATAACCTGAGATGTTGATAAAGCGTTGTAAAATAACCTACTAAAATAAATAAAATAGATAGATGGAATAGATGGAGTAGATAGGTAGGTAGATGGATGGAAGGATGGAATAGATGGATGGAATAAATGGATAGATGATTGGATGGGATATGGATGGAATAGATGGAATAGATGGATAGATGAGTGGATGGGATATGGATGGAATAGATGGATAGATAGATGAGTGGATGGGATATGGATAGAATAGATGGATAGATAAATGAATGGATGGAATAGATGGATATATAGATAAGTGGATGGAATTAGATGGCTTGGATGGACGGAATGTATGGGTAGGCTGCATGTTTAGATGAATAGGTAAATGGATAAGTGATTTTTAAATGGGTGGGTCATTGAGTAGGTGGATTGATATTACGTGAATAAAAGACGGAATAGGTTGGGTACGCCTTGCCGTTTGCCTTCAGTTGGACATTTCATATTTAATGAATTCCATAGTACAAGTACATACTTCCTTTGCAGCAAGGTTTACATGCTCGTAACATCTTTACATCCGTAGTGTTACATCTATACAAAGCGATGGCCTTCGTTGAGAGAGAAGTTTTAAATTGCATGTGCTTGAGTAGAGAAACAAATGGAATTATTGTAGTCACTGTGCAGTTGTGCACTTACAGAGTAACCTGTGAAAGATTTGTTATTGTGATGGACACTTTGCGTGATATATCTAAACCATAGTATTATTTATAGAACCTAATAAATAGATAGATAGATAGATAGATAGATAGATAGATAGATAGATAGATAGATAGATAGATAGATAGATAGATAGATAGATAGATAGATAGATAGATAGATAGATAGATAGATAGATAGATAGATAGATAGATAGATAGATAGATAGATAGGTTGATAGGTTGATTGATTGATTGATTAATATATATATAGCGATTAATGGCAAAATTAAAGTAGCGCGCCTGTTACATTATAAATGGAAATGTAATACTCCCATTAAATCATTATAACGATCAGAAATAGACTTTTAGGTATTTCACCGTGTCCTGGAACTTGACATTTTCAACGTTTCGGAACCACATACAGGTTTCATCATCAGAACAGATAAGCAAAGCCAGAGGGGTCGTCTTTTCTGTTGGGCACGTTATATCTCGCTGCTCAGGTAACTTTGAGCTTAATCAGTTTCTCTGATGTTTGTTCATTTGTTACATTAATTATGGTTTACTTTATAACTACTGAAACATATATTTTTATTTTTATGTTTAACATTGTTTATGTTTCTTAATACAAAATAAATAAGGCCTTTTTGTTTTATTTTGTAAATCAATTCGCGACCCCCTCAGCTCTTTACACGTTCCCCACGTTGGGAACCACTGATCTAGATTATAATTACCATTTTTATAATTCTTTTTGTGTAACCATCACAGTTTTATAACGGTCCATCCTTTATTTTTTTCATTTTTAAGAAATTTCAGCTTTTAGTATAGAGTGATTAAGGAGAAATAGTAAAATATTTTAGAGTTCTAATATTGATTATTCTGAGTAAAATAGTCCATTACAGAAATGTGTCCTATTTTCATTGGATGTGGAGATACAGCAGTTTGAATGTTACGTATAGCAATCATTACAAATGTTATGAAGGAACACTACGTATAAAAGAATATAATGGTACAAGTCGCTCTTCTGAGATCGTCTGAGGGCAGCACTGTTTATCTGTTCATAATGTGTGTAGAAAAACAGCTGTTTTTAGTTCCATTGGCTACAAGGATTGGCAGGTTCTTCCAGCATGACGGAGCCTCTGTACATTTTAGTCGTCATGTGATAAATTATTCAAATCTCATATCTCGAACGATGGATCGGACGCGGTGGTCACTGCGTTGGTCACCAAGGTCCCCGGACCTTATTCAACACAGCGGAAAATTGTATTAAACTGTTGAAATGTATTGTTATAATGTAAATAAGCAATAAACTTAATTAAGTAATTTGTCTTTCTTTCTTGCCTCTTGTATAGCTTATTATGCGTAACATTCAAACAGCCACACCTATTGAAAATTTCTCATGTTTATATGAACTTTACTCAGAATAGTTCATACTACCACCACCTAAAATATTTAATATTTTTCCTGAATCGACTTTAAACTTGAGAACCAGCATGAAGCCAGGCTTGTAGGCTACCTAAGACAACTCACTACATAACATTAACAACCAGGTGGCCCGGGTTCGATTCCCGGTCGGGGCAAGAAACCTGGTTGAGGTTTTTTCCGGGGTTTTCCCTCAACCCAATATGAGCAAATGCTGGGTAACTTTCGGTGCTGGACCCCGGATTCATTTCACCGGCATTATCACCTTCATCTCATTCAGACGCTAAATAACCTAAGATGTTGATAAAGCGTCGGTGAAATAACCTGCTAAAATAAAATATAAAATAAAAAACATTAACAACGGACAAGAACCCATGCTCCAAGTGGGATTCGAACCCACAACTGTGGTATCCGTGCAACTCTTAAGTTTGTATAACTTTGGCATCGCGTACACCGCGGCCGGTTTAATCTCTTTCTTTCTCAGAATATCTTCGAATATTTAAATTCACAAATGTGGTTTTCTGCATATAATTTGAGTCCGGTCATTATTACGTAATATTATCAAGTGTGATTTATGCATACCTTAGTTTATAAAGCTCTGGCCTTGCTAGGAGGGGTAAAGAATAATTTTGGCAGCCTTGCATAAGTTTATTTGCGGTCACGATAACAATAAGACAATCAATGGCATACACGTATACGCCTAGGGCAGGATTTGAACCCATAATCTCATCAACCCACCACACCTATAAAGAAACTGTAGCAACGCCATCGGTTCATTTTTTTTATTTTTATTCCTACCGTGTAATTTTGAATTGCTTGCTGTTTTAAAGCTATTTCGTAATTTTTTTTTTTTCGGTCTAATAAGTATTTTCAAATTATTTTTGACCAGAGACCTTGATGGATAATTTTCTCTTCGGAGTACCGTTAGTGACAACGCATCATAAGTTAAGGCTGGTTCACAATAAATCGGAAACGAGAATCGGAACGAAAACGGTAAAATTATTAAAATGTGTACATTTAAATGTGAGCATTCACAATTAACGAAAAGCTTGCCGGAGCCCGGGATCGGGAACGGAGAGTTGGCCAAGTTTCAACTTTGGCGTTCACGTTTCCGATCACAGCCCACTAGATTCATTCTATTGCCATCTAAAAGCTATTTTGTCGTCGTATATTTTGTAACAAGAAGACCGTGACATGACCTATGCATTATTTTGTTCTGTGCTGTGCATCATGGAGCAAGTTTTATTTGATGAGATTCTAATATTGAGTGTTGAGGAAAATCCTCACGTTTACGATAACCGGCGCGCCTCGTAATGAGAAAATGAGAAAATGAAGGAGAATACGAGGCTTTCAATAGCTGCGTCTTTGAACACTGATCGTAAGTGAATCATATTTTATTACTTTATTGGTTGTATTACACACTACATATTCATGCTTCAATTCAATAACTACTGTTGTGTTCATTTTTGTTCTATTACAAATGTTTCTTCTCTAATTAATTTACGTTATGGTAGACTTAAAATAAGTTGTGATAATAAAGATGCATGGGCATATTTATAGTACCGTACCTAATGAAATGTTTCAGTTGAAATTTCGAAGTTGGAAAACCTGTGTTTATGTTGGCTGCCTTGTACTCATGAGAGAACGCCATTGGTCAATTATACACAAATAACATCAGAATGCGTAATATCGACTTTACATATCGTTATTTACATGCATATCGATATGCATAGTCTTGTACGTTCTCAGTTTATTGTGAATCAAAAATTTTCATATTCACGTCCTCTGCTTCTCGTTTTGATTCTGGTTCTCGTTCCCGGTTTATTGTGAACCAGCCTTTACGATGATCTGCAAATAATAGTTTCTATTACCAATTCTTTCCAGCTTGTTTGATATTGCAAGGCCTTCTAACACACCACAGGAATATTGCTCGTTCTGAAAACTAATCGGAGATCTATTGTGTAAAAGAGGCAATGCACCAGAAATTTGTCGTGTTTCTCAGACATGATATAAAGGGATGGCCTCCGCTGGAAGTCCGTTATGTTTTTATGAGAAATTCTAGCATGCATGTGTGTATTGTCCATTGTTTTGTTGTACATGAACCTTTTGTTACGGAGAGTGTAATATGATTACATTGCCGTCTATTGTAATGAGAAAAGAATCTAATTAAGGTTCTTACCTTTATGGACATGTATGTGGCATTATCTTCGATGAACAAGAGTCTCGCTATTATAGCAATTTTGGGGTAGGATGTTATATTAATTTACTGCTGCTAACGTGCAGGAAGGATATCGTATCTTCATGCTTATAATCTCTGTACAAGACCGCATAATGTTGCGTTTTGGATGTTAGCAAGATGGTGTACTTCGAATAAATTGTACCTCGTGAAGGATGGTATGCATGTAGCGATCGTTTCACATTTGGTAATGATCCGTCTCTTGTCGGTACATCAAAGAGAATTAGCTTTCGTTGTGGACGGGTCATTTTCACTTGATCTTAGTCCAGTGCGAGCAGCGACCACCAGAGCAACAAATGTCTTTTACCTATAAAATATCGAAATTGAAGTGAACAGAAGAAGTTATCAGAAATTTTGGACCCAAAATATATAATGCATTAATTAGAGCCTACCCTGAGCTAAGTACACTTAACACACATAGATTTAAGAAACAAATCAGATTAATTATTTAATTGTTTAAGCTAATTGAGTTAACAATTGATGCTCTAATATTTATGTATTTTTGTATTTTCTATTTGTAGAGAGATACATTTTAAACGAAATTATCTGCCCTCAATGAGGGTGACCATAAAGATCCAGAATAAAAGCACTACAGAATAATTTAGAAAGGCAGGAATTGTTTAGTAAAAAAATCCAGAGAAATGCAAACCCAATAGAATCATCAATGGCCAAGATATAAATGGTAATGTAATATTTGGATTGAATCCTTAAGAATATTCAACAAAATTTTTTGAATCTCAAAAAATTGGAAACCGAATGCTTTTAAAATATTACATGTGAATTTAGGAAGTGTGCCACGTGCACCAAACAAAAGACCAGAAACACTCCACTGACTATTGGGAATGTTATATTTCTCACTTAGGTAAGGGATGCAGGACTCATAAATGGATTTCTTCTCCTCGTCAACGTGCTGTGCCTGCAGGGCATCCCTCTCAAAGCGGATTGTAGGACCAAGAACTATTCCCTTAGATTGAGTCCTGTGGATGGCTACAATATCTGCTCTTCTGTTCGAATCTAAGGATGAAACGCAGTGGATCTCCTCGTGTACCTTCCATCCACGACGCTTGAGGACATCAGCAATACCGGTCCTGGCCTTATGGTGTCGATTGTTGCGCAGCAGGTCCGTTTTTCGACAGAATCCCAACACGTGACCAAGAGTTTCCGTCTCGTTGCAGCCAGGATGGCGACAACGGGTTGTGTTGAAACTTCTGCCGGGCACAGATCTAACTGCAGATAGATTGCTGGACATTTTAATTGCATTAATGTATTCTGAAATTGATAAATTTGCTTTTGATGCTGTTATTACATTCTGTATGTATTTTACCATTTATTAATGTTATTGTGCTCAATGAATTCTCTTAATTTTGTGATATATTTGATCTGAACTGCGCCCGAGCACGAGCTCCTGCTTTTTCGGGCTGCAATGCCTAATGTAGCTCAAGTGTAAAGTATTAAATAAATAAAATTAAAGTAAAAAAAACTCTAATAGAAGTTCCCTACTGCGACTAGGACATTTTGTGGAATCCCAAGCATCCAGGTTTATCACAGTATTGTCAGAAAATATGCTTTGAAAGCATTAAGGAAATATTTGGCTGCAATATGGAGCTGTATTATTATTATTATTATTATTGTTGTTGTTGTTATTATTATTATATTATTATTATTATTATTATTATTATTATTATTATTATTATTATTAAATTAAAATGTGTCTCAGTGAAACGTACAGCAGAGTCCTTATTTGGTTGAGAAGCTTTTGTCATCCGATCTGCTTTCAAAAAAATAAATTAGAATTTATAATAATAATAATAATAATAATAATAATAATAATAATAATAATAATAGTTTTATTTTCCCTGGCAGAGTTATAAAAAAGAGAAATTGAATACATATACACAATCAGTATTAACTTTAAATAATAATAATAATAACAATAATAATAATAATAAATATATAATAAAAAAGAGACTGAATACATAATCACAAACAGGAATAGTACATTATGCAACGAGCCTATAATTAAGACGCGAGTATGTTTATGAAACGAGCGCAAGCGAGTTTCATAATTTTCATACGAGCGTCTTAATTACCATTATAGGCAAGTTTCATACGACTTTTTATGCTCGATCATATTTCTAACTTGAAATTATTCATACGTATTCATGTTATTCTTATCTGACTGGAGAGCGGAACTGACCTTGTGCAATATCTCGTAAATTGTGAGATGTGCGCAGACGCGAAAGTATTGATTTTTTCCTAGAAAGAAATATCATTGACCTTGATATAATCTAGAGAGTAAAATTAACATTAATCTTGATATAACCTTGAAATTGATTTAGACATTGAAAAACGAGATGACAAATTGAATTTATTTGAATATTATTTACAATTAACGCTAATTATTATAGTAACAGAACATAACCTTCTGTGACAGTATTGGATTTCCAGCCTCCGTGACGTTTCTCTAGTTATCTTTCGATTGCATATCCGAGAATAATCGATACTTGCGCTTTCAAATTGCTACAATGGTGTTTTCTGATTGGTGGAACACCTGAACTTTAATGAATAGGTGTACTTTAATGAGGTCCATTAAAGGGCTGCTACCAGGTGTATAATTACTACATTTCGGCATGGTCGAGCATAAAATACATTCTAGTATACAAGTATTAACTTAAAAAAAAAAAGAATTAATATGAATGTAAAACAGTTATACAGGAATCGACAGAATGATCTCCCCGATTAGAAACATAAATAACAAGAGCAATATAGATCCTATTCAAAATTTTATTTTAGTATCTTACAGAAGAATGTTTGCTATTTTGAGATCACTTTGTTTTAAAGATGATATAGTCCAAATGCTTGCCCTTACGAGCTATACACTCCTCAAACAGTGACTCTGCGCTTTTCTTCCTCAAAAAAGCATGACCGTTATTTCGAATTGTGCAACAGGACACCAAACAGTAACACGCTCGCTATGAGGAAGTCGCTGATGCACTTCTTGAGGGTTTTCTGGGGACCAATATGGAATGTTTTGTTTTTTTTTTTATGCAGCCCGACAAAATGAAAATGAACTTAGTCATTACTGAACACAACAGCATCGCCTGGAACATTTTCCATATTCCAATTATTCAACGTGCATCATAAAAGGACCACTACGTGCTCTACCTGCAAGATTTGACAATGTTGACTTTTTCCGTCAGAAAACAAGTGTGGTTAGCGCCACTCTAGCTATAACCACTTAATTCCCTAAGTAACACTTGTGTTGAGAGGATTACAGCTGCGTTTCAGAGTTGTCAGCGGAAGTAACTCCAAGGCGCTTCCTTACGGTCTGTGGTTGATTGTCTCTCATTGCTTGTGTTACGCTCAGGCCGCAAATTACCGAGACCAGTTAAGCACGTTAGCAAGGCAAGCTGTATAATCACAACACAAGATTTTCGCAGCTCATTATTTTAGGTTGTTCCTCTTGTAACAGCCGGTTCGGTTGTATCACGAAACCAACGTAACGAGATGATAAAGGAAATCCGCCTCCAAAGTGACTAACGTAGTATGTAAGAGATGCGAGCCGTGTCGAGGGCTGGCTGGAGTGGAAGACTTGAGGAGGAATGCTGCGGAGTTAATATTTGGAAGGACTAAGCCTCTAAGGCCCAATTGCATAAAACTCCCTGACTAAAGATCAACTTTGATCGAAGATCGAAAAGTGAACAGAGTTCAAACACTTCTTATATTGTATAAAACTTTTCTGCGATCAATTTACCTTGGTTCAAATGCAATCTAAGTTCACGTGAAAAGGATTTGGCAACATCGCATAAACAGGTGAAATATGTGATGCGCGGACCATGTTGTACAAGTTTGTTCAGTGTTGCCAATCTAGCGACTTTAACTCTTTTTCAATAACAATTTCTTTTAACGTTTGTATTGCTTAAATAGGGGTTTAGCGAACTTTTTAGCACCCCATAGTGACAAAATTTAATCTTTCTTTGTTGATTAATGAGAAATCTAGCGACTTTACAACTACTTTTTGGCGACTTTCCGTACACACTGTTGGAGACACTGGTTTATTTGTGCAATGTAAATAATGGCGGACAATAAGAAGAAGGTTGACTGTTCTCCAAATTGTTATCATGTTATGGTGTTTGATACTGCTAAACATAATAAAGCTTTATAAAACGAAAAAATTGAAAATGTATGAATGTATCTATCACATCCATGAATAATTAATAGTTGTTATAAACATAATATAATTATAGATTATGTTATTTGATACTGCTGAACACGATAGGGCCTTATAAAATATAAGATTGTTTGTGTATTAAGGCAAGAAATTGAAAAAATATATATACTGTATATAAGTGTAACTACCATATCTATTAATATTAATAACAATGGTTATTCTATTAGCACAGTCTGCCATTCGTATATTTCAAACAGAAAAGAAATAACTGAACTTGGATCACCTAACTTAATCGGAGAAATTTCTTCAGTCAAAGTTGACTTTAGTTTGAGACAAATTAATCTCAGATTAGACTTTATACAACACAAAATTCCAAGTTCAGCTAGAACAAGGATGAATTTAACCTCTGATCTAAGATTAAATGGTTTATGCTATAGGCTACGGTCTGTTATGAAGTTATGGTACTGCAAAGAATCTGCTTCGAGATTTTCATGTCAATATACCGGGTGTTTCAAAATTAATATTGGGGTTTTAAAACTTTGTAGGATTTATTAAATTTGACATACAATTATAAATACATGAAATGAAAGAGCAACTCAAACAGTTTTGTACGCACGCATGCGCATGCACTGTTTCCTCTGTCTGCCGTTAGAAAGTGCGTTGAACGAGTGAGAGAGTAGCCCCAAGAAATCTGTTCGGAAGGCTAGTCGTGAATTAGCAATTCCAGCGACGTCTGTGTAGAGAATTTTAAGGAGACACATATGGAAGTACGCGATTGGTTAAACGACGTTGTACCCGACCGCTGGATTGGCCGAAAGGGGCCAAATGACAGAGCTTGTTTCGCATGGCCTCCACGTTCACCAGACTTTACATCATTCGATTTTTACCTTTGGGGATTCATAAAGGATCGTGTGTATGTACCTCCGCTACCAGCTGACCTACCAGACTTAAGACAGAGGATTGAAGCAGTTGTTGCAACAATTATTCCAGACACACTGATCAAGGTTAGGGGAGAACTCGCTTATCGACTCGATGTGTGCCGTGTGAGGAATGGTGCTTACATTGAGCACTTGTAGCAGAACTGTTTGAGTTCCTCATTCATTTGGTATATTATTTATAATTGTACGTTATATGTATTAAATACTACAAAGCCTTAAAACCCCGACATTCATTTTGAAACACCCGGTACTTCTTCTTGATGTAGAATACGTCTTTCCCCGCACCGAGTATAGCAGCCATTCCAGTATCCGTAGTAGAACAGAAAATGGTAGAATTTCAAATGCTTACTATAACAACACTTACGATTATGAGGCACAGCCGAATACTAATGTTATTAGTACCAAAAAAATCAATGTACAGGTAACTTGTGTGACTACGCCCACGTCCTCTCGCTATGGACAAGAGGGCGACGAAGTTGCCTATAAAATTAGCCGTGCCGCGCGGACTCAGTAATATCACAGTCTAGTATATACAGTCACGAAGCTTGAGTTGTTGAGGGTACTAAGAACAATAGACTGTGCCGGTACTATTTTTCTCATTATCTGTGATGAGGCGATAGTAGCGATCCTATTGGTTAGCAACTATGTATGGATGCATATTCCCTACGTATTGAGCTTCGTGACTGTGTATACTAAACTGTGGTAATATCTCGGCATCGAGAGCGGCTGCAGACCTCTGCAATCACTTATTGACTCATTTGATTCGTAATCGCGCGTTCTACAGTTTTTAAGTAGTAACAGACATGTACAGTACACTTTGAGTGAACAATAGTGAAAAATTTTCTGTGAACTGAGACTAATTTCGGAATGTAGCTTCATATGAAGAGGAAATAGGTTGCATGCCCTTCATTAATTTTATTACTTTTCTTATCGATACCCATACTCACCATTTGTAAACAGAAACAAAATAAAACATTCTAACCAACACAGCATTAGTTTCATTCCCGAAACTGGGTGACGTAGATTTTTTTTTTTTTACTCATATCAAGAAGATGGTATTGTAATATCCTATCTTTATACAAAGATTTCCCCTTAATTATTAGATGAATTTTGTTCGCATTCAATATTCTTGTCACTAGAGTCAGAATTATAAATAGAAAATGTTACATCATATGTATCTTTTCTTAAGAGTATGAAATGACTACCAGAAATGACCCAACGACTTTCTAAGTTTTATGTCTGGTATTATTTTCCTTAGCCGTCTCACTATACGAAGTGCAGGGAGTTTTATGTATTTCAATACTAAATAGAATATAATTGTGAATTTAAATACTATTATAGTCACAATCATGCCATGGTATGAAAGAAAAATTTCACAACCTCGAGCGGGAATCGAACCTGCGACTTCCTGTACTCCGGTCAGGCGCTCTACCACTGAGCTATCGAGTTCGTCTCACGCCAAAGCCTTGGAATTATCCTTTCATACTGGCGACTCTGTTATAGAGTACTGTCCATAGCGTCTGATCTAGTCAGCACTGCTTATGGGTGTGAAGAAACTATAAAAATGTAATCTTCATCTTACGATGTTTGGTGACGTATACATATACGTCCGTTGAAGTGACATATATACGTCACCAAACATCGTAAGATGAAGATTACAGAATATAATTAGTTATACAATGTAGACTTACTTATAACCTAAAATTTTTTCAACAAGTAAAATACATAAAACAGGTTAGTCATTATTACATATTATTACTTATTATTATAACAACAATTTGATGGTTTACTATAAGAGAAAACAAAAATTCCACTATGTATTTTAGATATCGTAGAAGCAAATTGTATCTCATGATGCCGTAAAAGGCGAAATCGTTTATACATTATTTATATATGTAACAAGTATTAACAAATGTTAATATTAAATTGATAAATCATAAGAGTGAACATTTTTAACATTATTTATTGTATCTACTATTTTTAATTTTGTAAATATCATTTTGGCTATATTTTAACCTTTCTGCCTGAAACCCAATTTTTCACCAGATGACATAACTGTGGGAATAAATCAAAATGGAGTACGACATCGACTTTCGTCAGAAACATGATAAAATTACTGAGTGTAGAAAGATTGCTCCAAATTAATCAGAGTTTGGTAATATTTTAGATTGCTCCAAATTAATCAGAGTTTGGTAATATTTTTATGGGAACACTGAGTCGAATTTGCGTTGGGCGTTAGTGAAGTTGTTTGAAGAAATGCCAACATTGCACCGCAGTGACTGATAGAGGTAATCTTGTTGGTGTTCAGGAACAAGACAATGCGATAAATGCACTGAACTCTATGGAGATATATTGAAATGGCTGGATCATATTTACCACGATAACTTAAGACCTTACACTGCATTTCCTAAGAGTGTGTAATGTACAACTTGCCATGGTACACCTTGAAGTCCTGGAGTCCGCTTTATTAATAGTAAAGTTTGACAAGGCTATAAAATTAACTAAAAAGATCTGCTAACAGAAAGAATAGGCGATTATAGCCTACATTAGTATAAGGCAGGTACATTTGTTAAAGGAAAAAAGAGAAGATGGAAACGATACGATAATAGAACTTAAATGGGAAACTTTGGAAAACAGACGTAGGAAAACTAGAATAACATCATTGTATAGAGCACATCTAGGTCAGAAAGCATGGGTAGACATAAAGGCTCGGTTAGAAAAGCCAACGTATTATGGTAGGAACGATCATGATTTTAAAATCAAATGTAGGAAACAGAAAACGGATGTAGGTAAATTCTTATTTTTAAATAGAACTATAAATGATTGGAATGACCTACTTGCAGTGGTCTTTGAGGGTTGTCCTTCCTTAAGGAGATTCAAGAATAACTTAAAAAGTTGTGTATAAAATGCAAATTAAAATTAAGTTGACATTTTTTAAGATTTAATTTTTTAAGGTGACATGTATTTATTTAGCCTGACGAGTTACTTCCTTGGTTTTAATTGTAAATTATTTAAAAATAGCGTGTAAGAGTGTCTTAGACTAGAAATGTTTAGCTTAAATGTAGTTCTGTTTATAAGTATGCATAAGTATGTAATTATTTGACTTATTTGAACTGTTGTATCAGTGAAGCGAGGTGAGTCAGTGAAGTTATGGTTTTACAGTGCAGTGAATAGTTCCGATCTGTGATAATTTATAGCGTCAGTGAAATGTGTTCTATAGTGTCAGTGAAATGTGTCCTAAAGTGTCAGTGAAATGCGTCATAGTGCCACTGCAGTGAGTGAGATGAGAGTGAAGTGAAAAACTATTGAAACTATGTATGCCCGTGCCTCACTTCCTGAGCTGTTTCTTTGCGGGGCGAGACGCAGAGGGACAGGGTAGGAGGAGCTGCGTACCGCATGTGCCTACTACCCTACGTTCAACACATCGGCCTTTCCAGGATTCCTTTCGTCAGCTATGGAGCAAGATCAGTCATTGACAAGCGAATGTATAGACTGTCCCCTCACGAAACAGATTATGTCCCCATCAATTCCTGTAACTAAACACTAATACCAGTTATAGACTACAGTCTCTACAAGACATTATAGACCTAATCGCGATTACGGTTATCACGTGTACACATCCGTAAACTCTTTCCTCAATGGCAGTGTTTCTCAAACTTTTTCCACCGCGAAACCCCTTTTAATCTAAAGTGTAACTGCGGAATCCCTGTAATATTTTATTAGTGTTTAAATTAACAGACAAGTGAGAGGTAGTATCTCAATAATTCTGTTCAGTGGGACGAATGTATTTGCTTTTTAAGCCTGCAATCTGGTTTTATGGCGGAAAGTTGTAGTCTCATTTCTATTGTACTTCTGCATTTTGTCTTTTCGATATTTTGTTTTAGTGAACAGATACGCAGAGAATCCAGTGATGAAAGTGATAAATATTATGGGTATTTTCCGTTTTAGATGTTCATTAAACATATTATTATTACGCATATTCTTGGATTATTATTATTATTATTATTATTATTATTATTATTATTATTATTATTATTATTATTATCGGTGGTTTCAAGTTATTATTGATTCATATTTCCGTAACATTTATATATTTTTATAATATCCACTAAGTATAAAATAGCCACCGGAGCAGTCCAGTCGGCTAAGGCGCTTGCCTATCGATCCAGAGTTGCGCTCGGGCGCGGGTCCGATTCCCGCTTGGGCTGATTACCTGGTTGAGTTTTTTCCCCGAGGTTTTCCCCAACCGTAAGGCGAATGTCAGGTAATCTTTGGCGAATCCCCGACTTCATCTCGCCAAATACCATTTCGCTATCATCAATCCAAACCTAGTAGTTGATACAATGTCGTTAAATAACCAAGTAAAATCATATAAGGCTCACGGAACCCCAGAACATACTTTGAGAAATGCTGCTCTATGGTAATTCAGCAGTTGTCAAAACTGAACGAAGAGTGGCCTAGTGTGTACATTACATTTTAGGAAATCGCCATCATAGATAGCCTAATAGCGATAGTGGTAACCACGATTAGAGTATCCAGTATTATAACCAGTAAAGATCCCTGCGATGGCGTAGGATAATGTTTTCAGAACATGTAATATGCTGCCGTGCCGCCACGTTACACCTCCGTGACGTTCCGAGCAGACCTAAGAGGCGTGGTTATAAGCACTAGGGAACTCTCGGTTCAGGACGTGAGACACGGGCAGTAGGGCCTATACATATGTAAGTTGTATTGTAAAATTAGGTGTTTTATGTTTTATTATTAATTGTAATTATTGTGTATTGTATAATTGTATTGTGTATTGTAATTTTATTGTGTATTGTTTATATTGTGTATACCATTGCCACCGGGTGCTTGCCCACTTGCAGTGTAAATAAATACATACATACATTATGCAATGTCACCAACTGCACAGGTCGGAAGTGATATAATTGTGCAGATTTTAACAGCTTATTCCTTGGATAAAATAAAACAAAAAAAAGTCTAATATCACATTAGTCCCAAATGAATTCTTTTCTCAGAAAAGAATACTTTTTTCTTATATTTTAACACTTTTAACTCGATAAGTATTGTCCGTTCGAATCTAATTTTTACTCTTATCATCAAAGGAACTGATAAGGAATGATTTATCCCTTTCATGTTTTAAAACAAAATGGATGGTTCTCGTGAAAATTAAGAAAAAAAAATTAACACATATCGTTATTTTCTGCCATAGGAAATCTGGCAACCCTACTGGAGTAACTAAGAAACTGAACTTTGCTGTTCAGACCGAATGCGTATGTGCTTTCGTACGTGTGCAGGCAACGCCAAACTACGCAGATTTTGAGCCTAATTTTCTAATTAACCGTGCACTTAATTAGAAAACGCATAATAGGTTTTAATTCATTTTAATGTATTTTTATCGGTCTCTTCAATCTTCACAGTTATAATTATCGCCTCCATTGTGTAGTTTACGAAAAATTGCGGAAGAGCAGAGCTAAAATCGCAGTATTTGAATCACTATCAATGAATTAATGAGTTTGTTTTATCCTATGTGAGTTATAATTATAAGCTCGCAAAACTATATTTCAACAATAGAAAATGTTGTTTTCTAATGCCAGGCGTTTGACAATAAAGTCATTTGACGTCTTGCATTCCAATATTTTTCAAAGATATTATCATGGCCAGCCACTGAAGCACAGATTTTGAGGTGTTCCGAATCCATTTCTTGGTTTGAGTTGCACATTGGGCAGTTAGGGGACTGATATATTCCAATTCTATGCAGGTGTTTGGCCAAACAATCATGGCCTGTTGCCAATCTAAATGCAGCTACAGACGATTTTCGTGGTAAATCGGGAATTAACTGTGGATTATGATTCAAAGAATTCCATTTTTTCCCTTGAGATTGTGTTATCAAATTTTGTTTGTTGAAGTCTAAGTATGTAGATTTATTAAATCTTTTCACAGAGTAATACGTAGATTTAGTAACAGGTCTGTAAGTAGCAGTGCTGCCCTTCTTTGCTAAAGCATCCGCATTCTCGTTTCCCAGGATTTCAGAATGGGATGGTATCCATTGGAATACAATAGAAAATGTAAGATACATTTAAAAGCCCCCAATTTCGCTGTATTGGAGCTGCTGGATTTTCTTGACGTGATCATATCAATGCGTTATTTGGTCTACGATTTAAATGACCGTATGAACTGTCAAAATCAGCAGGTTACTAATGGGAATAAGACTGCAGCTTTGACAAATGTGAAGGAGGTAAAGCATATGTTCACAATTATTAATGTTTAGAAGTTCCATGAATGTCTGCTATTGCATATGAGCGGCAGAGAAGAGAATGGCAGACGTGCAGTAATGTTTGGCTATCGTACTAACTTTAAAAAGTATCGTATTTTGTTTGTCTTTATAAAAAAAATATCGTACATTAAATACTTCTGAAAATCATGTAGCTTACTAATATTGTATGTTTTTAAATTTCCTAAATAAAAAATTAAGAAAACATGTATAATATCAAAATTATCATACTGATATTACATTGTAATAATTTTCTGTCATTAAATTTTACATTTCTATCATATACTTCAAATAAAAAAACAAGGTCACACAATATAAACACGTTGATGTCGAAATTAAGGAAGCAATTTTTCATGTTAGTAACGTCTCAGAAAATTCGCGGAAGTAGGGATATACAAATGTGTAAGTAGGTGGGTCGGGTACTTTTTGGATAGGCCTTGGCTCATCGAGATCAACCTTTGGCGTTGCCTCTGCCTTTAAGATTAATAAAGGATAAAATACTTTTATTGTTTGAAAGCGACAGAATCCGACTTGTGTAAAATAGTCTGTTAATAGTGACTGGGTAAATGTGTAATGGGTGTGAGACTCTTAATCATACACATTATTTCCAGCATGTGGCAATAGAATCCTTAAACACCAGATGATAACACTGACCAGCATTCTCCCCACTCTTTTCTTGAATAGCGTGACGGAAACCAGTCGTTAGTTCCACTCATTTTCTTGACGTTTTTAAGGAGTTTGAAATTGTAGACTTCTTGATGCATAATGTACACGGAACATTATTCTACTCCCTTCACGAATTCACAAATTCACATATTTCTGCTCTTGGATCTCTGAAGGATTGGTTTGCAATATTGAAGATTCGTATTCAAATTCATTAATTTATTCATTCATAGTGTTTTGCCCAAGACCGAGAAACGTAATCTCTTGCTGTTCAGAATCACCATCGCTGTATAGACCTATACATTTCTGCCACTTTCCAGTTTAAAAACGCCCTTGAGCTAGAACTCGTCTCGGCATCCCGCAGGCAGTAACGCACAGCTTGTTGAACATCTTCATTGGCCTCGTACAATATTTTATCCTATATGAAGTCAAACATGTTTATCCAAGGGAACCAAGTCCATCCAGTCTTCTCGATTGACTCCATGCAGAGGGACGCTACTATGCATTGTCGTTTGGAGAACGACTGCCCCCCCCCTCTTACGGTCTCACACTGCACATCTCTGTGCGAAAAGTAGAGAAGAATGGATGGGAACTTCTGCCCTACATACAATACACTTTGGATCTGGCACACTCGGATTACCGTCCATTTGTTTTCACAAACGACCAGATTGGCAAGGAATTGTTTGAGCTCCTTTTACGGGTGGAAAAAATTCTTCCATAGACATAATACTTCTGTGGAGGAATAGAGAAAGGTGAAGGTGAGACTTTTTGTTGATGATGTGTGCCCTTGTGCATAGTTTTCTCTACTCTTATACTCTGACTTCTGGTTCACTCCATGAGAAAGTGTTCTTCATTAATACTCATCGCGATGTATCGTGACATATTTCCAATTACTTTAGTACATCAGTGTCCATTAAGGTGCGTACACACGTAGCGAACGAATAACGAACGAACGAATGACAAACGAATGGATTCGCTGATTGAAATCGGAACGTGTGGACGATGCAGCAAAGGCAAACAGCGTATTCCGAATCTCACCGATCGGTGGACAACATTGACGTCACGCTGCAGCGAAATAGCAACAAAACTGCTGGAAGGATCGATGGCTGTTATGGCGACTGTATAAGTTGTCTGTGCTATGCTAGCAAAATTTTGCGAAATTTCCGTACTGCCATCTCGTTCAAAGAAAAGAGAGCATAAACAATTTATTTCTTGAACCAGTAGTAATAACTGATCCGTTGACATGTTCGCTCATAAGCCATTAACATATTGTTTTTACGTTGTGGTCATTATAAACAATATAGCAGAACTAAAGCAGAACACACCGCCATGACACAACAATGCACGATGTCATTCGTCTGCTAATTCCCGCCCTATACAAGAACCAATCAGATTCACTGATGGCGGCTGATGGAGACTGGCACCACCTCTGCAAGCTGATGGCACCGGTGGAGCATCAGTGAAGCCATCGGTGAAATTCGGAACACCGTGATGCCATCAGATTGCTCAGCGCTGAGATTCGGAATACGCTCCAACAGATCGTTTGGTTTGCCTTCGGTAGTGATCCGTCGCTTGTCGGTACATCAAAGGAAGTTGGTATTCGTTGTGGACGGGATTTGCCACGTGTTTGGAGTTCGTAGAAGAACGCAGCGGTTAGTTTAATTTCACCAATAGGATGTCGATACTGGACTGAAGAAGCTGTTATCAAACTTATTGATGTCTATAGGGACCAGGAAATTTTATGGCCCTATTTTGCACGGCAATATTTCGAAGTCTGTTTCTGAAATGCGACAAAAATTGTGAAACTGTTCGGATTCAATTCGACATAAATCATGAAGCAAGTCAGTACCTCTATATCGATTGCGACTTTCGTAAAGTAGTGTCTGCCACCATCGCTTTTTTTTTTCTTTTTTTTTTTTTTACTTTCTTTTTGTTAAACTGCCTATAATAATAACAACGGTTACACTTGCTATAATTATATCGTCGTCTGCAATTACTGCAGATAATCAGCAAACGCGAATGTTCTCTGACCATTTGCTGATGATTTGTACGTTGCTCCGAACAGCGAACGAACAACGATGTTTTGTTTCATCATTCGTTCGTTGTTCGTTCGCTACGTGTGTACGCACCTTTACGTGATTCGCGATTCAATCTGTAGGGTCACTATGCAACCTGCAATGTAACTTCTCCTCAATCCTTCTGTGTCTCCTTGCATCATCCGATGTTTAGGCCTACTATCACTAGAACACGAACGCCGCGCATGGTTTTGTAATATGTCCAGATATTTGAAGTATAGGTACAGAATGTCTGCCTTAAAGCGTTCATTTTTTTTTAGGCAGCCCAAATAGTCCAGACATGTGGGAAGTATTTAATGGTTTCGCAGGCGAAATCAGGGGTGGATATAACGTCCACCGACATCGTCACGTGAATGTTGCGAATTTTAGTCTTTGTGTGTGTGTGTGTGTGTGTTTTTTTAACATGTGCAGTCAATCGGTTTTATTTATTTACTTTAGATTTTCCAACAGTTGTTGTAGTCACGTTTTATCGAGCCATTTGCGCTTCTTATAGTTTCGATAATATCATATCTTAATATGTAAGTTATCTCCAATCCCTAAAATTCATTTTTTTGTTTTGTTTTATTTATAGTAAGTAGAGCCCGATTTTCATGCAAATGCATGTTTTTAAAGCTGGTTACACTTCTCAAATTTTGCAAATATTCGTTTTATGACATCGATTCCAAATTGACCAGCCTTATAGGTCCCGGGTTCGATTCCCGGTTAGAACTCAGGAATTTTTCCTGGAAAGGGAATCTTCCTGTGTTCGTCCATGGTCTGGAAATTAGGTCAGGCTTAGGTTTAAGATCTCTGCTGGCAAATCATCATCATCGTCATTGGGGCAGCGTAACTCCGCCTTCCAGGCGTCCCAACCTCAGAAGTGGGTTACAAATAAGCCATTGCAAGAAAGACCAGAAATGTCAAATGACAACTTGGTGGGATTGATTCCAAATAACCGTACGTTTTCCGTTCATGTTTGCATGTTTTGGACGTTTTTTTGGGAATAAATTCATGCATGATGCATTTTTTTAAGGTTTTAGATTTAATAGCACATATTTAGACTTTTATATTGCATGCTACGTCATTTTTTTCTAGATTTAGTGCATATATTATGTTAATTTGCACAATAGTGCCTTTTATGAATGTTTCTTCGTAGAATCCGGTATTTCCACGTTATTTGTCTACTGAGGAACAAATTATAAAACAAAAGCTACCGGCAATATGGTTTTGTGGCATTCTACCTGACAGTTGGCCTTTGGAGTTTCCACTAATTCTTTCCTATGTAATTTCATCCTTCCATTGCGGTTCACATGTTTATATATTGTATACATATATTCGACACATACTGTACATTATAAATATTTTTCGGGTTTCTGTTCCCACAATCCTCTTCAGTATGCATTACATTTCTAAATGCAAATATGTTGAAATGGTGAAATAGGTGCGTACTACGCAAGTTGAGAATACCTAATTTAACACAGATGATTCCCACCCTACAGTTACGCTTTCATTTTCATAACTTTTAATTTACTTTTCTTAAACGGAGTGATAATATCATGAGAAAAACATTTAACTAGCTACCTTACCTGAGTAGTGGCACGTTCTTCCTATTTGTCAATCTTTGCAAGATTGCAATACTTTGTGTTGATGATGATGATAATAATAATAATAATAATAATAATAATAATAATAATAATAATAATAATATGATTTTACTATTGTTAATACACGCTCTATAAACATCAGAAAAAAAACATGTATATTGCCAGCCTAAAATCGAAGGTAGGAATTTTAAAAAGGCACTAAAATGCAATCTTAGAATTTGAGAATTTTAGTCCAAATTTCAGAATTATTAAACCTCTCGAATTTTTAAGTTGGAAGTTTTTTTTTAGTTTATTTCGCACATTGCATTTAAATACCCTTCATGACTTCTTTTTTATAGAGGAAGATCATCATGCAGCATGCTTGCATACTATTGTTGGCTCCTTGTAAAAACAGTCCCGGGTCTAGTTATAAATAGAAGTCATCCAGAAAACTGTTTTAAATGAAAGTTCAAATTCCGAGATTTTTCTCATTATACACTTGAAATATTTTTATTTTTTTTGTGGTGTTTTTTTTGTGTTTTAAAATATGTAACATCATTTTTGTATCCAGTATATATTTTTCAAGTATATTATGAAGCATTTTGAATCCCTAGTCTGTTGTAATTTTATCAGTAGCAGCGAAAAATAAATAAAGAAATTTTTCATAAAAAAATTCAATTCACTTTCCCCGGAAAATAGGGCACACATGTTAGTAATATTCACCTATTTTTATTTCGGAGCAGTTTATACGAAATTTACTTTTCACAAGACGACACGTGATGTTTTTTAAAATATAAGTAACGTAAAACTCTTTTCTGTATCCTCTCTATTTGCATCTGATGGGACTAAAACTGGGGTGATAATATTATAGACGCATACTCTAGTTTACGCCTAATTAGAGTTATATATATATATATATATATATATATATATATATATATATATATATATATACACACCACACACACACACACACACACACGAATATTTCATGCATGTGGTTAGACGGGTAAAAGCAAAACTTACATTATATAAAACAGTCGTAAGACCAATTGTGCTTTATGGCAGTGAAACTTGGACTCTGTCGAAGAAAATGGAACAACTGATGACATGGGAAAGGAAAATTCTAAGGAAAATCTATGGTCCTAAATATGAGAATGGGCACTGGAGGATTAGATATAATACAGAACTGAAAACTCAATATAAATCTCCAGATTTTGTTGCTGAAATCAAAGCCCGTAGGTTGGAATGGTTAGGACATGTAATCAGGATGAATGATCAGAGAATACCAAAAAATATTCTGAACACAAAACCAGAAGGCAGGCGCAATATTGGCAGACAGAAACTAAGATGGTTGGTTGGAGTGGAGGAAGATTTAAGGACTCTAGGCGTGAGAAGATGGAGGCAGAAGGCTCTGGTTGGACAGGAATGGACCAAGATCCTAAGGGAGGCCAAGGCTAGACTACAAGGGCCGTAGTGCCAAAGAAGAAGAAGAAGGTTAGGCGGGTACAGCATACTCGTAGGTAGATAGACAAAGAAATCTAAATGGTGCAAATAAATAGGCATATTCAAGATGTAGAAAAATTGAGAAAAGGCAGGCGAGACCATTACGCATGTATGTAGCACGAGTGATGTTGAAACAACCAAGAGGCATTCGAACAGACTTTTTGTCACTGGTCGGATATTGCATGGAAGAAAGCAGCGGATCTTTTGCGGAACAATTTCCGTATTTTATAACATAACACTTAAACGTGAAACGTTATTAATTCCTTCAAAGTAGACATATAACTCATAATAAACGTTACACAATTGTGAATATGCTCGGGATAGCAATGACTTATTAATTTATGCGTCTTACTTACCAGTGCAATCTTTTCAGGTCTGATTACCATGGGAATACATTGTTGAGAAGTCTCGCGTTTTCCGTTTCCCTGTGCGTTATTCTCAAGAAAGCGATGTTAATGGGTCTATGATAATGATATGCTAGCCAGTTTCATGCGTACATGATTGTTGAGTGTGTAACAAGTTTGATATTAACATTTTCACAGCGTTATAAGAGCCAAGTTCATTTTAATAGATATCCACAGACTGGAATTTAGTGCTTTAAAGCATTATAGGATCATTAGAGGTGGTGATTTTACATAATAGCGATAAGTGTGAAATGCCTCTAAAATATGCGTATATAACAATTTTAATTTTTTACAATCTAGTTACATGTCTAGAATTTTTCCTAAGTGGGTATGAAATCTAATAGGAATTAAACCAAGAGTACTGTAGGCTATAGATTCATTGCGTTCAGACTAGAGATGAACATTACTGCCCCTCTCGCTCGCTGTGTTCGCTGCATTTGTCTTTAGTCTCGGTTCATTCTCGTGCGCTTCGAGTCTCGCTCGTCATTCTCGAAATAGCATTTGGTCGGCGTGGAAAGATTTCGTAACTTTGAATAGCATACATCATTGAAATAAATAACATAAATGTTTAAATGAGGCATAAAGACAAAACAGTATCTTAGTTATCTTTTTTTTAGTAGGCTATTTTACGACGCTTTATAAACATCTTAGGTTATTTAGCGTCTGAATGAGATGAAGGTGATAATGCTGGTGAAATGATTCCGGGATCCAGCACCGAAAGTTACGCAGCATTTGCTCACATTGGGTTGAGGGAAAACCCCGGAAAAATCCTCAACCAAGTTAATTGCCCCAACCGGGAATCGAACCCGGGCCACCTCGTTTCGCGGCCAGACGCGCTAGCCGTTACTCCACAGGTGTGGACTCTTATTTATCAAAATGTTCTGGTTCTATTATATGATATTACCTGTGGTTTTATAAATAGAAAAAAAACAATTCTCAAATAAATTTGCATTTCTAAGAAACATAAAACATTACATTAATATCTTTTTACTTGAGATTGCACACTTGATCTTAAACATATGAAAAGAAAATTCCTAGTCTTTTAATAAGAGCCTAGTAATTAAATAAAGATTGGGGAACGGATTATTATGCACTGAAAGGTAGAGATGTTTCAGATAGGCTACTTGATTGTTTATACATATATAACTGTTGCCAAAGTAGATAAAATTTCAGTCAGGTATAAACAACTGCTGTTTCGGGACTTCGGGAGGTGATCAATATCGAGTCTCGGAAGTCTTCATGTCAAGGACGTGAAACATTGTCGTGCGGGTTTTCGGCTTTGCGGGCGCTATTAGTCTTGCTTTCTCGATCGTTGTTCATCTCTAGTTCAGACCGTCTGAGAAACTCGGATTAATGTAAACTTTCTTAAAATTAAAGCGTTACAAATGTTTAAAATTGTTTAAAAACAGTAATATACCTTAATGACAGACGAAGCCGTTTCAACACCGGTGTGGTGTCATCAGGTGAGTTCTCTTCGAACTACTGCGGGAGAAACACAAGAAACAACCCATAGGAGAAAGACAGGTGGGAATCGAACCCGTATCCATTGGATTTGTAGCAAGAAACGCTATCACTCAGCCATAGCTTTCAGGTTATTTTATGACTCATCAAGGTCCTCCTGCCTCTGTACAACAGACATTGTGTCGGCGTTCCGCTCGGTAGGAGACAGCAGTCCGGTGTTGAGATGTGACACCCTGGGAAACTTCCAGAGGAAGTAGATTTGTGAGCATCGGAGCGGTTTTCCATTCCCAACACATAACATAGTTTTGACAACATCTGTCCAATTAGACCATGAGTCATGAGCTCATGACAATGGAGGTAATACATTTCATTATCGTTCACAATATGATAGGCCAAATTGCTAGAATGATTTTGTTTTAATCCTGCAGTTTTTTAAGATAGCCGTGAAGCTCAGTTGGTAAAGCAATTGGCTACGGACTGGAAGGTCCCGGTTTCAATCCTGGATGGTGATGGGGATTTTTCTCGCTGCCAAAACTTCTACAACTTTTCCAGTTGTATTTCAGAAAATATCAGTTTAATTTCAGAAATTATCAATTGTATTTCAGATTTGTCAATTGTATTTCGGAAACTATTATTTGTATTTCAGAAGTTGGTGGTGATTGTGCTCGTGCAGTACAACAGAATATAATTCATCAAGCTGCAGCTTTATAACTACGGAGAATATGCCTGTCGGCTAAAATGCAATAAAATTAGGATTTTTAAAACCCATTTTCCATTTTTTTAATATACGTTAAAATCTCAAGTATGCCTAGATTTGTTATTTTGTGAAATAAAAGTGACTACCTCTATGTAATCTTAAATGCAGTGCTTATTTTGTGAAATTAAATTGACTATGTACAGTAATACATCTGTCAAATTATATTGTTCGTATGTATGTACTAATTCGATAAGTGACTTTGGAATTTATTACTGCATTAAGAAGTAGTCTACAGTATATTTTTAAAAATCCTTATATGAAACCCAATATACTTTATAAGGATAAAAATAAAACAAAATAATTGAAGATACAAAATCTGAAATACATTTGATACCATCTGAAATACAATTGACAAATCTGAAATACATTTGATACCATCTGAAATACAACTGACAAATCTGAAATGCATTTGATACCATCTGAAATACAATTGATACTATCTGAAATTGAACTGACAGATCTGAAATACAATTGATAATATCTACAATTAAAATGACTAATTTGAAATACAGTCGATAATTTCTGAAATTAAATTAATAACTGGAAAAGGTGTAGAACAACCTCCTATCAAATTGGGTTCTGGATCTTTCCCAAGAGTAAAAGACGGTCGGAGCGTGGTGATGCCGAGGACGAGGAAATATGTAGCTCTTACCTCTACGCCCCCAAACGCTTTTATGGATATCTTTAACGTTTCTTAATCAAGAGGACTCCCTGCTTTACTCATATATTCACTTCGAATGTTATATGGATGATTAGGCCTAATAACTACTTACAGCAATTGCTTATTCAATATAGGTACATGTATTCGCAGCTACCATCCATATCTGGAGGCCATCTTCTCTATCTGCAACCTGGGAACGCGCCATGCCGTGGTGTTAGGGACCCACATGGATTATAAATATTCAGGATTCTACAGCTACTGCCGTCTTCCTGTCCCAATCCTCCAAAGCCTTCTGTCTTGTGCGTCTTCAGTCCTCAATCCTCTCTTGTGCATGACCTCCATTACTTCGTTGTCCCAAGTTCTTTTTGGTCTACCTCTTCCTCTTCTTCCTGGAGGTTTCCACTGGTAAATTTGTTTAGGCCATCTATCTTCACCCATTCTCATCAGATGACCAAACCACTTCAAACTCTTATTTTTCCATTCTATTTAATACTGTCTCTTCAGCAACCATTCTATGCCTAATTTCTTCATTTTTAATGTGGTCCAAGGGGCAGACTCTAGCACTTCGTCTCAAATAATCCATTTCTACGGCCAAAATTCTTTTTCTATAATATGCATTCTTTACCCATATTTTACTTCCGTAGTTTAATACAGAGTCAACTTACATTTTGCCAATATATTTTTTGGTATCCTTCCAAAGATGTTTATCCCACAATATAAAATTTAAACATGTTATAACTTTTTTACTTTTTTTTCAATTCGGGTTTTTATTTCGTCTTCGCCAATACCTTCTGCTTTAGTTATAATTGTGCCTAAGTATTTTGCCTGCTTAACTTGTTTAATTTAAATTGCATCATCTATAACAATATTATCACTACTTTTAGTATTACTGGCCAAATATTCTGTCTCCTTATAATTTATAGAGGTCCCAGGATTCATAAAATTTGTTTAATCTTTTGACCATAAATTCTAAATCAAAAAGATCTTGGGCAATCACTACTTGATCGTCTGCAAATTGTAAATTAAATAGGAATTTATCTTTTATTTTTATTCCCATTCCTTGACAGCTTTGTTTCTATTGTTTCCGTACCTGTTCGATGTACGTATATATTGAACAGTATTGGTGATAAGCTGCAGCCTTGTCTTAACCCTTTGGAGGATTCTATTTGTTGTGAAAAGGTGGATTAATAATAATAATAATAATAATAATAATAATAATAGTAATAATAATAGTACTAATAGTAATAATAATAATAATAATAATAATTGCAAGGTTAATCCTTCATTTTGTGCTCATTCCTTTTCATGAGGTCATGGAGGGTACTTTTCACCGGAAGAATATCTGTTACATTTTTGTTTCTTCTGTTGCAATGAAGCATTTAAATTGGATTGCAACAATTTAATGGCCTGCAGAGTTGCTGTCTTCGAACGTGATGGGGACTTCCTGGTGAACCTGTTGTCGCTGGAAGAGTTGATTTCATACCAGTAATTTCTGTCCGATGTAAAGCAGCCCCGACACTCAAGTTCCTGAGCCGTTTAGTTCTTTAATTCACCATTGCGTAAAAATTAGTGCTGTCGATCGATCAAAATATTTAATCGATTAACGATTTGAATTTAATCGATTAATCATAATAATTTTGTTCTGATTTACATATCCACTGTGTTATTTCTATTTGAAAACCGTCCAACTCCTCTACCGACATTGTATGGACAGGATATTTCTTCTCTAATACATAGATTCAGTAAATATAAAAGATCTCCAGCATACACAGGTAAAATTGTGTACAATAAATTACAAGACAATAATGAATATGAATAGGCATCTGTAGTTGGCTAGGATGTAGAAGTTAAGAAATTTCGTTTAAATAAGTGAAATAATGAAGTGATTGAGAGCTACGAGATTAAAATTTCTTCAAATTATTATTTACTATTATGTATTTAGTTATTATTATTATTATTATTATTATTATTATTATTATTATTATATTTACAGCATTACAAATTCAGCTTCAGCCTTTCGATATTTCGAAGCAATTGTCAGACAGTAAATCGCCATGAATACATTGTGTCACACAATTAACATTACAGTATTGTCGAATAACTGGTAGTGCGCAAGACCAAATCATCATCATCGTCATCATCATCTTGTTTATTCGCCCGTTTTCATTCTCTCTCTCGCTGTCATAATATTAATATTCGATCACAACGCGATAATACGCTAGAAATTCCACTCCACACATCATCTCTGTATTCCTCATCTTTCACTGTTGCTACCTCTCGTCACTGGAACTCTCTGCCGCCTGAAATCAAGGGCTACCGAACATTGAAATCTTTCAAATCCAAGTTAGAAAATTATCTTGTGACGAGTTTTCAAACTAACTTACTATTATGACAAGTGTTGTATTGCATGTTTCCACGTATCCACTTTTTTATATTATAGTGATATTTAACTTATTTTACCTTTTTATTTTCATATTTCCCGATCTATAATGTGCTAACGTGAGCTATATATAATCATAATTTTCCTTACTGTGTGTACCTAAAAATATTGTGTTCATTATATGCTTTGTACTTTACTATTTTACTACTACTACTACTACTACTACTACTACTACTACTACTACTACTACTACTACTACTACTACTACTACTACTACTACTACTACTACTACTACTACTACCACCAACACCACCACCACCATTATTATTATTATTATTATTATTATTATCAATATTATTATTGTCTTATATTTTTATACGTTGTATGTCTTATTTATTTTGACCTACTGTTCACATTTTATTATGCATTTTCGTTTCTTTCTGTATGTTATATATTATGTCTGATTTCTACTGGGTTGTTATTTACGTCATATTATGATTATCTTCTTCAGTTTTGTGCGTACAATTGTAGTGTACTTTACTTGGTAAATTTGTAATGTTTTTTTGTAACGCAGTTTTACTCCTTGTTGGGCGTTAAAGAAGGCCGTATGGCCTTAACTCTGCCAGGTTAAATAAAGCATTATTATTATTATTATTATTATTATTATTATTATTATTATTATTATTATTATTATCATCAACAAATAACTTTCAAGAATTCAGTTTTTACTGGTTAATTTAATATTCTTTCAAATGTGATTTCAGTATGTATGCATTAAATTAGATTATTATATTAAAGTGTCTGCCGCAGTGTTTACGCTAGGTATATTGGAATGATATAATTGAAAAGTAACTTATGTTTATTCATATTTTATTAAATCAAGTTTCCAATATTAGATTTACAGGGTATTAGGAACTAACCGCAATGGGGGAAAAGGAAGAGCTTAAAAACACATTTTAATCAAAATATTTTGTATAATTGATGTTATCTAATATTTTTGTTGTGTATTTGTGAAATACAATTACATTATTAAGACAGCGTTTAAATTTATTTTAACAATTTTTGTTTCTTCTTTGCAGGTAAGCATTTTCATTGATTTCTTGTCCGGATTATACGGTGGAAAGTAAGTAGTATGTGTTGAACAGTTAAGTATTAGACTACAGATAATGATTTGCATGTCCTAATACACTGGACAAATGACGATGTTGATTTATTTCATTACTTATTTCTATATTTAAAAATATTAATTCGGATACCTGGTAGGCATTCTTGAAAATTCTTACACAACATTTCGAGAAAAGCTTCTGTGGCTGCGATTTGTTGTATGTTTTAAGTTTCCAGAAATATTTATTGAACCTTCAATACCCAACGCTGAACCTTGGACTTAAAAAGGAAAAACAAATCGTGCCAATCGAAATGGCACAGCGTTTCTAGTACCAGCGTTTTTCGGCGCAGCAAGTTCCGACTAGGTTTCATAATCTTTAATATCAGTCAATAGTATGTTTGGACCAAAAATGGCGATTCATTTGGACCAGTCCTTTCACGGTTAGCAACACGAAATGCGCGGGAATAACATATAGCCGTGTGCACCATTCTCGATTATCTAGCCCGTTTACCAGCAATCACGGAAACATGGTTAATTCTTGACAATAGTCATGTTACAGATGCGGTGCACCAACATTTTCCCTCGATTAACTCAGTACCGTCAGCTGGGGTCTAGGGCATTTCATAACCGGAAATTTCGTCACCGTTATAGTTTGTCACCTATTTTTCGTCATTAGTTTTTTGATCATCAAATACATTTTGTTATCATGTTTTTTTGTCACTGAAAAGATTTTGTCACCGAAGATATTTCGTCGTCATATACATTTTGTCATCATTTTTTTTTTTGGATACTGAGGAAATTTCGTCATCAAAATAATACAAAAAATTACATTTAGACCGTTTTTATTATGAATCCAAAACCATCACTGTATAACTATTTCAATGCTCTGTATTAGCATGGATTTTGAAGTTGCATACATTCATCCTATGTTTATGGAGTTTCAACCAAAATTTCCACTGAAGTTATGGTCTATGGCACGTAGGTAACGAAGAATGTTATCTTCTGTTCTATAGGTTTCATACCCATCGACAATTCGTGCAATTCTGTTATCTAAGGACGTATATTTCTTCTTTTTTCTGGGTGGAGACTGACCTGCTTCTAATTTATCCTTGTCTCCTCTTGTAGCAACTGAAGCACATATTCTTTGCAATATTCTTGTTGTTTATAGAATCTATAAATCTTGAATGTAAGTAAAATTTAATAGACATTAATTTATTACCAATATTAATCCTAGAAATTTCATACCCAAATCAACCACCTAAAAACCTAACTAACAATACTGAAGCCTTCAAGTAAAAAGGTAAAACAAATTAACAAAGGAGTATGAAAAATAATTCAACTAAGGAAACTACCGCATATAACAGCCATAACTAATAAACCTAATATCCCCTTAATCATATTAAATCTACACTCACCCACACCCGTGATCAAATTTGATCATCATCAACTCTCTTGTTTAACTTTGACCGAGGTTGATACACCGCAAATTGGTGTTGAAGATGGTTAAATGCCGACTTAACCATGGTAAACTTTTAATCGAGAATGGTGGACTCGGACAGTAGACTTGTAGAGTTAAAAGCGTCGAGTTATATGAGCTGAGTATACCTAATGGCTCTCTCTCTCAGTACAGTTTAAAACGTGCACATAAATATCAATATGAACGTAACAAGTATCATCAAAACGAAACGGGGAAAACAGTGCTTCCTAAAAGAAAACTAAGTTTAGTGACTTGAATCGATTAAACGATGTGATATTCATTTCAAATGCACAAATCGTAAGTGTAATGCAAATGTGATTGAAGTGGTAAAAACATTCCAAACTATCATCCACGAAGTTAACCTCAGTTAAGAGAAGCAAACAAAATATCTTAAGAAAAGAAACGAGAGAAAAATTAAACATAATCAATTCCTATTGGCTGAAATCTGCGGAAGGAAAACAAAGTCTGCTGTAGTATATTAAATGTGCTGGCATGACTGAATGAATTTAATTTTGGGATTTTATTTTATTTGTGACAAATTTTAAAGGCTTCGAAGTTTAATGACTACATCTTTAACTATGCCTTCGACAGTCCTAAGCATGTGTAAAATTGAAAGAGAACCGTTGTCGTTTTGTTCCAAACGGTCTGCTTTTACTGGTACAAATGAGTTGACTCTCTTGGTCCAAACAGGTTATAATTAGTGGACATTGGTCCAAACGGTATGCACCCTCGTTTTGACGTTAGAAATTTCCGAACTTAAAGAAAGGACAGCAACTGAGAGAAATCCTAAGGAAAAGATCTTTTTCTTCAAGGTGTCAACTGCCGCATAAGGGTAAAGGAGTCAGTTTTTATGCGGAATGCCCTAAGACATTCCTGGATATTCAATAAAATAGGCCTGTCATCATCTGAATATATTAATGCTGTGAAGATATCACGCAACCTCCCTGCAATACGGTCAGTCCCAGGTAGGCATTCAACACAAACCGTTGCCGTCACCTAGGCTGTGACGAGACTGAAACACTAGGACATGTGTTGGGTTTCTGCCGTTAGACTGAGTTACTGCGGAAAAACCGTCATCACAGAGTAAAGACAATGCTTGCTGACATCCTAAGACAACAAGGAATAGAAGTCTATGAATAAGTGCATTGTATCTCGGAAGATGATTCAACAAGACGAGCAGATATTGTTGTCATTGATAGAAAAAAGAACACAGGAACAATACTACACCCGACTATCAGCTTTGAATGAGATGGACAATAGCCAAAACTTACTGATGATGAAAAGAGAATCATCTATGAACCTTGCATTCCGTATTTTATCAAGCAGTATAACATCATGGCTAATCGTTGGTCAGTACACGGACTTCTTTTTGGAGTTCGTGGTACCACCTCCAAATACACCTATAACCTTTTAAAATCAAAGGGATTCACATTTTACAATATTGAGAAAATCCTTAGAGAAATTCTAAAGGACTCAATTCAAATTTTGCAATTTCATCTCTATTTCATGTAATATGATTAACTTTAATTTTCTTTTGAAATTTATTGTATGTATTTTCATTGTAAACTTTAATATATGTGGGCTATTCCATATGAAATCGATCAGTAAAAAACCTCGCATTTTTTATACTCTGATTTTTCCCTATTTATATAAGGTGTTGAGGAGAGTGCATTTTCAAAAATATACTTTCGAAATTCAAGCGGTTTTCGTATTGTTGAGCGACAAATTTAGCGTATTTTAGAAAAACAAGCCTCTTTCAGAGCTCAGAACTCTGGAACCATTTACTGCAGAACATTGAACGAGAGCTCATTTTGAAGCTATTTGGTAGGTTATGATAAGAAGTAATCCTTATTTTTATTGTATACAGAGAGACAGATAATCTGATTTTACTTACTTTTAGGCTTTTTGCCCATTTGTAAAAATGTGAAAAAAAAAAGAGAAAAAAAAACTTGCATTATTAAGAGGGATTCGGCATTGTTTGCTTAGTGTCACGGCAATAAGTTTCGGGGGTATTAAATAAATTATTTTCACACGCCTAGACTTGAAAGGCGCAACACAGCACGCACTGGCCGAGAGATGAAGATAAGCGAGCGCTGGCGTCATTTTACTCCTGTGTTTATGAAAACCTGTGATAAAGCTAACCCAGCTATGCGCTACTAGACGAAACATCACGTGTTTATGTCTCTTGGCCTTGCTTGCCTAGGCTAGCTTCCGCCTCACAGTCAGCTGGTTAGCTCACGGGCGTACTGTATTTATTTTCCTTATTTGATTTTTCAATACTTTCTTATTAACGTTGCACCAGTAAAAAATACGTGTTTATTTGTACTTTCAATGCGGAATCTAACCATATATTTTAAAAATATTTTTTCGTTGGCAAAGGTGTCTTAATTAAGAAAAATCTAAATTTCTCCATTTCCATAAAAAGTAAGAAAAACTGTTTACATGTCAATATAAACTATAATTTCTCAGCATCAAAATAAACCATGATTTTGATCATTGGGTGAAAGGATTTCGGAGCCACAACAGTTTAAAGTTGCTAATTTAATGAAAATACGATAAATTAAAATATTTTTAATTTAAACACTATGAAGTTCTGATACCTCAAACTTTGCATAAAGCATTGTATCATAGTTGTCTACGGACAGAAAAAGTTTCATTGTATTTAAAAAGTGCAAGGTCAATTTTCTCTATATTTCGGTCGATTTGAGATGGAATAGCCCATGTACAGTAGGCTTATTTGTTTTCTGGGTCCTTATGGTCACCCTTATTGAAGGGCAGCTGTTTAATTTTATAAATCCGATATAATTGAAAGTTTGGATGCGAGTTTACCTACAGGGTGACATCATACGCTGCCGAAGCATTAATGTATCTGTTTTGGTTCCAAGACGATTGTGTGGTTCACCTAATCCGTGTCCACTACCGTACCCGCCAATCTTTTAGAATAATTGATCTATATGGTATTCCTCGGAAATTGAACTCTAAATTTCAGATCACGTAGTTATGAAAAATCTTTACAAGACAAGGAACACACTCGGAGCACTAAGCTTTTGTAATGGAGAGAAATCTCCATCTCACATGCCGGGAGTCGAAACCGGATCTTCTGGATTTGTAACTAGAAACACTACCCTTAGGGCCAAAGCGGAGGACCGCTACGAAAATGAAAGCGAGTTGGCCTAACCATTGACTTAAAACTTGTCGATTTGTATTTTTTATAAACTAGTTAATTGAAGTACAGAAAAGTGGGTGGGAACTGAAATCTTTACCGGGTTTAACTAATGCTACGTTAATGGTATTCACTCTTTAATTTTATTTGTGACCTTCCATCAATGTACGAATGTTGTTAACATACGTAGAAGAGATTTGCCCATATTTATAACAGTGGCACCTACTCCTAATGTGATCTGATGCGATAACATATTAGTGGAGTTTTTGTTCAAATACAGTATATTTTATATACTCTCTGTCGATTTACATAATAGATAATTAATTACTGCTCTCCTCTGTGATTAGCTTTAGGACATTGGTGCTATTTTCTGTGTAGCATATGAACGAGCGAATAAATTTAGTTCCTAGTCATACTCGTGTTGCATTGGCAGGTACGCAACGATCGAGTTGACGGGCTGGTATACTATATTTACTTCTTTCCTTACTGTACTAATAATAATAATAATAATAATAATAATAATAATAATAATAATAATAATAATAATAATAAAGTAAATTATGTTTTATTCTCGTATTTGAAGTTTTCTTTTTTATACACGAGCCACTACTGACGTATATATTAATTACTAGTGGCTTGTGGAGCATTTGCTGCAAACTAAGTTCATTAGACGTTCAAATAAACATTTTTCAGATTTATTTTCAATGAAGAATACCAGACATTCTGAAAGTTATTAGCTTCCATAATAATGAAAGATACTCTCTCTCTCTCTCTCTCTCTCTCTCTCTCTCTCTCTCGAGCCAATACTGAAGAGAACCACGCATATAAATACCTACACCACACCGCCATTAAATACTTGAAAAAGACCCAAGCCCACTTGATTAATAACTATAAAAATATTTGATTTTTAATAATATTATAATCTTACGTACGTTTTATAGCTTTCATTAACATATACTTACTTACTTACTTACAAATGGCTTTTAAGGAACCCGAAGGTTCATTGCCGCCCTCACATAAGCCCGCCAGCGGTCCCTATCCTGTGCAAGATTAATCCAGTCTCTATCATCATACCCCACCTCCCTCAAATCCATTTTAATATTATCCTCCCATCTACGTCTCGGCCTCCCTAAAGGTCTTTTTCCCCTCCGGTCTCCCAACTAACACTCTATATGCTTTTCTGGATTCGCCCATACGTGCTACATGCCCTGCCCATCTCAAACGTCATATATATATACTACATAGCCGCCACTCAGTAAAATATAGAAATCAAAATCCAATTTAAGTTATTCTCTACATCTACTTATATAACCCCAAAAACGTTTCACTTTCATATCATCAATATAGCATTAATATGTATAATTAATGAAAAATGGTCACATCACGGCATTAACTACAATAATATTTCATTTCTAATAGTTGTCATCAAACCACCTCAAGTTTTGTAGTTTTTAATATCCAATACACAGCTGTACCCAGAAAATTACACAGCACAGAATCGAACCTGTAAATTATTTTTAGTAAGTTAAGTTTTTAATAACCAATTTAATTTGAGCTCTAAATATGTCAGCATTCTTGCAGATCATGGCCTTCATAGTGTGTGTTTTGTTTTATTCTGAAATGCAATTACGTAGTTCTCAATACTGACGACAGATGGATTTTGGAAAATAGGAAAATTATGTTTAAAAATTGACATTTCACTGAAAACTACTATTTTTCTGAAAAACTTTGAGTTCCAAGCTTCAAAATGAGGGGTCATTTATTAAAATCCATTCAGCCGTTTTCCCGTAATTTCCATTACCAGTTCAAATTATATATAAGTCTAACTTGCAGTTGCTCAAAGATTCAAATCTCGTTCGCTGACGCTCTCGTGCCAGTCTCTGCTCGTACCGAGTACGGAGTTCTTATGTTTTTTCTATGTTTCCTGTTTATGTCAGATTCATTATGTGGAAAGAAGCGTTTTCTCACCAACTACAGTTAGTGTACAACCCCGCGTGTTCGGGATTGTGAGAATCGCATGACGAACTTGTGTGGGAACCTGGTTGTAGGCCTAGCCTATACATTGCTACCAAATTTCCGTTATCAAATCCTGTGGCGTGCGGGACGCTCTCTGAGATGTCCCATTTCAGGGTACAGCGACCCTGCCCACACAAGTTCTAATGGCCCGAGATATGACGCCTATTAAGAGATTCTTGCATTGCAAAGGGGTAGGTAGAGCTCCATAGTTGGGGTAAAAGCAACCTCCTATATATTTTCATTGAAAAACCCATAGTGACACTTGTCGCGGACATGGTCGCAGTTGGGATTTTTCTCGGGGTTCTCCCTTTTCCCCATATTGCAGGGTTGTTTCCGATCTCTGATAACGAATTTGAATGAGGTCATGTGCGTCAGTATTCACACGACAGCTGAACTGTGGCGCGAGGTGACAGACCAGTAGTGAGTGATCTCATAGTCAGAGTGCACGGCGACTCTCAGCAGAAATTTCAAAGAAATTCGAGCCTTTTTGGGAGGGGTACATTACGACCCTTTCCAATGCCAAGTACAGTTAAGTGAAAATAAAAAGCCTGCAATAAACGAGGTTTCGTTATTTCCAAGAAAGGCATCTTCTGTGTACTTAATAAGATTGGTAAAGTTCGAATGGAATTAATTTGTATCGTGGGGTGCGGCGACTTGTGACGGGGGGGTGGATTTGCTTGCTTTTTCCACTCTGGAATTAATCCCATCCGAGCTTTGCCAGCCTTATTAGATACACACAAGATGCCTTTCTTGGAAATAACGAAACGACGTGTTTTGCAGGCTGCTATGATTTTCACGTAACTGTACTTGGCATCGGAAAGAGTTGTTATGTACCCCTCCCAAAAAGGCTCGATTTTCTTGGGCATTGCTGCTGTGATACACCGTGCACTCTGATTATGAAATTACTCACTACTGGTCTGTCACCTCTCGCCGCAATTCAGCTGTCTGTGTGATTCCTGACGCACATGACGTCATTCAAATTCGTCATCATAGATTGGAAACAACCCTGTAGGCATTTACATTATTCCGTTGGCTGGGTCATTGACTATGAAGAAACTGCTTACTGAAGAATGCACTGGAAGGAATGGTAAACGAAAGAAAAGTTGAAGCAGAAGAAAATATCAGATGATAGGCAACGTTAAGATACTGTGCGTGGATCGTATGCGAGGTATAAGAGGAAGGCAGAAAATGGGTACCTTTTAAATTTCTCCTCCCACTTCTCCTCTTTCAATTCAATTCAGGAAAGATTGGATAATGTTGGGTTTGCAGTGAAAGGCCTGCTCTTGAGCAGAACACTATGAATGAATTAATAAAGCCACAATATGGGAAAAAAAAAATATTTAACCAACAAGCTATCACATAAATTTAAGTGAGACGATGGGAATTGCAACTGCAGATGTAGGACATATCTGAAGGTACTACTAAAAAAACCTAAAGAAGGAAAAGCCGGACGAGACCGATGGAGAAGAATTCTTAAGGAAGCCGAGGCCCGATACGGGCTGTAGCGCTATGGATGATGATGATGATGATGACTACTAAAAAAAATGTATATGGACTTCGGGAAAAACCAAGAAAATTATAAGCGAAAGTTAACTGACAACGGTGATCAAATTCGGACAATTAGAAAACATGTTTATGTATAACTGAAGTTACACGCTCGAGTAACGAAAGCGACGTCAATTCTGTGGAATGTTAACATGTGGCAGAGATAGGTCCTATAAGGACACGAAGTATTACGTTTTTGTGTTGCTTGACAAGGCAACGAAACAACATATGAACGATATAATACATTTTACACCTTCACTATGTTTTACTGTAAATATGTACTAAATTTAGGTATGTAAAGTAAAGGTGAAAAATGAGAATAAAATTACTTGTAATTTTTTATGAGGAGCTTTTACTTCAGAATTACATACATTAAAAAGAAACAGAAACAAACAGTACATGGTGTTTTTTCTACGCAATTTGGTTTATATGTAGTCCATGTACGATATTTCTCCTGCTCTTTTCAGTCATCAGGTATCGAATATAGTCCGGGTCAGCTTACTTCATACCTTAAGGGTGAAACCTAACCATTTTTCCCCCATTACTACATATGCTGGTAGATTGTGGTGATTTTCTAGTTTGCAGGTTGAATTTTCTTTTGCCAACTTCGTTTCGAATTTCGATACTGATAAACACTACAAATGGTAGTGATTTTGTAACTGGTATGTTGGCAGCTGAGACAACTATCGACAATATTTCTCGGTACTGGAGTTCGATGAAATTAAAATTGTACTAGATTTCTGAGCCAGTTACTGGAAGCTAGTGAAATTTGAACATACTAATAATTAATTAATATCAGTATTAATATATATATATATATATATATATATATATATATATATATATATATATAGTTATATTATGTGTTGCGTTGTAGTTATAATTCAAGACTATAGTCAGGTAAGTTTTCGGAGTTAGTACTAATAATTTCATGTGGTCAAACAAAATACATTTTTAGGTTAGGTCTCGTGAGTCAATTGTTTAGTCAAACCAATGAATTTCGTATTGCCAGTCAAAATACTTGACATGTTGATCCCTTTCTCTTATAGTTTGCCTACGAAAATATGTTACAAATTATTGAATTATTTAGAATAGCCTTCCAACATTAAGTGCGGTAAGTAAATAAAGGCTGGTTCACAGTAAACCGGGAATGAAAACAACGAGAACGGGAACGGAAATATTGTTAAAATAAATGTATTTAAATGTGAGCATTCACAATTAACTATTGTGAACGCTCACATTTAAATACACTTATTTTAACATTATTTCCGTTCTCGTTCTCTTTGTCGTATGCATTCCCGGTTTATTGTGAACCAGCCTTAAGTCATTTAGTACGTAAGATCGTGTGATATCTGGTAACAATTGGCAACACTGACCAATATTTGCTGTTTAGGAACTGTTCTTATGTGACCCTCACTATAGTCTCAATTGAAACAAATGAAGCATTATTTGATTGGTCGTCAGATCCATTGGCAGATGCAGACGTGATCCAGATATAAATAATATTTATTTTGAATGTCCTTGTATAGCTGTTTGAAAGACTCTTAACATAATTACTAGAATCTCTTTTCAATGAGAACGTTGTGTAGTGCTTTCTCTGAGCAAATTCTCTGCGAAAAAAAAAATGTCAGTTTTTATGAATACTTTATGCTCCGCTGCCCACCTGACTGCTGGAATCACTTTCTTTACACATGTACGTATGTTTAGATTTTTTGTGGCCATCTTTCTCATTGCCAGATATGGGTGAAGCTAATAGTGTGTTTCAGTTGTTGTAATTGCCCTCATTTAGTATTCTTGTCTTAAGCAATGTAAAATGAAAGTAAGCTATAATGCATTCATTTATGAATGAAGGCAATGGACTGCATTTCTTTCATTTGATATAATACAAAGTAGCTCATATCAGAAAATAGCTTCAATTACATTTAAATTATTATCCTTAATATTTGTCATCATCAGCATTTTTGTAAGGGATTAATTGTCCAATCTGATAATATAGCACCTTGAAATAATCATTTTAGTACAATTACGTTTCTGAATTTCGTTATTCGTCTCCTTCCAGAGCCATCTTCAGTTACAAGCCGGAGCATGGGTAGGTTTGGCAACGTTGAGTGGAGGCGGGAGGAGGCGAAATAAAGGCATGACGTTCGACGTTTTATTGCTTTGATTTCGTTGTCACATCTACATTTTCGACATTAATTGATACTAAACTAAGTGCATATGATAAAGATTCAGTGTATTGATGTACGTAATTTATTATGGAATTCGAAATGGTATTTTGAGTTTCAGAATACCGCGTAAGTACTTGCATACAGCCACTTATACCTTAAAAAAATTAAAAGCATACGTGTTTTTTATTGATGGTACAAGGGAAAATAAATCATTACTTAAAGAAATGTTACTTGTGCCAAAAATAACTTACTGTAAATAAAATAACGACGTACTTTCGCAATACCCTATTCCAATCAATGAACCATAAATTGACAATGTTTTGCCGCTTTATGTTGTTTCACCTCTGACGTGAAAGGTCTAGGATATCATATACATTTGAATTTCATGTGATTATCTGTCGTGCTTTTCTATAAATATTTCAGATGCTTAGGAAGCCAGCTTTAGTTTGAATCTCGCCAATCACTGTAACAATACTGTTATCCTAAATTATTTGTAAAAATATAATTTTAAATAGGCCAAAGCCAAGTATAAAGATCTATGAAAAACTGAAGAAACATACCTTCAACATAATACGTAACAAAACACATCATTATGAAGTATGTGCCAATTAGCTTAAACTCAGTGAACTTTAAATCCTGTAAGTACGAAGTGAAAAGAAACATGTTTATAACTAATTTATTAGAAAAGAAATAATATTAATAAACAAACCTTGAAAACCAACAAACTGAGTGTATGCATCTACAAATTATAAGTAGTTCTGAAGTATAGCAGGCATTCCGGATTTTCAAGAAAACTGCAACATTTATGGGATCACAAAACAGCTTTTACAGTGAACTTCAAAATCAACGGCGTAACTTTATTGATATAGCAGGCGAGACCCATGAATTTGGCCAGAATTCTGATACACCGCAAACCACTAGTAAGACTATAAAAATGTAGTTTATACAATATCTAATATTTAGAACAGTGGTCGTCAGCACAGAGCACGCTGGGGCTAGATTCTCTTACCCGCGGAAAACGCAGTGCACTAGGGTGCACTCCGTAACTGCTAGCGGGTATGCTCTCTAGCTCTCCCTGTTGCACGACGGTGCACACCGGACACCACCGCGTACCCATTGCACATTTCAGCGAGTGCTGACGACCACTGATTTAGAAGAATTGTCAATCATTTTGTCATTAACAATAACCGTAAAAATTGCTATAGACTACAGCCATATTTTCATTTATTGTCTTGTTTTTATCGCCAACACGCACTTAGTTAATACATCAACAATTAACGTTTGGTACGACCGCGAACTTAATTCCATCGACACAATATTATAGTGTAACATTAATTTACATTGAAAATCGACATTAACACCAACACATGTTATGGATCGTAGGTCTCCGTTTGACAGTTAATTACAGTGTTGCCGACGTATGGCTCCGGCTTGTAACTGAAGAAGGCTCTGCTCCTTCTGATAACACATAATCTTTGAAATTATCATACAGGATAAAATTACACATCTTACAAGGGAATCGTTAATGAGCTTATGTATGTATTTATTCAGGCTGCAAATGGGTGAATATCCGGTGGCAGTGGTAACTAATTACACTCAATAATAACAATTAATAATAATAATAATAATAATAATAATAATAATAATAATAATCTTCCCTTCAAGTACTAGGCCAATTGGCCTGTTACGATCTCACAGTTGAATTTTCAATCCAGCTCTTCTTTGGACGTTCGAGAGATCTCTTCCCGTTTGAACGATAGTGGAGCATAACTTTTGGGATTCTATCTCTATGCATGCGATGCAGATGATTTATCCAGTTGTTCTGATAATGTTTTACGTGATTAATTACAGGTTCTAGTTGTAATTCTTCCATTACATGTTCATTGCTTTTGTGATCCCATTTCGTATATCCCGCTGTATATCTCATAAATTTCATTTCATTAGCCGTTATTCTGGTTTCGTCTTTCTTCCTCAGTGTCCATGCCTCACTGCCGTAACAAAGTACAGGTCTCGCCAAGGTCTTGTAAAGGCGAATTCGAATATGCCTTTGTACTAGGGAATAATAATAATAATAATAATAATAATAATAATAATAATAATAATAATAATAATAATAATAATAATAATTGTAATAATATTAACAAGGAGCATCCTAAATTAAATGAAGCACTGATACAAATATTAACTATTGTTCTTACTACTGTCACAGTCTAATACTGTATATACAGTCACGAAGCTCAATATGTAGTAAATATGCATCCATAGATAGTTGCTAACCACTAGGATCGCTAATATCGCCTCATTACAGACAATGCGAAATAGTACCTGCACAGTCTATTGTTCCTAGCACCCTCACAACTCAAGCTTCGTGACTGTATATACTAGACTGTGCTGCTGCTACAGCTATTAGTGAGAAGTTTTCGTCCTTCGAGTGGCAGTGTGCCGCTGCTATATCTTGCATCGCACTTGAGTGCCGTCGTAAAGAGTGCGAGTCGAAGCTAGTGGAACGACTCGATCCTTTCCTTTTCCTCACTGCCCATACGGTTTTCGGTCTACATAAGAGAAAATCGTTAATTGTTGCCCCTTCGTCCATATCCCGTTGACCACGCAGATGAGAAAGGTGATAAATGATAATACTGATAACGAAGGAAGAATGATTTGTGCACTAGTAACAGGACCTTAAATCTAAAACTTCAGCAATGCTCAGTAAATCTGTCAGATAAACAACACCAAAACGCGGCTCGAAATATTTTCTTTCAGTGACGAATATTTCTTTTTAATAATCGTCATATATCTTTCATGATGCTGGGTCCAATGGCGGTCTCTGGGTATTCGCATGGAGATAATGTTCAGTAGTGGCAAAAAAAAAACCCGCACCTTGTAGCTGATTTCAGAGCCTTGTTCACTCCTGGTAACTAAGACTTTCGTGGTTCCAATCCTGCTTGGCAAGGAAACTTTTTTTTTTTTTTTTTTGTTCCTTAGTCAAATTTATTCCCAATATTTTTCGATTGCTGGTATAATTCATGTTCTGGGAATAATAACTTAATTAAGTAGAAAATATCGCTGCAAGAGTATATTTTTCTTCTGGACCTTTCGCACATTATGTTAGTAGTTAGTAGATTGGTGTATGATCTAATATTGAAATGTATTTTGTCGTGACAACATGAAATTCATTGCTTTGATTAAACACTTTACGATTCACGAGACCTAACCTAAAAATATATATTGTTTGATCACGTGAAATGATTATCACGAATTCCGAAAACGAATGCCACTTTGAAATGTATGCTTTAGAATATTTACTCTGTTATTATAATAAAAGCCTAACACGAAAGAAATGAATTCTGTGGTGTATGGGTAAAGGGAGATAAGCCATAAAAATGAGTTCGGAGATAAATGAAAATTAAACTTGGAATCCTTATTACAAATAATTTTCTACACAAATAAAACACATCAACTGCTAGTATTCTTTGATTTTTGCACACCCACTTGTATAATTTAACTTGTGTGTTCATCTGGGGAACAAAATTCCACCTGGACAAAAAAATGACTTATACCCCTTTATCCGAACACCACAGAATTAAAATGTGAAACGATATTTCTATCGATTACTCAAGGGCATGTAACACACAAAATATGTTATATTTATTTACATTTAGCCTACCTGACTCTAATCTTGAAATTGTAACTACAACACAAAGCAACACATACAATAACTATTATGTATTAATATTAATACTGATATTAATTAATTATTAGTATGTTCAAATTTCACTAGCTTCCAGTAATGGGCTCAGAAATCTGGAACAATTTGAATTTTCAGAATTTGAACCGCCGACAACTTGCGTCACTGCTGCCAACATAACAGTTATAAAATCACTACCAGTTGTAGTATATCTCAGTAGCGAAATTCGAAACGAAGTTGGCAAAAGAAAATTCAACCTGCGAACTACAAAATTACCATAATGCATAGCTTATGTAGTAATGGGGGAAAAATGGTTAGGTTTCACCCTTAGGGTATGAAGTAAGCTGACCCGGACTACAGGTATGTTTCCTAATGGCAAAACGGATTTGTCTTCCCTAATTGCGCCAATCGCATTTTAACTTATTACGAGTAAATGATTCTGTACGGGGAAAAAGAACGACGGCTCATGGCTAACAGTATTCGTAATTTATAGCGGATGCGAAACGAAATTGCACACACAAATGGTATTTGTGCAAATTACTGTTCTAGTCCACTGCAATCATAAGCGTATTCGAGGTAGGCTACACCATTTTCTTCTTTTTGTAGCTTAATGAAAGTCCTCAGAGAGGAAGGATGGAAAGCAAACAGCAAATACCCGGGCAGAGATTAGTCGAAAGGCACTGAACCAAACTTCATGCTCGTCTTCATTGTAGTTATTTAGATTTAAAATATGACTCTTCGGGTAAACGACTTCTGTTCAGCTGATACTTATCATCCACTTAATGAAGGTTTTGTGGAAATAGAATTGTAAATAGAAGCCACAGTCCAATCATGTGCTGAAATTGCGAACTGCGTTGAGGGAAGACAATGAGCGAGGAGAATACGAATAGGGCTGTCATGCTAACGCGAAAAATTACTGTATACTGGCCAATTAATGAAGCCAATATCAAGCTTTTAGTCTTTAATAGTACATTCGAACAAGTGTAACCATGTCACCCAAGTTGAGAGGATAGGAAGGCTTTTCTTTCCTCTTATTCTTCCTCCTCAGAGTTCGTCAGCGACCGAGCGGTGCAGTAGCTGTTACCTCTTTACACCTGTACTCCCTCTGCAGCTGTACACACAAGAAAATAGAATATTAAATAAAGTACGTAAGGGAATGTAAAATATAACCACTATTCCATGTCCTGCGTTGGACATAGTCTCCCTCATTCAAGTGCTGAACAATCATAAGTTTATATGGATGAAACTCAAGATTTGAATGCAATATTCGGCGCACAGGACGTTCTGAAAGCCGCAGTGCTATAGCTTGCTGTCTAGCTGATCGATGTGGACTCCTCTTCACAGCCACTCTTATTCGCTCAGTGTTATCTGGCGTTCTTACACTTCAAACGTATCCTGGTGGTTTCTTCTTGCAAGCAGATCCTGATAATAGGTTCGTTCCAACAGCAGTCAGGAACCGTCCGTAACCATCGTGAGCATGCGCAGTACAGAAAAAGCGTTCCAACACAATCCGAACCAGTCCTGAACCGGAAACATGTACTGCAGTCGGGCGTTCCAACAAGCTTTTGACACGGGTTCGGAACGGTCAGAAATAGTCCGCGGATTGAGGCATGTACGGAAGAGTACGCGACACGCGCATGCGCACAAGATCTCTAACGTCTCCTGGATACTGAAGAAAGACATGATCGACTGTTCACATCAATGAGGTTAAAGATGAAAAGTGACAATGCAGACGAATAATAAAACTAGAGATTTAATTTAAATTTTCGCCAAAAAGAAAGGGAATGGAAATTATTTGGGTATTGAAATAGTTGATTACAATTTCAACATACAGCTTTGATTAAAAGTATAATAAATAACGTACATACATGAATAATAAAAAAATAACTATTTTTAAATGAGAGTCCCCCAGTACACGACCTTGAATTGGCGGAATTCTTGCCTTCCATATTTTTTGTCATATTTTTATAGAAAATGATCGAAATTCTATTTTCTGCAATTAGAATTAGCTGCGAAACGATAATAATAAGCATCCCGTTCTTAGCAAAGATGATCACAGTTATAGCATCTCTGGATTTAGTACATAACGATCCTCGAAAGCGATCCAACAGCGTCCAGTCCAGTTTCAGTCCCATAGCAGATGCTCAACTAGCGCATGCGCATGAGATGGTACAGGAACCGTACATGAACTGATCCATGAACCGCTTGTTGGAACGAACCTAATCGAAAGTTTTGTACCCATCTCAATGTGGTATTGCGAGCAGGAACGACTCCGTGGCGGCCAACATTAAATTGGAGACGAAAGGTACGCTGGGTTTTCACAGCTGAATCACCATTCTTGAAAAATGTCTCGATAACGAAAGCACGATGCTTCTAGCTCCATAGTTCCATGATTACACAAAATGGCATCAAAAATGCTAACAAACGACGGTCGATCGATATCCATAACACCTCATGTTGCTCGGTAAACGGCCTTCCAAAACCGTCTGATTCCTTTGCCGCACCTTGTACAAGCGCTTAGTATAGACTTTCTAAATATTGATTGGTGGTACAAATTTTCAATAATAAAATTTTGTCACTTTGAAAAGTCATCAGTCGAATGTTTGTGAGGTGGACAGTAGAATCTTCCCCTCCACTGATGGTGGAGAGTGTGAGTAGAGGGGAAAGGGCTATCAACCAAACTGAAATCGGGAGTAGTTTTAGGTGCAGATGTTCAGCCATAAAACACTCCTAAAAACGGAGTTTTAAGATTTCATGACCACCTGTCCGTTGCAATTCGTTACTCACAAGTCAGCGTAGCCTAACGGATAACGATAGGACTGGTGCCCACCCAACATCGTGATGAATTCAGGAACTACAGTAGGTAGAGAAATCCGTTTTGGCGAACCAGCAATAACGGCTGGGAGAGGGGGAGTCATTATGATAACGATAATTTACCCCTGTACTTGTTGAGTGATCGTTCACCTCTGCTGAGGCATTTTGACGTGAGACCAGTAGGCTGGTCGATCTTGGCCCTTTCAGGTCTTTCGCGCCTAGTATTACACTTCTTGCTTGGAATCGTTTTACACTTACAGAATAATTTTCGTACATTACCTTATAAATTTAAAGTACTGTAGTAGGCCTATATTTTTATAGTTTTATATTGTAAGTGCCGCTTTATGATACTAATTACATAACTTATACAGGTTGTTAAAAAGCAGTCAATATTTTGAGAGGTGATGGTATTCAACAAAACGTAAAAAAAAAAAAAATCTAATAAACATGTACTTCCGGTAGTGTAATAAGTAGCTAGACGGCGATGTATGAAATGGAGGGGGAAAGAAACTGGCCACCCTATCCCATTATCTTCTGGCCTAGTTGCCTCGTAAATGGTGCCTTGTTGGTATCACTTGTGAGGTTCAGACTTGTCTTCAGACAGTTGACTAAACAACAATAAACATGCGTCCTAAATTTGGTAATAGGTATTCTGAAATATTAGTAGTACTTCTTCATGAACATCATAGGAGATGCTCGGTTCTTTTTAGTGGATTATTTTACGACGTTGTATCAACATCTCAGGTTATTTAGCGTCTGAATGAAATGGTGATAATGCCGTTGAAATGAGTCTGGGGTCCAGCACCGATAGATACCCAGCATTTGCTCATATAGGGTTGAGGGAAACCCCGGAAAAACCTCAACCAGGTAACTTTCCCTGACCGGGAATCGAACCCGGGCCGCCTGGTTTCGCGGCCAGACGCGCTAGCCGTTACTCCACAGGTGTGGACGCTGCACATTGTGATTTACAGAAAGAAAAGGAAAAAAATTCAATACCCTGACAGGTGGTAGTATAAAGAAAACATGGGCCCTAAAATTAAATTTTGTACGAAAGAACGGCATAAAGTTTAATATTTTAAGTAAGAACAGCAAACTTGAAGAGTTCAGAGCCATAGTGGGCCAAGCGCCATTTATAAAAAAAACGGAGAAAGCAAGGTTTAACGTTGAGTGAATAGCATAGTTTAATGAAGATTGATATATCATTTAGTTTTAATGTGTATACTTTATAGGCTATTACTTGCTATATGTTTCCATTGAATTATGGCAATAACTTAATTTTAATCCTTGTTTTCTACGGTTTTAGTAAATGGCGCTTGGCCCACTATGGTTTCTGAACCTTCATTTTATAATGTGAGCTCTTTTTTGTTCATCCCCGTCTGGCCTATGAGGAATTTATCATGGACAAAGCAGCACGAGAGGTTTTTTCTCGGGGTACTCCTGTTTCCCCTTATCATTAGCATCATTCCAGCGGTACTCCACAATTACCCTCACTCCGTGAGGTCCCAAGACAGACCTCCAGAACAAATAAGAAATGGCTGAACGTTATACATATTGTGTTTTTAAGAATATTATTAACGCTACGTCACGCAAATAGTCAATTGGAAGTGTCCACAGAACAGACGAAAATTTTAGAGAAAGAAATTTCGTTTACCAGGAGTCCAAGATATTGTCGGAGTTGCGCCATAACCTAAAGAGACGTGCGTAGGGTTGCAGCTGCTAAGAAATCGTGCGTAACTGACACCCTGGTTCAAAATCGACTCTGACAAGCCCTCGAAGCAGAAGTGAATGTGCGGACTGTGAACGATGACACAGAGGTATCGTTGGCAGTGGTATTATTTCGACTCAGGTAAAATGCGCCGTCAAGAATAGGGTACCGGTAGCTTTTGTTACGGGGTGGCTTCTGAACTCACTTTCTCTTTAAAAAGCCCAATTCAAGTCATGAAACCATAAAATTACATTCATGTGCAAAGACAAGTTATACACTTTTATATTTAACCACAGAATTGCTATTTTTTCCCAGAATTTCACTTTTTCGCACATCAGTGTATATAAATGTGTATCCTAGATGTTTAAATTTATTGTAACTTGGTCTAAAGTGCTTCCATTTATTACTATTTTAGGTCTTATATTATGTGACAGAATCCTGTTACTTGAAAATATGCTATGTTATATTCTGTAGTTATTTTAATATTTCATAAAAGAATATTTTCGTATAACTTCGTTTTATACAATTCGACTCACATTATTTCCAGCAGGGAGATGAGGGAAATAAATCGTTATGAAATGAAGTTCCGCTACTGACGTGAATTTGTAGGAATCATTATATGATTTTGTTTTCTTTTTGTTTTTTGTTCTTGATGTCCATTGAACATATTTCCAGTAGTTTCCTTCATTTTTATAACTGGCATATGGTAAAAAAAGTGATGAGACTTACTGTAACAGTGACACTATTCAACAAATGGTCGTAGTATCATTATGTATATTTTCCACGAAGTTTTATTGAAATTGCAGTATGTGTTGTTCTGTTGAACAGAGACAAATTTAATATTTTATTACAAAAATTGTTTACACACATGTGTTTATGTATGTATTATGTAATGTATTACTCGTTGCAGAAATGATTGCCGGCGGCCAGTAGGCGAACTAAAGCATAAACACTGGATCGTAACGTATAACGCAGCGCCAATGCCTCTCTCGAAATCGGCAATCATTCATACAACGAGTATGTAGGCCTATTACTCGACCAAGGAGTCGACCTGGTTGGCGAGTTGATATAGCGCTGGCCTTATATGCCCAAGGTTGCGGGTTCGATCCCGGGCCAGGTCGATGGCATTTAAGTCTGCTTAAATGCGACAGGCTCATGTCAGTAGATTTACTAGCATGTAAAAGAACTCCTGCGGGACAAAATTCCGGCACATCCGGTGACGCTGATATAACCTCTGCAGTTGCGAGCGTCGTTAAATAAAACATAAAATTTCGACCAAGGCGAGTGGAGTCGCGGGCGTAATGTGAACTATCGCGATGCGGTATTACGAACGCAGGAGCAGTAGCGCCACGGCTCCGGGCTGCAGGACTCCACTGGCCTTGGTCGAGTAATACTGTATGTATGTATACGTGAGGCATTGCGGAGATAAAAGGCGAACTCAACATGGGATGAATATTTTATTTATTTATTTAACTATTTATTTTCTTGAATATACTGAAGAAAGATGGTCCCTAGAGGTCATAGGCCAGTGGTTGGCAAAGATTACGGATTACGTCGTATAAAATGTAGCCCGCAATACACAGCAAAGGGAAAAGTAGGAAGGGGAGGATATTCAAACTGATTAACGTTGAATGATCAAGGGATGGCTAAGGGGAGGGAGATCATGCCTTACTCCTCCGCCCTGCTTGTGTGTTATGGAGTTGACTCGCGACTCAAGAAATGCCGACCACTGAATTTACTCTTCGGCACGGAACGTTATCACAACTGCAACGCACCTGTCGGACAAATAAGAAAGGTATTTTGGAACTCGTTCCAGTAATTGTAATAACTCTAGAAGTGTGTCATCTGTATTACAGTATTTCAGTAGCCTCAATCCACGTTATTATTGACTTCACTACTTAGACATGAACAAACATGAGCATATTATGTAAATTAATGTAACAAGGGAGAAAATCAGGAAATGGGTACTTCAAATATAGTTCAGCCAAATTACAGAGCTTTCTTTTATAGAGACGGAAAAACAAATAATCGTATTATGTTTAAAACTCAAGCCCAGCTTTAATAATGTTGTTATAGTACACTCCTCTTTAGAAGAATAAGCGGTATTACAGTAAAGCTCGCGTCGGAATGGTTAGCAATGCTATAATAAACCCTACGTTCATTAGAGTTAACGACGTTACGATTAACCAGGTCTTCAGTGATGTTACAGCAAACATCGCGTTCAGAACAGTTAGTGATTTCACAATAAACAATGCTTTCACAAATTGCCATATTACTGTAAACTTTGCGTTAAAAGAAGTTAGCAATGTTACTGTAAACTCGGGTTCAGAAAAGTTACCGATGTTACAGTAAAACTCATGTTCAGCGATGTTACTGTAAACTCGCGTTCAGAAGAGTTAGCGATGTTACAGTAAATGGTGCGTTCAGAAAAGTTAGCGATGTCTTTGTAAACCATTCACAGGGTTAGCGATGTCACAATAAACATCACTTCAGAGGAGTTGGCGACGTTACAGTAAACATCGCGTTCAGAAGATTTAACGTAGTAAATTTTGTATTCAGAAGAGTTAGCGACGTTACTGTAAACTCCACGTTCAGAGAAGTTAGCTATGTTACAGTGAACCTCGCGCTCAGAAGAGTTAGTGATGTTACAGCAAACATCGCGTCCAGAAGATTTAGTGATGTTATAGTAAACCTTGCGTTCAGAAGAGTTAAGGCTGGTTCACAATAAACCGGGAACGGAAACGAGAACGGAAATATTAAAATAAATGTATTTAAATGTGAGCATTCACAATTAACTATATTTTAAGATTATTTCCGTTCTCATTCTCGTTGTCGTTTCCATTCCCGGTTTATTGTGAACTAGCCTTTAAGGCTGGTCCACAAAAAACCGGAAACGAGAACCAGAACGATAACGAGAATGGAAAAGTTTTAAAATGTATATATTTAAATGTGAGCATTCACAATTAACGAGAATGCTTGCTGAAGCCCGGGAACGGGAACGTGAATTTGCTCAAGTTTTAACTTTGCCGTTCTCGTTTCCGAACACAGCCTACTAGATTCATTCTGTTGTCATGATAAAGCTATTTGATTGTCGCATATTTTGTAGCACGAAGGCCATGACATAATTTTTTCTTCATGCATCGTTTCTAACTAACGCAGAAATTCAATAGAATCACTTTCAATCTAATATGCTACGTGTATATGCAACCAGATTACCACGCGAACTGAATTTTTAAATATTCTGTCATAAATTCTGTAGTTAGTTAACCTTTGTTTATGTTGACTGCTTTGTTCTCATAAGAGAACGTTATTGGTCAATTTTATACATATAACATTAGAATGCGTAATATCGACTTTACAAATCGCTATTGACATAGCCTACGTATCGATATGCATAACCGTTTCCGTTCTTGTTTATTGTGAATCAAAAATCTTCACTTTCACGTCCTCCGCTTCCATTTCTCCTTCTGGTTATCGATCCCGGTTTATCGTGGACCATTCTTAACTCTACTGAACGCGAGGTTTACTGTAACACCGCTAACTTTTCTGAACGTGAGTTTCACAATAACATCAATTACTGTTCTGAACGCTATGTTTGCTGTAACATCGCTAACTCCTCTGAACATGAGGTTTACAGTAACATTGCTAACTTTCTGAACGTATCGTTTACTGGAATATCTTATGTACATGAGGTTTACTGTAACACTACTTTAGCGATCTTACGGTAGACCTCACGTTCAGAGTTAGCGATGTTACGGTAAACTTACTCACATTCAGAAGATTTAGCGATTTTAGATTACAGCAGAGTCCGTATAGGCCAGTTTCTATCTGATGCTTTTCCAATTCACTGCGGGCTAAAGCAGGGAGATGCATTGTCACCTCTACTTTTTAACTTTGCTCTAGAATATGCCATTAGGAAAGTTCAGGATAACACAGAGGGTTTGGAATTGAACGAGTTACATCAGCTTCTTGTCTATGCGGATGACGTGAATATGTTAGGAGAAAATCCACAAACGATTAGGGAAAACACGGAAATTCTACTTGAAGCAAGTAAAGCGATAGGGTTGGAAGTAAATCCCGAAAAGACTAAGTATATGATTATGTCTCGTGACCAGAATATTGTACGAAATGGAAATATAACAATTGGAGATTTATCCTTCGAAGAGATGGAAAAATTCAAATATCTTGGAGCAACAGTAACAAATATAAATGACACTCGGGAGGAAATTAAACGCAGAATAAATATGGGAAGTGCCTGTTATTATTCGGTTGAGAAGCTTTTGTCATCTAGTCTGCTGTCAAAAAATCTGAAAGTTAGAATTTATAAAACAGTTATATTAACGGTTGTTCTATATGGTTGTGAAGCTTGGACTCTCACTTTGAGAGAGGAACAGAGATTAAGGGTGTTTGAGAATAAGGTGCTTAGAAAAATATTTGGGGCTAAGAGGGATGAAGTTACAGGAGAATGGAGAAAGTTACACATCAGAGAGCTGCACGCATTGTATTCTTCACCTGACATAATTAGGAACATTAAATCCAGACGCTTGAGATGGGCAGGGCATGTAGCACGTATGGACGAATCCAGAAATGCATATAGAGTGTTAGTTGGGGGGCCGGCGAGAAAAAGACCTTTGGGGAGGCCGAGACGTAGATGGGAAGATAATATTAAAATGGATTTGAGGGAGGTGGGATATGATGGTAGAGACTGGATTAATCTTGCTCAGGATAGGGATCAATGGCGGGCTTATGTGAGGGCGGCAATGAACCTCCGGGTTCCTTAAAAGCCAATAAGTAAGTAAGTAAGTAAGACTACAGTAAACCTCACGTTCAGAAGAGTTAGCGATGTTAAAGTAAAACTCGCGTTCAGAAGAGAGATGTTACAATAAACCTCGCTTGCTTTCAGAAGAGTAGCGATATTCCAATAAACTTCACGTTCAGAAGAACTAATGTTACAGTCAATCCAGTGTTTGTGTCCGCTCCTCAGCTGTGATTGAATTATATGACTTCTTGGGCAGCAGACCACGCTAACTGCTGCCTGTACAACTTGACAAGAATGTTGCCTTACAGCGTGAACACAATTTCTTTCTAATTCTGAGTTGGATGGACTATATTGACACAAGGTTTTGATATTCATGATCTACAGCGTGTGAACCTGTTCAGTATTAAATCGGCGTTGCATTGGTTACGTATAAAGACAGGATGAAGAAACGCAAAGTGATTAAGCGGGCCGTCATCGTCTTCGTAGAGTGGCGTGATGACGGATGTTATTAAAGATTCCTGTTTGAGCTGGTGGCCCAAGCAGGGACCGCCCGGCATGGGTCGGTCGTGAATAATGACCGCACGTCGCGTAACTTTCGTGCTCGCCCATGATTCTAACTTCCGGGATGTTCGTTTGAGCGCAGATATTTCTTAAACTAGTACACGAATTCACTGCAGGTGTGTGTAAGTTTTTCTACGAGGTGTCCTCAGTATTCATTCATTAATTTATTATACAACACGTTAGAACTACGGTGGTTATTTATAGGCCTATACCGCGGTGATTATAGTCCGGGTCAGCTTACTTCATACTCTAAGGATGAAACCTAACCATTTTTCCGCCATTATTACATATGCTAGTGAATTATGGTGATTTTCTAGCTTGAAGGTTCAAGCTTCTTTTGCCAACTTCATTTCGAATTTCGGTACTGACAAATCTACGACTGGTAGTGATTTTATAACATATTTTCAGCAATGACACAAGTTGTCGGTAGTTTAATTTCTGAAAATTCAAATTGTTCTAGATTTCTGAGCCCATTACTGGAAGCTAGTGAAATTTGAACATACTAATAATTAATTAATGTCAGTATTAATATTAATACATAGTAGTTATTTTATGTGTTGCTTCATGTTGTGGTCACAATTCAAGATTATAGTGAAGTAGGCTAAGTGTAAATAAATATAACATATTTCGTGTGATACATGCCCTTGGGTAGTCGATAGAAATACTATTCACATTTTAATTAATTTCTTTCTTGTTTAGACTTTTATTACAATAATGGAGTAAGTATTCTTAAGCATATATTTCAAAGTGGCATTCATTTTCGGAATTCGTACTAATCATTTCACGTGATCAAACAAAATACATTTTTAGGTTAGGTCTCGTGAATCGTAAACTGTTTAATCAAAGCAATGAATTTCATGTTGTCAGACAAAATATGTTTTAATATTAGATCATACACTAATCTGCTAACTACTAACATAATGTGCGAGAGGTCCACAGAAAGAAAATATACTCTTTCACATTATTGAACCATTTAGAAAATACCTTCCCAATACCTCCCTGTGGTAAATAAGTAAGACATCGTTATTGTTAATACTATATTATTATTATTATTATTATTATTATTATTATTATTATTATTATTATTATTATTATTATTATTATTATAGTACATGATATGATTTTACACTCTTTTGGTGATATCTGGTATTAGTTGGCAACACTGAAGAGACGGTCGAATTAGCCTTTTGGGAATTGCTCTTATGTGATCCTCACTATAAAAGTAGGTACACAGTTATTAGTCTTCCTTTTTCACTATTTTATGTTATGATAAACCTATATCAGTACAAATAACACAAGCTGTGACTATTGTAGGTCTTGATGTTGCCATGGTGATATTTTTAGATCAGATAATTATTATTATGGTTGGTAATTTATCTGTAGTAATGTCACGAGAGGTCTGAGATCTGCCGATAAATCTACGAGCGAAGCGAGTGGATTTATCTGGGAAATCTCAGACCTCGAGTGACATTTGTTAGGACTATTTCGTGAATAAAATAAAAATGTAAATAACATATCCCTAAAATTCGTTCACAAAATATTAATAATTGTATATTTACGAATACTTAACCTATTCAGACATTGTGAAGTTGAAATAGATGAATATCGATTACTGCAATAAAGAAATTCGATGTTATTATTCAGTAATGCCAATTGCGAAATACAGGTTTAACAATGTTAATTACATGTAGGCCTACTGCACTTTTCTCTTATTATTATAATATAAATACATTTTCATTATCTGCTGAAATCATGATTTAATTAAAAATTTTATAATATAATTACAGTAACCTGATCAATACATTAATTAAATGAAGAATTGTTGAAAACGCAGTTAGAGCCCGGACGAGAAGTTATGGCACCAGCGCGAGAGACTCATTTCAGTTCGTTTGCTTGGACTCGCCCTCACACTCAACTGGAGGGGTGTTGGGTTAGTTGGTTACTAGCATTCCGAGTGTTCAGATCGTTCTGCTACTACCGCTATTGCTAATACTGAAAACATTGTCCTTCTGAGCTCCCTCATTATGGCATTGTCTAAGGTGTGAAATCATAGAGTAGTTCATAGTCAAGGACATAAAATAGCATACAATGTATGGAAATTCATGTCAGAAGAGGTTGTAAATGGAATACCAATTCCATTGAAAAGCGTGTGTGCAAGAGTACTGGCTGCCACTGGTATTTCAAAGCGAACCTTGGCAAGAATCAGGAAAGAAGGGAAAAATATTGAGGCAGGAACAGCAGATTCTTTCTCCAGTCCGGAAAAATCACAGCCGAAGAAGAAGATTGTTGCAGCTGTAGACAGTTTTGATGAGGAAGTCATAAGAAGACTCATCTATAATTTCTACGCTATACATAACAGAGACCGACTCTGCAATCGCTTCTTCCAAAAATGGATATCAGTGTATGATTATGTGAAGAAAGTAGAGAACAGATACATTGAAAGTGAGCACGTGATGGACAGTATTTTGGAGAACATTTCCATAAACTTAGGGACATCTGATTCCAGCACAGATCAGTCTGATTCGGACGGAGAATAAGAATATTAAGATGGAATAGCGGGCGTAATTTCATTAGGCACCTTCGGACTCTTGAGTAGGAAAATGGTGATACTGAGGTAAGACGAATGTTTTTAGAAAGAGATGAAACGGATATGCCTGCCGCTCTGAGCTTGAGAACCGTAACCCAAACAACCCCCACTCCTCTACCCTGCTGGCCGGCAATTTAAAACTTAGCGCAGGTTGGTGCCATAACATCTCGTCTCAGCTCTATCTAATCTGAATGAAGGAATGTAATTTTTTTTCAGATAGGCTACAATGGACATGGAATTGGAAGATGATGTATTTTATAGGCTACAGTTATAGGTTAGATTACCTGTGTGAGCAGGACCAGTGTCAGCTGTGCCTTATTTCGACCGTTACTACGTGCTACAGGAAAGCATTTTTATAGCTCGACAAACGTATTCTCGCTGTAGTGTGTAACGGAACTAAGGCTGCATCTACACAGTTCAATATTCCAATCGCGTATGCATGCAATCTGGAAAGAATATTGAAAGAATCAAGTTTAAAACGTACGTTAAATTAAGATGTATGAATATTTTGTGTCTACATGGAGTGCCGTTTTGAACGTCGTTTTCACTGCGTAAATATATTAATTAATATTAATATAAATCTTGCATTCATTGCTTTAAAGTTGAATGAAATGTTTAACCGTATAGTTGCATCTTAATGTATTCATGATCATCAATTTACGGGGAAACAGTTGGCGACAACGACTAAACAAAAGAACGACCATGCGATAAATTGATAGCGATAAATCTAGCTGCAAAAATTATCGCAGAGTGACTGTGATTGGTTAGAATTCAAAATTTCATTACACTTCATTGGTCGAAAATGGAATGACGTCATATAAACGAAATAGTCAACAATAGACTTCTGGAAGACTGAGAATGCTGAAAGTGTTAGGCAGAATTCAGATGAAGAATATGATATACCTCCATCTAGAGCAGCGTTTTATAAATACACAACTTGTTAGAAACTCTTCAGAAACTGCATGGTCATTCCTACGTATTATTTTACAATTATATTTGTGTTAATTCCTTTTAAAGTAAGGATATAAAGCGAACATATTTTACAAATAAGAATGTAAGTTCTGTTGTATCTTGCGAACAATAATAAATTGGCTTCTGATCTTTAGTCTCTTACCTCATATTGTTTAGTTAAAAGTGTATTCTTTAACCACTAGAAGTATCAATATTATTAATATTAGAGGAGAAAAATTCGCTCCGGCGCCGGGGATCGAACTCGGGTCCTCGGTTCTATGTACCAAGCGCTCTCACTATTGAGCTACGCCAAAGTCCAATCCATAGCACCGGAACGAACACCTCTCCTCCAATGTTTTTCCTTTTGTGACCTGACTCCAAATTCGGCATGTATGTTGACATTTTATATTAAGTCGACTGCCATTAGAAGTATACTCTTTTCGCTGTAAGAAAAATCCTAATGTAAACACAAGCACGTGGCTGTCATACCCGTGATTGGCTCCCAGACGAAACATTCACACGACGCAGGAAAATATAGTTCCACATTTGGAAACCATAATCTTGTATTATTTGAAAATAAAAAATTGCATTCTAGTTGTTAAATACGATGAAACATATAACTCCATTTATATGTAAAACGTTATGTAAAAGAAAAGCGACTTTTATATTTTGTTATTTACTACGAACGCGGATGGATACCAAGAGTACTACCGAGGTAGTCTGTTCTTGTAACAAGCTGGCATCACTTGAGCTCGTAGTTGTTCACTTAAGCACGTGGTACTGTAGTATGGCTTCTGCGTCCTGGAAGGAATAATCCTTTGTCTGGCAGCGATTGACGTTACAAATGTAAGTTTAAAATAATTTAATTACAGTAATTATAAAGCAAAAGTTTCCTAATGCATAGTAGTGAGGTTAGGTCTACTTGACGAGTAACGGGAAATGTTTAAAATGAAACAGAATGTACGACAGTAGGCGGGAACATGTACTGAAAATCTATGACGCCACGCTGCGGCCAATGAAGCCTCACTTCAGTCACGTGATATTGTTTACATTAGGATTTTTCTTACAGCGAAAAGATTATATGTCGTTAGACATTCGAATCATTCTGTATATTAACATACCATTCGCAAAGCGACATGACAGGCCTATGTCTGTGCATACCTTAACTTTAACGATGGGTTTTCTCACGATTATGGTAATAAAATATACATTAGCTTAAGTTTATTGTGTGCCCGCATATTTCCCGATTGCTTTTATTGCAGTACTCTGTTTATGCGTTGCACATTTTTACAACCTCGTCAACTCCGTTAGCCATAACGTCATTTTATGGTACTATGACTATTAATGAGTTTTTGTGACATAGATATTATTTAAATCATAATTTCAATTCATGAAATAGGTCTTATTGCAGACCCGTTTCAAAGACCTATTTCGGCCTCATCCAGTAGTCGTTTCAAAGGTCTTGCTGGTCGTCCGTCTCCTTTCTCTTAATGTGCAATTCCATGATTCTGTTGCCACTATCTTATTCTTCAAACGTGTTGTAGCCAATTGCTTTTACATGTTTGTATTTTAATTTGTACTGATTCGGCTCCTAATTATTCTAATATTTCTTCATTCCCTTTATGTCAAACAGTGTATTACAGCGTTTCTCAAACTGTGGTCTGCCCTTGTAGTCCTTCAAAAAAGACAGAAGAAAAAATAAAATTCAAACGAATTACTTATCACACTATATCTTAAGATCTCAGAGTTTGGAAATGGCACATGGCAATTGAATTTCACTTTTTCTCCCAGTACTGTCATTTTATTAAATTTATTACCATACCCATCTATCGACTTCCCACTCTACTCTCAGCAACAAAAGAGGGATTTAAAGCACTATACAGTGGTGTTTCTCGCCCATCTTTTCCCTGCACATCTGGCGCCGCGCCTGTAACCCAGCCAGGGACCATCCAAATTCATAACAGAGGAACAAAGTACCGAACCTTAATTCATTTTTAAAAATATAAGTATACTGGTATCAAAATATGCTATGAAAATGGTAAATTTTCTTTCGAAGGGAACAAGAGTAAGGTGGTTCGCGGAACTGTTCTGACTTTAAAAAGTGGTTCTCACTTCAAAAAAGTTTGAGAAACACTGATGTATTATATTGTATTTATTTCTACATATTACAATTCAAAATTAATACACAGAATGAAATTGCGCACACCCGTCTGAACAAGCTCGTGTTCGGGGGCAGTTTGTGCAAGTAAACGTTTTGTACTAAAAGACAATAAAAGTAAAAAATTTAATACAATAATATTACAAAACAGTATAAAAATCAGAGAACCAAATCAAGATCACAATATAAGTTCGAAAAAATATATATTTTGGTAATAATAAAAACAAAATGAGGACATGAATATTAAACTCGTGTTCGGGGGCAGTTTGTGCAAGTAAACGTTTTGTACTAAAAGACAATAAAAGTAAAAAATTTAATACAATAATATTACAAAACAGTATAAAAATCAGAGAACCAAATCAAGATCACAATATAAGTTCGAAAAAATATATATTTTGGTAATAATAAAAACAAAATGAGGACATGAATATTAAACAATTTGTTTAATTTGATTCTTCAGTATATCAAACTTAAAATTACCTAGGTCTAGATTTATTATCAAAATAGAGTTTTATAACTTAGACCCGTAACTCTGGCTATGATTTATTCCAGTGGCTGTGTAACATTTAGGTTCAGCTGAAGGACACGTCAAATTTCTTCTGCTTGAATGAACATGTGGTTCTTGTCTATACTTTTGACGATTTTTATGATAATATTTTAATACTGTGTATTTATATATTTGAGTCGCCTAGAGTCAAACTGTACTTCATTCAAAAATGCGATTTGTCGCAAAAGACGAAAAACTAGTGTAGTTAGACTCCACACGGAGATTTTACTACTGAAGTTAAGGCGGCAATTTCCAGTTAGACTCCAAACGAGCAGTTTATCACATTCCCTGCAAAATTCTGCACAGAAACATAGCTTAATCACATAAGCTTATTTCATAATTTTGAGAAAGTGCAGTTTGATTCTAGGAGATTCATTTGTTCAATTTAAAAAAACATTAAAATCGGAATAAATCTAATTTGTTGGATAATATACTGCTATTTTCCGAAAATTAATGTAATTTATATTTTTCTTTTTGTCTTTGTGTCCAAATTTCACTTCCATGTAGGTGAGAAGGCAGGACCAACGTGTTACAGATTCGAGTCTAGAGAATTCTTGTACCAAATCAGGTTTTGAAGTCTTGTTTAAAATCCTTGTATGGACATGTTTCTCGTTTTCATGAGATAATATGTCAAAGCCTAAATATTCGAATGTGTTCGCTTGTCCCAAACTTCTATTATTATTGTTATTATTATTATTATTATTATTATTATTATTATTATTATTATTATTATTATTATTATTCAGTAGTCGTCCCCAGTGGTCTAGGAGTAAAGTGCTCTCTTGGCCCAAGAGCTGCAAGTTCAAACTCGGCTGGGGTCGATTGGTTTTTTTCAGGACGCAAAAATTTGGAGCCCATGTCCTCTGGGATGGACTTTAAGCCGTGTTTTCCGGCACGTTAAAGACCGTCAAGCTTAAATTAGAGTCTCTGGACTAAATTTTTCCTCTCTCGCGTCATAGTAATACCTTAATTACATACAAGGTGGCGTTTGAGCTTACCACTTGTCCCTGTCCCCCTGTCAACAAATAAGTGTAACTAAATTCTTGTAGGTAGTTAAAGGCCCGAGTCAGTCTCGGTAGCGTAGTCGGTATAGCGCTGACCTGTGCTCGAGGTTGTGGGTTCGATCCCTGCCCAGGTCGATGGCATTTAAGTGTGTTTAAATGCGACAGGCTCATGTCACTAGATTTAGTGGCATGTAAAAGAACTCCTGCGGGACAAAATTCCGGCACACCGGCGACGCTGATATAACCTCTGCAATTGCGAGAGTTGTTAAAGAAACCATAATTTAATTTTTTTAAAGTCCCGGTAGGGGGAACCTACATTATGTTCCGACTCCGAAACTATGTTTGAATGAATGAATGAATGAATGAATGAGTTTAGTTCTTGTTGGTATTCACTGATAATGTCAATATTTTACATTTTTCTGGTGATGTTTCTAAAGGCTGGTTCGCAATAAACTGGGAACGGAAACGACGAGAACGAGAACGGAAATATTGTTAAAATAAGTGTATTTAAGTGTGAGAATTCACAATTAACTATTGTGAATTCTCACATTTAAATACATTTTAACGATATTTCCGTTCTCTTTCTCGTTTCCGTTTCCGGTTTATTGTGAACCAGCCTTAATCCGAAATTCTTTGCTATGTTTTCCGTTTTAAAAATCCCCTTTGTAAATTGCCTTCCAAATGTTTAATTACAGCTTGGTTATCCTATTTTAATACAGTAGCCTAGTAATAAAGCCAGATTTTTATAAAATATAGGACATTGTAAAATTTGAAACTGTTCATGTAATTAGTGGGTTATTCCCATTTTCCTTATAGCATTTCAACCTTGTACGTGGTACATTCATTAAGTTCTGAGACTGAGGGCATAGTGGCGGTGTGGTGCACTAGAACGGATAGGTGGCGCCGTGATATGGTACCTTGTCAGTTAGTCTCTCGTCCCAGCAACATACAGTTACGTGCATATAGTGTAAGCAGAACTACGGTCATTGTTGTGACGGTGATTTGAATGCGCGCGTCGGTACTCGAGTATGTTGCAGTTTGAGCAACGGGCAAACGTCACGTTCTGTCGGAAATTAAGCGAAACTGCTATAACCGATCATAACTGGAGACGAAACATGGTGTTTCCTTTACGATCCGCAACTGAAGCGACAATCCGCCAACTTATTTCCACGACAGAAAAATCCGCAACAAGACAGGTCAAAAGGCAAGGTGATGCTTTAACAGTTTTTTTATTCAAATGGAATTGTTCACATAGAATTCATCCCACAAGGTGCAACTGTAGACAAGATCCTCTACAAAGAGATTCTTGGCCGTTTACTCAATTCAATTCGTCGTAAGCGTCCTGAGCTTTGGCATAGGAAGAATTGGCTGTTGCTACAAGACAACTCCCTTGCACATCGCTCCATCCTTGTCCAAGAGGAACTTGCAAGGCAACAGGTCGCTGTTTTGCCACACCCTCCGTACTCACCTGATCTCGCACCATGCGATTTTTTTTCTCTTTCTCCTCATAAAATCAATCCTACTTGGGCGTAATTTTTATGCGGCCGAAAAGGTCATGACTGCCACAAGAGAAGCCGTACGGCATCTTCCTGCCAATATCTTTCAGCGGTGCTTCCAGCAGCTACACCAACGTTGGCAGAAGTGCATAGCGGCCAACGGCGACTATATTGAGGGAGGATGTCGAGCTGTTTAAGTGTACGCCGTATCACGCGGCATCTTCTGAGACATCCAGATTCTTGTGGGTGCCTACCCTTCAGGCGTCAGTGTCAGAACTTAATGACTGTACCACGTATTATAGGCCTACTCTTCCTTTGTCACACAGAGTTCTCCTGTACAGCACATCATGGTGGCTATCTGTGATGGTAAAGCGAGTCACAGTATCGGCAAGTCCTACAGGACTCTTGGTACAATGTCGAGAAATTCGAGTAGCCATCGTGGACAAAAATAAGTACCGTCATTTCCCATAATTATGATCCTGGAACACAACTATGGTCCACGATACAACCATTCAAAGAACATTTTTGTAATAAATATAAATAGATAATTTTCTTAATTAATAACAGCATATATCTCCAATAAATGATTTCTTAGCATCGCCACAGATACACTTCATTCCACTTGTCACTATCTCTGTCACTGGAGAGTTATTGAAATTTATATTTTCCCCGCCTTTCATAAAATATTTTGATATGAATACCTCTTGCACAAAAGGGGAGATCTATAACTGAAACTTGATTAATATATTTTAGTATTATTTGTATTTATCCTGGTAATAATAAACAGTTTGACTCGTAGACATTTTGTTTTTCAGCATTAACTCCCAATGATTGTAAGAGAAGATTCGAACAGAACGGCAGTTACGTAGACCTTCGGCTTCCCCCTACTACCAATAATGCATAACACAATGTCAATACGGCGGTTGCTGTCGTCTGCGATACAATGAACTTTTCTGTTGATTTTCGAGTTCATTTTTTTTTTCTGGTTATTATATGCTTATGTAAGTTGTGTTAACTCTCGCTAAGTGGTTTTATATTTTATTTTATCCGTCTTAGTATTTATTTTATTATTGTAAATATTTTTGTTTTATTATTATTGTTGTTGTTGTTACTATTATTTCTATCATCAACATTATTATTAATCTCTGTAAAATTTATGTAGACTACTGGACTGTACCCGAGCACGAGCATATGCTCATTTCGGGTATATATTCATATGTATCATTTCAATTGTGAATGAATTTGAATATGAATTGTAGAAGTAACATAGATCGTTCGTAGACTTGACTTCAAACTACACTACAGCAAAAATATAGATAAACGAGGTACTACGTTATGGAGTAAAAAATTTGATTGTCCCATAGTTGTGTTCCTGGATCATAGTTATGGGAAATGAAGGTACCGGTCTATATAAAATCTTGTGACTTATTTGGTACAATATCTCCGCGTTAGTCTCGCTATGAAATAACTTAATGTTTATTCATATTCTGTAATATTGGTAATGGGTAGTAAAATTGAACTGAACATTCTCTGCAAAATGTCCTGTTTTCTATAATGGCGGGGCAACGCTCTGCCGATGCGGGCAATTTACGACGTTCTGCCAGGTACGTACAACATACTATAGGTCGACGCACTGACATTGCAATCGGCGGGAGGCCGTGGGATTTGTTTTCTCACTTGCTATAAATTCTCCACTTGTTTTTAAATTCATCCTGTTCTTGTGCCGTTTTAAAAAGTGAAACTGCGTTTCATTTACTTCCGTCATTTCTCACAGCTCCACTTAGATCTTAGAAAAACATCTTGCATGAAATCGGGAGCTAACGTCTCTGGACTTTTCCTTGAATGGACAAGTGACACGCGTTTAAGTACGTGTTTACCAGGTTCACAAAATGTTGTATGCTTGGGTCTCGTGAATAACAATATAATGCAGTTACAGCACGTCCAATTTGAAATCCGTACTCTGCCAGTCTGAGGACTATAGTACAGAGGAGGGATATTGGCGGATAGAGTCATTTCCTTCGTATTACCTCCACCATAATCTCAATTAATATCACTCAATAAAAGAATTGTATTCCAATGGATACCATCCCATTGTGGAATCCTGGGAAACGAGAATGCGGATGCACTAGCAAAGAAGGGCAGCACTGCTACTTACAGACTTGTTACTAAATCTACATATTACTCTGTGAAAAGATTTATTAAATCTACATACTTAGACTTCAACTAACAAAATTTGATAACACAATCCCAAGGGAAAAAATGGAACTCTCTGCATCATAATTCACAGTTAATTCCCGATTTACCACGAAAATCGTCTGTAGCTGCATTTAGATTGGCAACAAGCCATGATTGTTTGGCCAAACACCTGCATAGAATTGGAATATATCAGTCCCCTAACTGCCCATTGTGCAACTCAAACCAAGAAATGGATTCGGAACACCTCAAAATCTGTGCTTCAGTGGCTGACCATGATGATATCTTTGAAAAATATTGGAGTGCAAGAGGTCAAATGACTTTATTGTCAAACGCCTGGCATTAGAAAACAACACCTCCACAATAACTATGGGCTTCACCCCTCTGAATATGCATAGCGTAATTGAAAATGTGCACGAATTAAAATACATAATACTAGTGGCTTGTGCAGCGAATGCTGCAAACTAAGTCCATTAGAAGTTCAAATTAAAATTTTTCAAAATTTTTTCCATTTAAGAATACCAGACATTTTTGGAAGTTATTTGCTTCCATAATAATGAAACATATCCCTCTGAATGGTTTTCTTTGTGCTAAATATTTTTGATTGAACCTATACATCTTCAGTTCTTGAGTTTCATTAAATATATGGAAAAGACCTAAACCACTTGATTAATAACTATAAAAATATTTCATTTTAATAACAATATTATCTTACTTAAGTTTTGTATAGACTACTATATAGCCGTCACTCAGTACATATTACAGAAATGAAGATCTAACTTCAGATATTCTCTACGCCTACTTATGTAACCCCAAAAGATTTCACTTTCATATCATCAATAAAGCATCAATCTGTATAATAAGTTACAAATACACACATCATGGCATTCACTATAATAATATTTAATTTTTAATGGTAATAATGTCATCAAACATTCTTAAGTTTTGTAGTTTTTAATATCCAATAGACACAGACAGCTGTACTCAGAAAATTACACACCAGAGAATCTGACCAGTAATTTTTTTTAGTAAATCTTGAAGTTTTTAATAACCAATATTACAGAAGCATTCTGAAAAAGTTACACAAACGAAGATCGATATATTGGTATTATGATGTCAGAGAATCTGAGCCATCTGAACTCTAAATATGTCGTATCCTTCGTGTGATATTGTTTATTGTAGTGTGTTTATGTTTTGTTTTATTCCCTAAAAGTCATTATTTCTGAAAACTGACGACAGATGGATTTTGAAAAATAGGAAAATGATGTAGGAAAACTGAAATTTCACTGAAAACTACTATTTTTCCGAAAAATTTTGGGTCCCAAGCTTCAAAATGACGGGTCATTTATTAAAATCCGTTCAGCCGTTTTCCCTTAATTTCCATTACCATTTCAAATTATATATATATATATATATATATATGTATATATATAGATTTATACAGGGACATCATTTTATTTTTACTTCAATTTTTATTGTACCCGAGTTTTTTAATGTACTTCACTCCTACCCCTTCTACCAATGAAGTTCAACCGTCCCCCACACAGTACCAAGGCCGCATATGCAGTCAAAGTCGCCTTACGGCCATTTTAAACAGTATTCAGTTAGTGAGTATAGCACGTTCCAGAAATATGGTCGCGTTTTCCAGTGAAGAAAGAGCATTCATTATTGAATCATATTTTCGCACAGATACTGTGCGTCCGTTTGCTTACGTCGCATCCCGATTTCCCCCACCTGCTTCAACTCGCCCCTCTGTAAAGGTTAGTGGGTGGACTGCCTTAGCTCTTTTCTGAAAACATTAATTTCTGTTAGGAATTGGACGTCTACGTAATATTATACAACTGTTTAAAATAACTAAAATAAAAGGGCCTTGTTAAGTAATTAACTGTCAACATGATTTCTTCCCCTTTCTACGATCCTGCAACATAACCATTTGGACGGACAGTAGATAGCATGTCTGAGTAATTTTATCTTTTCGGATCGGGCAGAAGTGAAGATTGAATTTACAGTACGTAAGGTACTCTTTTATAGAGTATGTACAGAATTATTTCAACATGAAATAGTCTACAGTGAGATAATATGCACAAAAGAACTGAAGCCTCTATCGAAATTAACGGTCACCATTTCCAAAAATGTGTCTAAATATCCATATTATGATTATTTTTCAATTTAAATTCACTCTATATTGTACGCTAATGTGCTATAGACAGCATAATACCCATATACATTTTATAATGAATACGTCCTCATAGATAACTCAGTTCATGAGTAAAAACACTTATTGTTAAAACTGTACTATATTAAAGAAAAACTTAATGAAAATTATCAAACTCAAAATCGTGATATTTCCTAGTTTACGTAAATGGATGAACTACTTTGCTTCCCTCCTATACTAGTAAAGTGATTTACTCGTATTTTACGCCAGTATCATCAAACTCTGATCGGGAAGGGGGTAGCAAACAGCTTTTACGGTTCTCAACCGTTAATCCAAAGGTATAGCCAGGTTACAATTAGAAATGCTAGTAAAAATAAAATGATGTCCCGGCATATGCAAATACTGGATTGAATCAAAAGTTCATACCGTTTTTTTTTTTTGCGACAAAAGTTTTAATGAAGGTGAATAGAAGGCAGAAATTAATAAGTTCCCTTGAAGATTGTGATAGAGAACGGAAAAGATGGAAATCTGAGGGACATGATCGGGAGAATATGGGAGATGTGGAATCAATTAATAAACTAGCTTCTGGATGGCTGCTTTAGTCATGTTAGCGGAGTGCTGACGTGCATTATCGTGTTGCAGCAAGAGTTGATTCAGTTTTCCCGATCGTTTTCCTTTAATTGAGTTGTTGACAATAAATGTCAGCAGTTATGGTTACATTCCTGTGAAGCAATTCGTAGTACACGACGCCTTCTTTATCCACTGACCTACGGTATAATTAAATTTCTTGGAATTTATAGTTAAAAATTTTTCAGTAGATGTCTCGTAACGTAGAATCCAACATTCGCTGCATCTTATAAGGTAGAAACACATTATTGCCACGGCACGGCACGAAATGTGATTTCCTGTGCTGTCACGTTCTGCATTCAATGTGTGGTATTCGTTTTCTCCATTTATTTACGTTGCTTAGAATCACACTATTCCCACGCCACGGACGCCACGTCCTCTCCTGTGTAGCACTCATGCCATCACGTTTAGATTTTCTGTCGCACCGGACATTGTTGGACGGTGGAGAGCACGTGCAGGTTCATTATGGAGGAATATATCATTGAAAAAGTAAGGCAATATGAATTTATGTATAATTTTAAGTCATCCAATTACAGAGACTTAAACATGAGAAAAGAAGCTTGGGAGGAAATAGGAAGAGATGAATATAAGCGGTGAGTACTGTATGTTAACTTATTTCCAAGAGCTATTCCATCTCAAATCGACCGAAATATAGAGAAAATTGACCTTAAAATTTCTAAATACAATGAAACTTTTTTTGTACGTAGAGAACAGTGATACAGTGAGTATAAAAAATGCGAGGTTAGCATTAATTATACAAACACTTTTAATTTTTACAGCTATGACGGGAAAGGAAATTTGGGAAAAACTAAGAAAAAGCTTCCTTCAAGCAATGAATAGACGCCGTAATAAAAAGTCTGGTCAGGCAGCTAGGAAATTTGCACCCTGGAAATTTGAACAGCAGATGTCTTTCTTTTTGCCATATTTGGAAAATCGGAAGTGAGTATAAATAACTATTTAGTTATTAAGGTCGTCTTTTATATTACTAGTTTTCAGTAAAATATACTTTTTATTTTAGGACACATGACAACTTAGAGGATTTACAAGAAGAACCTCAAGATGAACCAGACAGCCTGCTCCTCACCCTTCACCTGAAAACCCTGATTTTGAAGATTCTACGTCTCAAAACACTGCTTCTCAAGATCTGGAATTTGGACAAGGAATAACGCGTAATAATCCAGATTGTCCAAATTTAAACAACTTGAACACGAGAAAAGGAAAGAATCGAGAAGCACAAAATAATTCTATTGATAAAATGAATATTCTCGAGTGTTAACTGCTATTCGAAATTGAGTGTTCTGTTTCTGTATTTTCTCTTTTATTTGATTGTGAATAAATTCAAATTCTTCTTTATTCATTCTAAAGTACATATGAAAACGTTGTGAGTCTTCTTCTAGTTGCTTAAACAAAGTATGAAATTCACCAGATTCCTCCCGTTTCAAGTTTATATCATGCACCCACTTCCGACACCTTCTTTCCTGAATGATAACAGCCGCAGCCGCATTTTCGATGTCTTCTTCAAACTCTGAAGAACTACTGGAACTACTAACCCATTCACCTTCCATCTGCTACAGAAAGCTACTGAATAAGATAGCGACTGAACAGATTATAAGTTTAGTGTGAAGTGACATGGCGTGGCGATAATGTGCACACAACGCGACACAGCACGTGCCTTCCAACTTATATGATCTCACAGGAGAACACATGCCGTGGCAATAATGTGTTTCCAGCTATACTGTTACACTGTTAACAGGCTCGCCGCAAACTTATCCTGGGCCTTTCATTTCCTTTTCACGCAATTTCCTCTGAAATTTAACACATTTATATTCCCCTTAGTCTGTGCCACCGACGTTGAAGCGGAGAGAACAATGAATGTGAAAATCTTGCCAGTTATTTTTGCATGTACTCTTCACGCATGGCAGTCACAAGTTGGAGACTATCAGCTCCTGATCAGGTACAAGTTCATGCTTGTTTCCTCTTAATCTTCCGTATTGTTTTGGGTTTCCGCAAGAGTTAACGCTGTGTGGAAATATTTACCGTTTTGCGAATTCTGTGCTGCTCGACACGGCTCTGTCAGCTTGTGTTGTCAGTCGTGCGCAGACATGAACACTGCATTTTTAAACTGGCTAGAAAATTATTGTCGTCAGTATTTACAGGTTTTCTGGCAAGGCTGCAACCCAGGTGGCAAGAGAACATGGCAGAGAAATACATCGTGTCCAGCTTGGAAGGATCGAGAAATAGGTGCTAATTTAAAGTAAAAATAATGATTTTATAACATAACTTTTTGTATAACTTGATATAAAAACTCTCCGAGTTTCGGAGAATGGTCAGTGCAACTCGATGTGTCCGCCTCGAGCTACCCTGAAGACATCCAAAAGCTACTCAACCTTCTGCTAAGTGTTCCATAACATTTGTGGGGTGATTAGCGCAGCTGCATTTATAATGCGTTGTTTCAGTTTTTCCAAAATGTCAACTGTATCACGTTGGTACACAAAATTTGTCACAAAGCCCCAGAGGAAGGTCAATGGGAGTCAAGTCGGTGACCTAGGTGGCCAGGCAAGGGTTCTCCTTTTCCGATCTACCTATTGGAAAAGTTTGCACTCAAGAAGCCACGCACTGCTCCATAGTAATGGGATGGAGCCCTGTGTTGCTGAAAAACCGATTCTGGGAGGAGTTGTTCAACAACAAAAGTTCTGCAACATGTCCAGATACATTCCCTGTTACTGTTGCCGCGATGAAGAATGGTCCAGTGACCAGTGGCGTAGCGTCAATGTAAGCTAAAAAGCTTAGCTTCCCTAGTTAATAATAATTTCATAATAAACCTGCAGTTTATGGAGAAATTATTTATTAATTTTAATAGAATTTATATTTACGCGTTAAATATTGTGATGCGGCAGCTCAGGATGATTTGTGATGCAGCAGTAAACAAGCCTGCACACACCAGCTTCCAAGCAGACTGGTTTCTTCTGTGTAATCCACCCCGCAGATTTTCCATCCCTTTCTAACTAAACTACCTTAGTCGCAAGGCTCGCAAGAAGCTAGCTTTAACATTTAAAATAAGTAGTTTCCGAGTTATCCCTTTTCGTCAGTTGTGTTCAGTTGAAGTGTTAGTGTCCATTGTGGCTGATATAATAAATAATGAGCGAAATAACAGTTCCTGACACTAATTTACTTGAATTTTTTTAGGACAATTGTATTATCAAGACTGACTTACGAAAAAAAGTGTGATTTTAAAAAACAAATGACCGACTCCCTTGTTGTCAATGAAGGACACAACCAAAAGACAGACGCATACTTACGTAATGATACTAATATTGTCATTTTTCTAAGTATGACAGGGAGTGAGCTAATGTTATACGTATACGTGTCTATTTGTTAAGAGATATGTGTAAACCGTGAAATCGTATTTTATTACGTATCATTTGAGGCCATGCCTTATTGGTGTTACTTACGATGTTCCAACCAATCTTCGACTGCTGACTTGAAATTGACTACTATTTATTTTAAGACTGTATTTTTGTAATACGTTTTCTCATATTGCATGAAAGACAACTTGAGTTAGCTTCCCCTGCTCAAAATTTCATGCTACGCCACTGCCAATGACTGAATGTTCTACTGACTGACGCCAGGCTTGTTTCCATGATAAACGTTAATGCGCATGCGCATGAACATGTAACTATTTTCAAACCATTAGTACATGAACTTGGACAGTTTCTGCATCTTGTCAGATGTAAATCACAACGATATCTTCATCTGATTTTAAATGGTGAGCATTTATTTCTCGATCCCTCTAAGCGGGACACGGTACTAGAAAATAGGGCCTATCTTAAAGTTTGCTCATACGATAAAACAACTGAAGTGCTGAATGTTCTGTGATTCTGCAAATGATCTGTTTTCGATATCTTCAGCTCAGTACCTCTATCACCGAAAAGATAGCTTTTGGCATACTGTCTGTCTGACCATACACAGCTATTTAACCTGAAGTATTGCAAGCATTTGTTCACGCTCAGCAGATACGAGCCAATTCATTAGGGAATGTGCACAAGAACTGTTGTAGCCTGATTAAAAAGTTTAAAAAAGAAGTAACGAAATTTTATGGGAGCTACAAATCTCATATATTCTGAGAAGAAAATAATAAAGTAATAAACACAAACAAAATCGGATACATGCTGTAAGAATGATGCAGATCACCTCGATAAATTTTGGACTTTCTCTCCTAAACAAACTAAAAAAGATATTAGGAAGAGATCTGGACAGTTTGACCGGTGACATTGTTTTGCTTAGGTAAAGATACACTTGGTCTACTATTCCCCTTCAAATTGACATACGTGTAGATCCTACATCCGTACAGCAATTGGACGGAGTTGCGGTATAAGAGACCAACCGACAAAAACAAATTTATTCGATATTCACCATTGAAGTAAATTTGGTTATTTATTAAATATTTTTTGCAAGAAGTATTGTAACATTCGTAATGTTACAAAAAGAAATAGCACAAATAATAATAAATTTGTTTTTCAAAATGTCGGTTTGTTTATTGTTGCGTATCTCCATCCAATTAGCTGTGTACATTTACTCGTAGATAAGCTTTTTTAACTGTTTAAGGTACAGTCAGTGTAGAATTTTGAAGAGTATGGTCAATGATAGGACAGCATCAAACTGACTTAAGCGACTCAATGATGAAGACCTAAGCCTTGAAGAAGATCACCAAATCGTCCGTTGTCTGGCAACTCAAAGACAAATGAGTAGTATATTATTATAGACTTGATGCATCTTACTAATTAACTCCAGAAGAATATAGAGAAGAACATGACGTAATCACTGCTTATTAATTGCGTAAAGATTAGGGTAACTAGTTGTTCATGCATGTCCAGTAAATACAGTATTGTCGATGACGAATACGCCGTATAGTATGTGACATTGCCAGATGACGAATACTTAATATGTGACTAATTCTGCAATGATGAATACGTGATAGATGACAATCTGTATGGTAACGACTGTATAATATGTGACAAATTGTATGGTGGCTATTATGTAATGTATGACAAAATTCCCGTGTGACCTGTAATTTGTGACGAATCCGCTAGATCCCGAGACAAGTGGCCACTCGGCTTGGTGCTCACACAGATTCTCCCCACAGCCCCAAATTTCCTTCAAGGAACGCGCTCATGTACTTTCAAATTACGTAATTACGTACCAGAACAATGGAAGGAGTCCATAATCGTACTTATTTTTAAGAAGGGGGACAAGACTAACTGTAGTAACTTTCGAGGGATATCACTTTTGTTGACGTCGTACAAAATTTTGTCAAATATCTTTTTGAGAAGATTAACTCCATATGTAGATGAAATTATTGTGGATCATCAGTGTGGTTTTAGGCGTAATAGATCGACTATTGATCAGATTTTTTGTATTCGACAGATATTGGAGAAAAAATGGGAGTATAAAGGTACAGTACATCAGTTATTTATAGATTTCAAAAAGGCGTGTGACTTGGTTAAGAGAAAAGTTTTATATAATATTCTTATTGAATTTGATATTCCCAAGAAACTAGTTCGATTAATTAAAATGTGCCTTAGTGAAACTTACAGCAGAGTCCGTATAGGCCAGTTTCTATCTGATGCTTTTCCAATTCACTGCAGGCTAAAGCAAGGAGATGCAGTGTCACCTCTACTTTTTAACTTCGCTCTAGAATATGCCATTAGGAAAGTTCAGGATAACACAGAGGGTTTGGAATTGAACGGGTTACATCAGCTTCTTGTCTATGCGGATGACGTGAATATGTTAGGAGAAAATCGACAAACGATTAGAGAAAACGTGGAAATTCTACTTGAAGCAAGTAGAGCGATAGGGTTGGAAGTAAATCCCGAAAAGACAAAGTATATGATTCTGTCTCGTGACCGGAATATTGTACGAAATGAAACTATAGAAATTGGAGATTTATCTTTCGAAGAGGTGGAAAAATTCAAATATCTTGGAGCAACAGTAACAAATATAAATAACACTCGAGAGGAAATTAAACGCAGAATAAATATGGGAAATGCCTATTATTATTCGGTTGAGAAGCTTTTATCATCTAGTCTCCTGTCAAAAAATCTGAAAGTTAGAATTTATAAAACAGTTATATTACCGGTTGTTCTGTATGGCTGTGAAACTTGGACTCTCATTTTGAGAGAGGAACAGAGATTAAGGGTATTTGAGAATAAGGTTCTTAGGAAAATATTTGGAGCTAAGAGGGATGAAGTTACAGGAGAATGGAGAAAGTTACATAACGCAGAGCTGCACGCATTGTATTCTTCACGTGACATAATTAGAAACATTAAATCCAGACGTTTGAGATAGGCAGGGCATGTAGCACGTATGGACGAATCCAGAAATGCATATAGAGTGTTAGTTGGGAGGTCGGAGGGAAAAAGACCTCTGGGGAGGCCGAGACGTAGATGGGAAAATAATATTAAAATGGATTTGAGGGAGGTGGGATATGATGGTAGGGACTGGATTAATCTTGCTCAAGATAGGGACCAATGACGGGCTTATGTGAGGGCGGCAATGAACCTCCGGGTTCCTTAAAAGCCAGTGAGTAAGTAAGTAATTTGCTTCCTTTAGCTCTTTGATTGATTCAACATTGTCTCACTTTAAGTAAAGACTGAGACCTTGCTATCTCTACATTGAGAGAGGCAAGAACTTGTGTCCCGTGCAACTATGTTCATTGCAGTATACTTTTCCCTAAAGCAGGAATATGTAATTTAAACTGATACCTCGAAACTGATGGTTATGTAGGAGGGGAAAACTGCGTTCTCTCTTCGTCTGCATAAACATGATCACGTTCCTAAGATGCCCAGCGAGCATGACAATGTCCCCGGGCTAACATGCCCAAGGTGGAAGCGGCAAAAGGAACGCGGAAAGAGCTACATGCTATTGCCAGTTCTACTCCTGTAATTGTATATATCTGTTAGCATCTCGCTGTTGAAGGTCTCCTGGGCAGTCATGAATGGAGCCGTTGAGGCGTGCAGTTGTCTTAAAACGCCCCAAGTTTTTCACCTTTATTTGTTGGTTTGATCGCAAGTGCTTTCAAATTAATATTCTTTAACAATAGCGTGCCTTCCTATCCATAAATCAAGGACAAAGTAACAGACATGAGTAGAGCCCGGATGTTTAGGTATTTATTTTGGTTAAAATAGGCACTAAAAATAGGCAGTGAAACAGACATTTATTATTCATGGAAAAAGATAAATACTTAATAAACTATCCCATGCGGTACTCACTTTCCTTGGTTACATGTCACAACAAGATGCTTTTTTAAGTTGCCAACTGTCATAGTGAGCCGCCTGTCAGAGAGAACGTTTTTCATGGTGGAAAAAGATCTTTATACTTCTACTGAAGTGATTGGAGCAAACTTAAGACAACTTAATTCAGAAGAACTGTCTCTACTTTCTTTCAGAGATCGGGAAAAACCGACTGTGTATTGTCTCAAAAAGAGGGATGTGAGAAGGGATTAGAGACTTCAAAGTACGCGTGACTTGTGCGTGCAAGCGACAACAGTAACGGGACCTGGAGACTTAGTTTTCATACATTCCTCATCCCCTTTCTTTCGCTGGTAAACCCCGAAGTGACCTGAGCACTGATGGTTATATTGTTCAAATATCTTCGTTAAGTGACATAAAAGATGGAATCGGTAGGGGAGAAAAGTTTACGACTTCTTGGAAACATATATATTGCTGGAGAATAAGATTCTCAGCAAATATTTGTGAGGTGAATATATATTTTTAATTTGTACAACCGTCCTTTTTTGTTTTTTGATATAATTTATATGCAGTTTATTTTAAATGCATTGAAAATATTGAAAATGTACAATAACGACGTAAAAGGGCTAAAAAAAAAAGGCATTTAACCTTAAAATAGGCAACGGGAGCTAAAATAGGCTAAAAAAGGCAAAATAAAAATTGGGCCTATCGTCCCCAAATATGTGGAAACGTGTTTATCTCTAATAGGTCTTTCATGCATACACTCAGTTTCAAAAAGGCATTTTGCCTATCATCCGGACTCTAGACATGAGATTGTATTTCAGAGTGTCGTTTAACTCTAGATCCAACAATGGAATATAAAAAAGGAACAACATAGCAACATCTATAGCAGTACTTGTGTATTTTTACTTCTGCCCTACTGCCTCCGTCATATGAGAAGAATCTCTGGGATTTCACAAGCATATCTTAAGAGTTCCATGAGTGAAACATACACTGGAGGAGATCGACGGAGATTTGAAAACATAGATAAGTTCTGTGAAGTAATCACCAAACATTTGGAGGACTTGTACCGAACTGTATTACAGTATTTTCTAGAAGAAAAGAGCGAATATCCCGGTCAGCAGTTGTGGATAAAAAAATCCCGTTGAATTTGACACTGAAGAAAAGTCATCTTGTTTCATTGCTGAAGAAATCGAACGATTAATAGAATTGATCTCCGATTCATCCCTGTAATCTCAATTTCAGGAGCTTCCTCTGATGGAATTTGTGTAACGCAAAGACAGAATATCCAGCGTTGTCAAGAAAAACACTTCAGGCGCTTCCATGAGTACCGATACCTACAGAATAAATGCTCAACTTTCCGACGTAAAACCAGATATAGACCTAAAAAGAATTAGCAGACTTAAGAAACAAGCACATTCATTCCATTGAACAGAATTATTGAGTTATTAGTCTTCATACAGGGGGAGTCAGGAGGAAAGGTAGATGGTTTGAGGGATGATAATATTAGTGATTTTGAACAAAAAAGCTTATATGAACATATGTCGTGTTCTTAACGGTTTCAGAGAAAACTAATGGAAACAATGAGGAATGGGAAAAGTGCAGGTGTTAGTAAATTAAAACATTGTTCCTTATGTTCTGTTTGTGTACTTTTCTTTACAGAACATGTTCAAAAAGTCCACCGTCAACTTCAATGTACTTTGCAGCTCTTGTAGACAGCTGCTGTGTTGCTGATATGAGCTGATTCGGACATTCCTTTACTTGAACACAAACATGTAAAATGCGAGCGAGAAGTTCCTCCCTTGTTTCTATTTTGCGCTTGTAGACTTCGCCCTTAAGACAACCCCATACACAGTAATTCAATAGAGTAAGGTCGGTGACCTCGGTGGCCAAGAAATGACTTCACCGCGACCGAGCCAACGCCCAGGATACGTTTCATTGATTCTACTACAACCTAATGTTTTGGTTGCGTTCGCATGTGGGTACTGATGGACATGAGACTGACGCCTGTGATTTTCAAACAGCCGTATGTCAGATACTGTTAAAAACAGGGCATATGTTCATGTAAACTTTTTTTTTCAGAATTGCCAATATTATCACCCCTCACAACATATATATATATATATTAATATATATATATATATCTTTTGGGATCTTTAAATTAAAATTTCATAAAAGAAGTTATCTGAAAAACCATAATTTTGAATAAATTCGTGCTAAAAACATTTCCTGCATACACAAACTTTCGCGTTATTTTGGGAGCTTAAACTTAACGATATTTTGACCTGGAAGAACTTATCAGCTGAAAAATCGTATTTCGTGAATACTTAACTTGCTGAAACTAATTTAAACCAATTTATTTTTCGCGTTTATGGCGTAAAAGGTACTACAGTAATTATTTGTAGAAATAACTCAAATTCAAAATAATGTACTTATGTATCACATGAAGTAGCCTATGCATTGATCTCTTCATTTATGGTTAATGGAAATAAGCACTGCTCTTTCTTGTCTGTACCAAAGCTCACATTGTTTGAAAGGCGAAGTAAACATACCATTGATAAATAGACGAAGCTCGACGTCAGATAGCTGTTTCTTCTTCGTACGCTACATTGAAAATAAAGGTAGGAAAAATATTGAAACCTGAACAGTTAGAAGAACACTATCAGGTAATAATAGCAGACACGTGACATATAGGTGTGTGTGTGTGTGTGTGTTGTATTGTACAGTAGTGGCAAAAAAAAAAAACCAAACCGACCCTTGTAGCCGATTTCAGAGCCTTGTTCACTCAGAGCACGATAGACTGGTAACTAAGACTTTCGTGGTTCGAATCCTGCTAGGGAAGAAAACTTTTTTTTTTTTTTGTTCCTTATTCAAATTTATTCCCAATACTTTTCGATTGCAGCGATATTTTACTACTTAATTAAGTTATTATTCCCAGAACATGAATTTTACCGGCAGTCGAAAAGTATTGAGAATAAATTTGAATAAGGAACAAAAAAAGTTTCCTTCCGAGCAGGATTCGAACCACGAAAGTCTTAGTTACCAGTCTATCGTGCTCTGGAGTGAACAAGGCTCTGAAATCAGCTACAAGGGTCGGTCCGGTTTTTTTTTGCCACTACTGTACAGTCATGTAGTGACTACTGTAATTTGTTGAGTGTGGCGAGTTTATCGTGAGAGTTATAAACTGTGACAAATTTCCGGATCTGGAAGTCCGGACGTCCATTGCAGTTAAGACGGGAAGATTTTCCTTGAAGGAAGATTATTGTTATGATGGTTTGTATGCTTTATTTTTTGGCAGGATTATTACGGCATTTTCGTAGAAATTGGCTGAAGAAGCATGCACGAAGTGTGTCTTTCGCAGGCTGATTGATTTGCCGAATGTCATGAAGACTAATCCTGTCATAATGGAAAGTGGTTGGTTTGGTTAAAGTTGTAAGCCATGACTGCTAATCCTTAAATTTGGAAGAGAGTTTGAAAGCGAAACAGTTGTAGTTACGCTTATGAGCTTGTCAACTGCGTACAGTCTGATTTCTAGTAAGGATCCGGTACGATAACAATGGGTGTACATCATCATCATCATCATCATCATTAGTGGCACTACAGCATCTTCTTATTAAGTTCCTGTCAGGGTTCTCTGTTCATTGCCACTTCCAGTCATTTTGTTCTTTCCAAGAATTTAATGTGTTTAAATTAACCCATTTTTCCCACCGGAGTTTTGATCGTCCTTTTATATACATAGGGTGCCAAAAATGTATAGGCCTACACACTTCAAGTAAAGAAAAAACTATGTTAACATAACAAAGCTGAATTCACACAAACAGAAAATGTTGAGCACTAATCATCTTAGACTTTTACAGTTACAACAGTTCCTCTGTATAAAGTCATTGACAAACAGTATTTTTACTAGGTTATTTTATGACGCTTTATCAACATCTCAGGTTATTTAGCGTCTGAATGAGATGAAGGTGATAATGCCGGTGAAATGAGTCCGGGGTCCAGCACCGAAAGTTACCCAGCATTTGCTCATATTTGGTTGAGGGAAAACCCCGGAAAAATCCTCAACCAGGTAACTTGCCATCTATAGCATGATTTGGACAGACTATATAGATGGAGTATCGATAATTTTCTTCTGTTAAATCTTAATAAATGTTGCTTTATGACGTATTCTAAAAATAAGACAGTTGCTAAAAATTCGTATGAAATTAATGGTGTGAAGTTACCTAGAGTAGAATCATTTAAGGATTTGGGTATTTATTTTACACACAACTTAAGTTTTAAAATGCACTTAAATCACGTGGTAATTGATGCATATACAAAATTAGGATTTATAATCAGAAATACAAAAGAATTGAAAAATATAAATACTATCGAAACTCTATATAAGACTCTAGTTAGGAGTAAGCTAGAGTATGCGTCTGTAATATGGTCACATCAGTTCCAGTCCCATCAGATGCAAATAGAAAGGATACAGAAAAGATTTTTACGTTTTTCATATTTTTAAAAAACATCACGTGTCGTCTTATGACAAGCAAATTTCGTATAATCAGTTACTATTTAAATTTAATTATAAAACTTTAAAATCTCGACGATTAATAAATAGTCAAATTTTACTCTGTAAGACTGTTAACGGTATATTTAATAACTGCGATTTTCTTAAATTCCTTCAGTTCAATGTAAAAAAAAAAACAGAATTACGTCATAGGCAACCTTTTATTCCCATTCCTAGAACTGTTTTCTTCAAGAACTCTCCATTGTTTGTTATGTGTAATACAACTCTCTGTCTTTAAACTGTGATTCTCAATTAGATTTCAGTTTAACAGTTGAAAAATTTCATACAATATTAAAAAGAATTGTATTTCCTTAAATATTTAAATTATGAAGAAGTGTATTATAATGTTTTTACTCTAGTTTTTAAATAATTTTGCATCATTATATTGACATTTGGCACTATATTAACTGCAGTATTATATTCTAGCATCTATTACCGTTATGTATTTTCTTTCTTTCGTCTGTGTTGTTTGTTTTGTTTTTTTTTCTTATGATGTATTTTGTGTATGTATCTGTGTAAGCCACCTGTAATTGGAAGACTGCTTCTGTTGGTGGTGGATTTAAATAAATAAATAAATAAATAAAATGCCCACCATGGGTGTCGACACACTTCTGAGTACGTGTGTATCATTTTAAAACATAAGCTAACTTTGTGTTTTATAACTACCAGCATAATTGCCATTATTCTAAACGGTAGGCTATGGACAACTCTGTAACGTAAATACAAAGCTATTTTTAGATACACTAAAACACACTACTGTAGTTATGGGAGTCTCCCAAAAATAATGAGACACTCTGTAGGCTTATGCGAAAAATCTGCTGACCAGAATTTTAATAATTATGATCACAGTTACGAAATAATTAACAATTTCTATCAAAATATTGTAATTAATATAAAGTGTATTATTATGAAATTGCAGTTCTTGCAACACTGCAACACTGCATCATTTTAATATTAAATGAAAATCCTTATTTAAATAGTATGCAACCTTTGATGTCTGAACTTAATTCTTCCTGTCAATATCTAAGTCTCCCTTGTCCAGTTGAACTTCGTAAATCTGTGACTAGGAAATTAAGAGAGGAATTAAGAAATGCAGAATTCGAATCATGGAAATTAATGCCTGGAAGAGACAGAGGTGTAGAATTGTACAGCCAAGTACCTAAAGCGAACGCCTGGATTTTTAATAAGTCTGGACTATCTACATCTGAATGAGTAACCTGCCTCAAAATGAACGCCAATTTAGCAGCAGTTAGAGGAGTGCCTGGTCGCTCTTTGGACGGATCCCGGTGCAGACATGGCTGCTCGGAGACTGAAACCCTTGCCCACGTCCAAGGTCAGTCTAACAGAGGTTTACTCCTCCGAAATGCCAGACACCATCATGTTCGATCCTTAATTGCAACTGCTTTAAGAAAAAAGTCTTGGATAGTAGAAGAGGAAGTTTTTTGCCTTGCTACTAATGGCTCCTCTAGACGTATTGACATCATAGCGTATTCCCAGACTACCAAGAAAGGATATATAATTGATCCTACCATAAGGATTGAAACGGGGAGTAGCCAGCCGGAGGATGTCAATAAAGAAAAGATCAACATTTATGTGCCAACAGCTGATTACTTCAAAGCAAAATACCAGCTTGAAGACATTGAGGTGATTGGTCTTCTTATTGGAGCTCGTGGTGTGATTCCCAAGTTCTTTGAAAGCTTCAGGAAGAGTTTTGAACTACCACAGATACTTAACTGCTGACATCATAACTTCAGTTTTGAAACGCTCGTACCAAATTTTGAGTCATCATATTCACTCTGTTTAATTTTTTTATTCACTTTATATTCATATATGTTTATTTTAATTTTCTTTCTACAAAATTTATGTAAACATGTAATATTGTAAAATTAATGTAGGAGAGTATACTGAGTCCTTCTGGGCTACCTCCAATGGGAGGCAGTTATTATCTTATCTATTTATCCCATATTTACAAATTCAAATGTCAGTCGCTCCGCTCGTACGCAGTTGAAAACTCATCTCGAGAGAGAGCACGGAGCTCGGGGAGAAAGCGAAGTGAGTGAACTGCAACGGCCGAAAGGAAATTTAATGTTTGAGAAGTTTGTGTGTGCCCACGCTATTTTGATGCACGAGTGACCCTCGCTTCTGAATCCAATGAAATGAAGCGCATTTTCCGAGCACAGAAATGAGACATTGTTATGTCAGGCTTGTCATTCTCGCATAGCGGCGCTATCGACCGCAACCAAGGACTGTTGCAATCTGGAAACCAGCACTCCATTGTATTGTTTCACCGTTACCAGACGTGTGTACAGAACAGTTGCCTTAATACACAATAACCATGCGCAAGATATTTTCTAATCTGTCAATCATGTTGTTACGAAATTTCTTCCTGAATTCTATCGATGAAATCTGGGATACATTTCCCCGTCTCTCACAAGGGAAGGGTTTCGGCTCGAACAGGAATTTCGTAACCAAAATTTGTATACAGGCCCATCTTTACATTTCTGTAAAGCTCCCAAAAGCATTCGTTTGTGTAATGTGTGGTTTGTCTGTTAGAGCACTGTACAAGTTGAGGGGTGGGGAGAGCACTGCACTGGTGGGGATGGGACACCTTACCCATAAGCCTAGCCTAGCCCAGAAGCTAGTGCGAGTGGTAAAATGTCTAAAGCCCATTTAAGAACATTTTTCTCCAACGTTCTGTCTGAAAATATTGCAGCTAATCAAAAGTGTACGTTGTTGTGTGAGTCATTGAATGCGCACAATGACGCAACCTTAATAAATGAATCGTTCCAAGGATAGGACATGGAATGTATGATCATTCCACCTAAAAAACTGAATATATCCATCCTCCGAATATCTATTTCCTTAGACAATACCAAATATATGCTCGGAAGATAACAGATTACATAAGGACTCTTGCTGAGAATCCAGAACTTAACTTGTGAAATCGAGTGTTTATAATGAAAATGCAGTCTGTTAGCTATTCATAACCAGTTGTCTGCTCCAGTATACCGCCCTATGCTTCAGTATTCCTGGCAGTCAGCTGGTTACGTGAAATGTGAACAAGTCTCAGACTTCAAAAATGTAATTCAGTTGGCATTTGATTTTTCAGCACTGGAGTGTGGTGGTTCAGGAGAATGTTCAGGTGTTGCTTCTCTCTGTTGTGCTTATTGCTCTGCTCTATGCTGTTTCATGCATTTTGTAGAGAATCCTCATGTAGGTTACATTTTTAAAGAAGTGTATTGACCAATACCAACCAAACGGAGAGTTACACAAATGAACGCTTTTACGGTCTTCATCACCATTGTGAGGTAAGCGTCTGTACAAATTTTTAACCAAAAATTCCTGTTCGAGCCGAAACCCTTCCCTTGTCAGTAGGTATAAAAAGGAATCAATTCACCTTTCCAGCATGGTAATTTCGAAACAGGGGGCACTTGAGCAAGAAGTCTAGAAGTTTTCTTTTTTCTTCTTCTTAAAAAAATAGTGTAAACTGCATTTCGTCGTTGTTCCTGAATAACTCCTATGTGCAAAATATAAAAATTTTCAGTAGGAAGAAAAAACACATTCATTCATCCTATGGCAGCCGTACATAGGAGACTGTGAATTCTTACATTTTCGAAACAAAGAAATATAATTACATATAGGAGATTTTATTATTTTCTGTATCACTATTTAAGTTATTTAATAAAGGAAAAAAATCTGAAAATCGATAAATATGCCGCATAGGAGTTATTGCAGCAACAACGACGATATACGTTTTTTTGTGCCACTTTGTCATGACTTGAGAGCGGCACAATATGAAACATTTTTGCCAAATTACGAAATTGATTTTCCCTAAATATGAAATGTATATGATTATGTCTCGTAACCAGAATATAGTACGAAATGGAAATATAAAATTTGGAAATTTATCCTTTGAAGAGATGAAAAAATTCAAATATCTTGGAGCAACAGTAACAAATATAAATGAACTCGAGAGGAAATTAAACGCAGAATAAATATGGGAAATGTCTACCATTATTCGGCTGAGAAGCTTTTATCTTCCAGTCTGCTTTAAAAAAACTGAAAGTTAGAATTTATAAAACAGTTACATTACCGGTTGTTCTGTTGTATGCTTCCAGATTAAAATGTCCACAACAGAATGTCCAAAAGGAAAATGCCCATGCACTATAAAGTCCACAGTACAAAATGCTCACAGTAAAATGTCCAATGTGAGAAAATGTCCACAGTAAAACGTCCAACGTGAGAAAATATCCACATAACAAAAAAAGTCCACTTTCAATTATGTGTTATAAAAGTAATAATTCTGCTTTGATTGCTAAGCAATGGCAAAATTTTCTTATACAAATTCGAGGAGGACACATAAATATAAGAGAATCCATTAATAAGCGATATATAACAAACCAACGTACGATTGAAGGAATAGTACGGAGATATCAAGAATATATAAAGACAGTAACACTATTAGAACAATACCTCCGTGCTATTTCTTACAATTTGTAAATAAAACGTTGATCAGCTATTGCCAGATGTAGAAGAAAATGAATGACTTTGAACATTTTTCAGTAAAATTTATGGACATTTAATGTAAAATAAAATTAATGACTTTGACATTTTTCAGTACAATTTGCGGACATTAAATGTAAAAGAAAATTAATAACTTTGAACACTTTTCAATAAAATTTGTGGACTTATAATGCAGTGGCCGTTTTATTGCAGTGGACGTTTTATTTGTGTGGACATTTTTATGTAATGTGGACATTTTAGCATAGCGGACGTTATTGCAGGACATTAAACTGTGGACATTTCAAGTCTGAATCTTCTGTATGGTTGTGAAACTTGGACTCTCACTTTGAGAGAAGAACAGAGATTAAGGGTGTTCGAGAATAAGGTGCTTAGGAAAATTTTTGGGGCCAAAAGGGATGAAGTTACAGGAGAATGGCGAAAGTTACACAGCGCAGAACTGCACGCATTATATTATTCACCTAATATAATGAGGAACATTAAATCCAGATGTTTGAGATGGGCAAGGCATGTAGCACGTATAGGTGAATCCAGATATGCGTTAGTTAGAAACTAATTTCATTTTTCTGAGGAAAACGTAATATCTTTGTATTTATGTGTTTTAGGCCAAAATTGTATACAAAAGGTGAAACAAAAATGTAATATCGTTACCAATTCATTAAGGATACTTAATTCACTACATTATGAAAATCCGTAATGAGTAGAACATATTAATTGTGGGCCTAAATTATGCAAAATATTTTTAGGAGTTCGCCAACATCAAGTAGGAAGTTTAAGGGGTCCGTGACGCTCAAAATGTTGGGAGCCACTGGTTTAGAATATGAAATCTCATATTTTGCCTGCCTCTAGCTATAATTCAAGAGCTGAATACACTAACAAATCCAACATGTCCGTGTTTGAAAAGTCTAGTTCTTATTAACCTAGCTTGTTGACTGGAAATTAAAACAGTCTCACTGCCAAAAGACTTCGCGCATCATTCGTAGTGCGATCGTGTAAAATTCTCACTAGGCCTGCTGATAGCTTCTGAGAGTTTAATTTTTTAAGCCTCCTTTAATTGCATGAGAGGAAGAATTCTCTTCAAGTCGATAACAGACTGAAATTCAGAAGCTATTTAGAGCAATGAAAATGTCACTTGGATTCGCCGCAATTTGATCCTGAGTCTCCGGCGTGGAAAGTGGTTAGGTTAACAGTATGCCTATAAAACATCTGGAAAACTGCACATACTTTCGTGCCATTGTTTGACTTCGGTTTCTCATGAAGAACGCAATGAACCTTGATTAGAAAACGAGTTATAAAGGGCGTGGGAGAAACTAATTGTGTATGCAAGCACAATAAATCCCATTATGTTAGTTAAAAATATGTTGCTATGTGACATCAGAGAGAGAAAGAGACAGAGTAACAAATTGCCAACATTCCCAGAGCAGTTCTTTTGACTCTGGAATGCCATAAACGCACCCAGTTCCAGATCTATTTGTGTAACTGCCTTTGTATGTATAGGTATTTTTATCTCTTTTGTGCATATTTTCTTTCTTTCTCATTTAGTTTCTTTCTTTGTTTTGCTACTTTTGTCTTCGTTTAATGTTTTGTTCCTTTCAGTTTTTTTTTTCGTTTAACTTTTTATTTTATTTTATTTTTTCGTTTCTTTCATTTACCTCTTCGTTAATTCCTCTTCGGTTCTTTCATTTTCCTCTTCGTTTAGTCCTTTGTCCCTTCCATTTATCTCTTCGTTAATTCCTGTTCACAAATAGAATAATTTTTGCTATTAGTCCTCTGAAAATCCCTTCGTGGCTTAATAGTGACAGTAGAATGTGTAGTGTCGTCTATCAAAACAATCAGACCATATTTCTTCGAAAATAATGGTGGAGAAACTATCGCTTTTAACCCGGATCGCTACATTGTGCGATTGAAAATTTCTTAGCACTAGGAGTTTTTCAATTCCAGAACATAATCACTAATGGTTTCAGCAACATAGTACGATTGCATATGCTGCAACAATTAATATGACGAAATTTCGAAAATTGTTTCCAGAGTATTTAATTTCTCGTTTTTGCGAAGTGCCATGAATACTACAGGATTGTTTCCGATCTCTGATAACGAATTTGAATGACATCACGTGCGTCAGTAATCACACCGACAGCTGAATTGCGGCGAGAGGTGACAGACCAGTAGTGAGTGATTTCACAATGAAAGTGCACGGTGTATCACAGTAGCAATGTCCAAGAAAATCGAGCCACTTTGGGAGGAGTACATAACAACCCTTTCCGATGCCAAGTACAGTTACGTAAAAATACTAGCAGCCTGCAAAAAATGTGAGTTCGTTATTTCCAAGAAAGGCATCTTGTGTGTATCTAATAAGACTGGCAAAGCTCGGATGGGATTAATTCCAATGTGGAAAAAGCAAGCAAATCCACCCGTCACAAGTCGACGCACCCCACGAGATATACAAATTAATTCCATTCGAGCTTTACCAATCTTATAACGTACACAGAAGATGCCTTTCTTGGAAATAACGAAACCTCGTTTATTGCAGGCTTCTTTTTCTCATTTAACTGTACTTGGCATTGGAAAGGGTCGTAATGTACCCCTCCCAAAAAGGCTCGATTTTCTTGGTAATTTTGCTGTGAATCGCCGTGCACTCTGACTACGAGATCACTCACTACTGATTTGTCACCTCGCGCCACAGTTCAGCTGTCGTGTGACTCCTGGCGCAAATGATGTCATTCAAATTCGTTAACAGAGATCGGAAATAACCCTGTACTGGTACAATAGGCTTACTACTTGTACTTTTCTCAGATAGATCTATGGGTCTATGACCTCTTTCTGTAGATAGGTATATAAAAAAATAAAGTGAATGGCAATAAAATGGAAAACCTGAAACAAATAAAAAGACGAATCTAAAGAAAAATAAGAAGTTCAAGCTTCGGGCGCAGCAGTGCATTGAAAGCGATGAAGCTCATCTAAAGATATAATTTTTAAAAAGCGATAGTGAAAGTGATGACGGACAAACTGCAATAATTGTAAGTAACTGAGTCTGTATCTAAATTATAAGTATCTAACTTATTGTCAATAGCAATGAATGAAAGTTAGGATAGAATAAGAAATGTCAGAAGGAAGTGAAATAGGGAATGAAGTGTGGCATTGTATAGGGCACATACATAGACATTACGAAGAAGTGAAGAGAAGCGACTAGAAGCATTTGAAATGTGAATATGAATAAGAATGGAGTGTGTGAAATGTACAGACAAATTAAGAAATGAAACTGTGGTAGAAAAACTGGCTGAAGAAACAATAATGCTGAAACTGGTCCAGAAAATAAAAAGAAATGGCTGGGTTACTGGCTGAGAAGAAACTGACTGCTGAATGATGCACTGAAAGGAATGGTGAACGGGAGAGAAGTTGGGGGCAGAAGAAATCAAATGATTGACAACAGTAACATATTATATGAATCGTGTGCGGTAACTAAAGGTAAGCGTTCACTACATCGTATCGCACTCCTCGTACGAATCGCACGCAACGGATATTTTAAGTGCAGTGCGTTCACTGTAACGGCTCTACCTCATCGCCTCATCGGATTCCCTATCAGCTATTTAAGACGTATGACGTACGATATTGACATTGATGAAAACAGAGGAGTTGAGGTTAGGTCTATTAATCATGAGTGTTAGCGAATAAGAATTTGTAATTGTTTCATGCTTCTTAATTGAAGAGGAAGAAACGAAAGAGATATTGCTTACATAATATATGAAGAGTCCACTGCAAGAATGATGGATGTCATTTGGAATTTATTTTGCAGGAGAAGCAATTTAAAGTTTGAAATGCTTAGCGCTCAAAGCTTAACTGTGATTTTCCGATCATTACTGGACAATGACTATCAGTGTTAATGCCATATAACTCTGTATGTGCATTCTATATGTCTTAAGCTATGCATTGACAGTCTCTGTTCATTTTCGACAAGAAAGTGACATCCATCATTCTTGCAGTGGGCTCTTCATATACTGTAATGGGAATGCCTTAAATTATATAATTCTTCGCAGTTTTCTACAAGCGAAATAAGTTTTCCGTCAGCCATTTTGGCGCGACACTGAACATGGCACAACATAATAGTAACAGTTGAGCAATTAAATTGATTTATTAAAGAAGGCCATGATCGCACGCATCGGAAAAGTTGCTCATCTGAGAAACGTGGACGGATTTACTGACAGCCGATGCGTGCGATATGATGTAGTGAACGCGGTTACATAACAAATACAGCAAAGATTGTCTCTTTCCGATTCGTGCGATGAGTGCGATACGATTTAGTGAATACTTATCTTAAGAGAAAAGCGGAAAAGAGGGAAGATTGAAGAATGCTGAGTTTGCAGTGAAGGACCTGCTCTTGAACAGAAAACTATGAATGAAGTGAATTGCCAAAAGAATTTTATTTCATCCAGGAAACCGTTCAGTAACTCTGCCGAGTTCTGTATTTTTTTAATAGTAGCAAGGTGATTATCGATACTTCACCTTTGTAAGGGATAGGCCTACTTCCTTATTGGATAATATAATCCCCTTCACTAATGTGTGGGCATCCTTTTACAAGGATGCAGCGCCTTTATTAGTTATGCAACACAGTAACTGTGTATAAAAAAGTGAAATCTCGTGTGAATCTCGATGACCCCGAGGGTCAAACAGGTTGGGGCTTCGGGGCAAGGCACGGCAGCGTGAAGGATCCACCCAACTTGTTTACCGGACTGGCAGCACAAAGATACTTTCGCTTGCATCATCGCCCCAGCTCGGGTCATGTTCTGCGCTGAGTAATGATGAGGAATGAGTCTTGGACAAGTGCACTGAAAGCTATGTAGTTGAATGAGTTCCCTTTTCCTTTAGGCCTCACTAGGCACTCGAATTTGACTCCAGTATCTCCAATCATCTTGGTGATACCGGTATAGCTGCTGTTCTGACGATATTATACCCGACGAGTCTGTGATCAAGATTCACGCAACCTTGATTCTATATTTTTTAATGTTTGAGCTAATGTCTAGCTGTCTTCACATACCGAAGTCCCTAAGAGTGCATATTTTCTACAGGGTGTTAAAAAGTATCCAATATTTTAGAAGGTGCTAATATGCATCAAAACAAGAAAATAATGTCTAATAAACATGGGTCCTACAACACATACTTTCTGAGATCTGAACAATTGTTCATAGGAGATGCTCAATGTGACGTCCATTCATGGCAATGCATTCCTCTGCCCTTCGGCGTAAGGAATCACGCACTCTTTTAAATTCACCTGGTTGTTCTTGATAACTAAGGGCCGTATTCATAGAAATTCTTAGCGCGGGCTTCCGGTGGATGATCAGCGAACTAACGTTTTTCCTATTCATAAACCAGTGTTAGCGATATGAATTGATATGAATCCTGCACAAGTAACCAGTCGATAGCCGGGGCTAGTTTAGCACGCTCGTAGCGTGGGCTAGCAAAATGTCTATGAATAGCACCCCAAAAGTCTAGTGGATTTACATTTGAGAAACAAGCCGGCCAAGGTGTGGGGCCTCCTCAAAAAAATCCAGCGGTCCTGAAATGTCAGCGTCAGGTGTTCACGCTTATTGTGGAAAAAATGTGCCGGTGTGCCATCATGCATGAACCACATCTGTAGTCTTTGCTGACATGGCACATACTCCAGCAAGGTAGGCAATACGTTAATAAGAAAGTCCTGATAATAAGCCCCAGTTAATCTCTGTGGCCCTTGATCTATCTCCAAGAACGCCTGCCCATACGTTGATTGAGAATCGGTGCTGATGCCTTGTTTCTTCAAGTGCTTGGGAATTTTCATCAGCCCACACATGCTGATTACGAAAATTCACAACACCATCTCTGCTGAACCCTGCTTATATCCGCAACCAAACTTTTCTTTTCAGTATTCCTTGCGACGTATCAGTATTCCATGCCAGGAGTGTTAACTATGGTATGATTATCTTGTAGCCTGTTGTATTGTAGGGCAGAAAAATGCATTGCCATAAATGGACGTCACATTGAGCACCTCCTATGAACAAGTGTTCAGATCTCAGAAAATATGTGTTGTAGGACCCACGTTTATTAGACTTTTTTTCTTGTTTTGATGCATACTATCACTTCCTAAAATGTTGGATACTTTTTAACACTCTGTATATCATTGTACAGAGTACACCTAGGTAAAAAAAAACATGGGTAGGCATAACGGCTCGGTTAGAGAAGCCAACGTACTATGGTAGGAACGACCATGAGTTTAAAATCAAATATAGGAAACAGAAATCGGGTGTAGGTAAATTCTCATTTTTAAATCGAACTATAAATGACTGGAATGACCTACCTGCAGCGGTCTTTGAGGGCTGTCCTTTCTTAAGGGGAGAATCGATAGGTCCCTATATACGCCATGTTTAATTGGTGCACTTTATGTATCTTTGTCTCTTAATGTATTTAAGGTAGAATCATGCAGTTTTGCACATTAGCAGACAAGAATGTTTTTAAATGTTAAATGTTATGTTTTATTTAACGACGCTCGCAACTGCAGTGGTTATATCAGCGTCGCCGGATGTGCCGGAATTTTGTCCCGCAGGAGTTCTTTTACATGCCAGTAAATCTACTGACATCAGCCTGTCACATTTAAGCACACTTAAATGCCATCGACCTGGCCCGGGATCGAACCCGCAACCTTGGGCATAGAAGGCCAGCGCTATACCAACTTGCCAACCAGGTCGACAATGTTTTTAATCATCCTTGGATTTTTCAGATTATAATGTTAGAAATATTAAGATTTTTCACCAAACATACCCACATTGTCCCCTTAAAGAGATTTAAAAATAAATTTAAAAGTCGTGTATAAAGTGTAAATTAAAAAAAAAGAGACGTTTCATTACTTAAGGTGCATGAATTTACTTAGACTGACGAGTTATTCCCTTGGTTTGAATTGTAACTTATTTTAAAATAGCTTGTAAGAGAGTCTTAGACTGTACATGTTCAGTTTAATGTAGTTCTGTTTATAAATATGAATAAGGACGTGTTTTAGGTATCCTACAAGCAAAACTCAGCTCGAACTCCTCGCGCCGCGCATGCTATATCCTTCTTATCCCCCTGCAGTAGCGGCTCCTGGTATAGCTATAACGGCTACGGTTGCGGACATGTGCACCCAAAGAGCAGCTGTAACAATAACCAATTAAATGAACATAACATTACAAGATGTTACCATCGTCTCTTTCTAAGTCATAATCGGTATCTATCTTCACTGGAACTGTCCTCATATTTAAATTTTAAATATTTAAATTAAATTAAATTAATATTTAATATAAAACGCTATGTGACTCCCTGACTCTGTAGCAATAACACGTGTTCAGTTCAGCACAAGAAGACAATACGTGCGCATGCGCATAGTGTCGGTGGTGTGATTGGAGACGGGGAGCATGCTGGGAAAGGGAGCATACGTCATCTTCGCGAGACAGTCACGCCCGCTGGTTTCTGCGCACTGAGTTTTGTTTGTTGGATGCCTATAGTAGGTTGTTTGGGAATGAACTTCCTGATCCTAGTTATCAGGCAGTACATATCACTTGAGATATGTGTCAGAGGAGGAACAATAATTGTTACATACTCGTACATCTTAAGTCTGATTAGTGAAATATTGTATGTTACTAGTCACCGATGTGTGCAATGGAGGGAGAAAGGAACTGGCCACGCTATCCCATTATCTTCTGACTTAGTTGCCTCATGAGTGATACCTTATTGATGTTACTTAGGAGTTAGGATGTTGACTAATTTTTCAAATTAAAAAAAGAACCATATCTCTTTCCCAGACTAACGCAGGAAAATGATTTGTTACCAAAATTGAATGATGTCTGTAGTTGTGTAAAAATGCACTTATATATGTTTTCAGTCCCCCCCCCCCCGCAAAAGAACGTACAGTATTACTGAAATGACATTTAATAACATCCGAAATAGCTTTCCTACCTCTGACTCTCTATGTTTACTTCTCCACTGACAGTTATGGCTAAAATTTCGTGTATTGCTGTATATAAACGCACGCAGGACTTGGAAAATGTGCACATTTCTCTTATTGTGCATGATTTACCTCTGCAGGCGTAGACAATCATGGTATTATCAGTGTGTAACATATTGATACATAAAGAAGCTGGTCAGAGGAACTAATCCGCACTTGTTGATGGTTGTAATCTTCGTATTGGAGATGATAATGCATATACAGGACGTTTCACGAAGATTTGTAACTGAAGATGAAATTATTATTTTGGTTAAAAAGTTAAAAAATAATGTTGCTCCTGGTATAGATGGAATTAAGAATAATACTTTCAAAATTATTATCAAATATATATTAAAACCCATGGTTCATACTTTTAACTTATGTTTTGTGCAAGGTATATTCCCAGATGTTTTGAAATGTGCCATAGTAATTCCAATATACAAATCTGGAGATAAAAATAATTTAAACAACTATAGACCTATATCTTTACTTCCAACATTTTCTAAATTGCTTGAAAAATGTTTAAAGAATAGATTAATAAATTATTTAGAAAAACATAAAATCCTCTCTAAAAATCAGTTTGGTTTCCGCAATAATATTTCTACTGATGATGCTCTTATTAATGTTACTGGAAAAATTATCAATGAACTAGATATCGGAAACAAATGTTTGGGTATTTTCTTGGATCTACGGAAAGCTTTTGACACTATCAATCATAATTTACTTTTGGACAAACTACATACTATTGGAGTCAGAGGTATAGTTTTAAAATTATTCCAATCATATTTTAGTAACAGAAGGCAAATGACCAAAATTGAAGATCAATTTAGTGAATACAAATATATTGATATAGGTGTACCGCAAGGAACAATTTTGGGACCTATTTTATTTCTAATATATGTTAATGATCTGCTAAATATAAATTTAGAAACATTTAATGGATCTATATATTCATATGCGGATGATACAGTAGTTATTTTCAGTGGTTTTTCTTGGCAGGAAGCATATAGAAATGCTAATGTAGGTGCTAACATTGTTAAAAAATGGCTTAATTCCAACTTCCTTTCTTTAAATATATCTAAATCAACTTTAGTTCCTTTTTCGTTAACAGCTGCCAGTGTTCAAAATTTAAAATTTAGCGATAAATATCGACTAATAATACACAGTGAAAATTGTTTAGATCCCAAAAGTTGTAAATGTCCACCTTTGAAAGAAGCCACGTATGTAAAATATCTGGGTATCATTATTGATCAGAATTTAAAATGGCCTCATCACATTACTTATCTTTGTAAGAGGCTTCGTAAAACAATTTATAAATTCGTTAATCTTCGCTGCTACTTACCTATTAGAGTTTTACGAAATGTTTATTTGGCCATTATTCAGTCTATCATTCAATATGGTATAATTGTTTGGGGTGGAAGTACAAAAATTAATCTTAGTCCGTTAAATTTACTACAAAAACGAATAATTAAAATTTGTTTGAAGAAACGTTTCGATTATCCAACTAAATTAATTTATTCTGAATTTAATGTATTTAATATTGAACAAATTTATAAGTATACGCTGTTAAAATTTTATCATAAAAATCGTAATAAGTTTGTAGTACAGACACACAATTATGACACAAGACGAAATATTAATTCAACATTAGTAGAACCTAAATGTCTCACATCTGCTGGTCTAAAGCATAGCATAAATTTTGGCCCTCGGTTGTACAATGCTTTAACTAAATTACACCCAGAACTTCTAACATGTAACCCACTAACATATAACAAGAAAATTAGAAACGTGTTAATATCTTAAATTTGATTAAATAAATTTATAGCCTATGTGTATGAATTAATCAACCTATATTATATTTGTATTCTATAATTTTGAAATATATATTAATCCTACTTTTCACGTGCGATATTATTCTTCTCTAGTGTTAATATTATAGTATATACTTAATTCCATTGCCGCTGTAATTATATTTTAGTTCCTATTTTATTTTACTTATTTATTTATATTATTATTATTTTTTATTTTAATATTATATCTGAACTGCGACCGAGCACGAGCGCTGCTCATTCGGTCTCAAATTTTGTTAATACTACTGTATCTTCTTTTTATATTGCTTGTATTATTTTATTTGTATTTATCTTTGTTTGTTTTTGTAATTATATTTCTTTATTCTGTATATTTGAATTTAAATAAATAAATAAATTTTTTTTTACATATGTTCTAATCTCAATATTTTCACAGTTACACTAATTTGAAGTTGTGAATAAAATATCTTTTTTCTTTAGTTTTATGGGTAAAATAATATTACAAATAGAGAATGAACTATTGAGAAATATTATTTTTTTTATTGGCTCGTGTTCTGAAGCTAAAAATGTGTTGTTAATTGCTTTGTACAGATTTTGTTTTTCAATTTTTAACTAAAAATTACATTAATATTACGCACTTACCACAAAAATTGTTACACATCGTACGAGTTTAGGAACTTTATCCTTTACAATTTAATTATGCATACTAATGTACAGTCTTGAATAATTTACATTAGTGGCGTGATTTATAACAATTTAAAAAAAAAAAAACGCGTAAGGAAAATATAATTTTGTAGTTAAATTCGAAAAAAAAACTATTAAATTCACGACACATTTTTAGCTTCAGAATACTAGTTAATTAAAGAAATGATACTCCTTAATAGTTCATTCTCTATTTGTAATATTCTTTCACCCTTAAAACCCAAGAATAATGGTATTTTACAAACAACTTCAAATTAGTGTAACTCTGAAAATATTGAGATTAGGACACATGTTTATATGACATTTTTTGCTCAGAATGTCTTCGGAAATAAGCTTCGTAAGTGACGGTAAATCCTCGTGAATCACCCTGTACACATATGCGCTATTAGGAGCATTCCTTAAAAACGCTATGGAATTTCATAAACATATGTACGGTGATTTATTTTGAGAACAGAACTTGTGAAACGGACGCATTCCTGCTTTCCTTGATCGTGGCTGAGATCTAGACGGGCAAGAGAAAAAAGTTCCGACACATGCGGTGACTGTGGATGCTAGCAGCTTCGTGTTGAAATGTCAAGAATCCTCCTCAACCCGGATCCATGGCCGATTTAGCGTTCAGGCACGTCTACTATTCGAAGCCCGGTCTCTCTAATGTGAAAAGACGACCAGCTGAGTAGTGGTTTACATTTGTTACGTTGTGTAACATTGAGACCACTTCAGTAGAAATGGGGCCACTGGGATTTTGTTTTAACCATTTCAGTACTACGTTTGACTGATTAAAAAGATAGGAGATTCAACGAAGTTATCGAATTACGTCTACAAAGCAACAGTGGGAAATGTACGAGAAAAGAAGTTTTAAGAAAAGGAAATCACTTTCAATTTTAAAACAGTCTGTGCTCAATAATTATTTTTTTATATTATCTATTTTGAAAATACTCCTTAAGGCACTTTTAACTTTCCACCCGTCTGCATACTTGTTTTTATCTGTCTGTCTATGTCTGTTTACCTACATCTGTACCTGCCTACATGTCTGTCTCTGCCTGTCTGAACTGTCTCACCTGTCTGCTTCCCTGCCTGTCTGAACTGTCTTGCCTGTCTGTATGAACTCTCTCGCCTGCCTTTCTGTCTGCCTGAACTGTCTCGCCTGATTGTCTGTTTAGGCCTAAACTGTCTCGCCTGCCTGCTTTTCTGTCTGAACTGTTTCACCTGCCTGCCTGTCTATCTGAACTGTCTCGCCTGTCTATATGGACTCTCTCGCCTGGCTGTCTGTATGAACTGTCTCGCCTGCCTTTCTGAACTGTCTCGCCTGACTGTCTGAACTCTCTCGCCTGCCTGTCTGAACTGTCTCGCCTGCCTGTCTGTCCTGTCTCGTCTGGTTGTCTGTTTAGGCCTAAACTGTCTCGCCTGCCTTTCTGTCTGTCTGAACTGTTTCACCTGCCTGCCTGTCTATCTGAACTCTCTCGCCTGCCTGTCTGAACTGTCTCGCCTGGCTGTCTGTTTGAACTGTCTCGCCTGCCTGTCTGAACTGTCTCGCCTGGCTGTCTGTTTGAACTCTCTCGCCTGCCTGTCTGAACTGTCTCGCCTGGCTGTCTGTTTGAAACTGTCTCGCCTGCCTGTCTGAACTGTCTCGCCTGGCTGTCTGTTTGAACTCTCTTGCCTGCCTGTCTGAACTGTCTCGCCTGGCTGTCTGTTTGAACTGTCTCGCCTGGCTGTCTGTTTGAACTGTCTCGCCTGGCTGTCTGTTTGAACTCTCTCGCCTGCCTGTCTGAACTGTCTCGCCTGGCTGTCTGTTTGAAACTGTCTCGCCTGCCTGTCTGAACTGTCTCGCCTGGCTGTCTGTTTGAACTGTCTCGCCTGGCTGTCTGTTTGAACTCTCTCGCCTGCCTGTCTGAACTCTCTTGCCTGCCTGTCTGAACTGTCTCGCCTGGCTGTCTGTTTGAACTGTCTCGCCTGGCTGTCTGTTTGAACTGTCTCGCCTGGCTGTCTGTTTGAACTGTCTCGCCTGGCTGTCTGTTTGAACTCTCTCGCCTGTCTGTCTGAACTGTCTTGCCTGCCTGTCTGAACTGTCTCGCCTGGCTGTCTGTTTGAACTGTCTCGCCTGCCTGCTTGCCTGTCTGTCTGAACTGTTTCGCCTTCCTGTCTGTCTGAACTGTCTCGCCTGGCTGTCTGTTTGAACTCTCTCGCCTACCTGTCTGAACTGTCTCGCCTGCCTGTCTGAACTATCTCGCCTGGCTGTCTGTTTGAACTGTCTCACCTGCCTGCTTGCCTGTCTGTCTGTCTGAACTGTTTCGCCTGCCTGTGTGTCTGAACTCTCTCGCCTGCCTTTCTGTCCGTCTGAACTGTCTTGACTGCCTGCCTGGCTAAACTATCTCCCTTGCCTGTCTGTTTGAGCTGTCTCGCCTGTCGCCTGAACTGTCTCGTCTACCTGCCTCTCTGTCTGAACTGTTCGCCTGCTTGCCTATCTGAACTGTCTCGCCTGCCTCTTTGGCCATTACCGGAATAGAGCGCGGCAAACATTTGGCAAAGACTATTTCTTTTTCCTGCTTAACGGTGCTATATCGAAGGAAAAGTGTAATAAAAGTTTTGTTATATTTATCATGTAGAATCATCTCTTAAATGTCGGTGCATCGGTCCTCTTCCACTTTGTGTATATAAAAGCTTATATACATATTAGTCACAGTTATAATTTACTTAATCTTGCTGTTTTCCAAACGTGGACATTGAAAAGACATCGAAGGAAATGTTGATATGTTGATGCAGTGGACAAATTTCTGACAAGGCTGTCGATCATAATTCTAATGTCTAGAAAAAATATATCTCGTAAAGTAACTCATTGTGTTTTAAATGATCTAGTGAACGAAAATACGAAATTCTTTATATCTTAAAGAAGACTAACTGGTTAAATATTTCAACATGGATGATTCCCCTTGCTATTGTTCTTATATTGGTTGTCTTTGGTGAGAAAACTTGGTACGGACGAATAGAGACTGTTGGTAGATTCGTGAAAATTTCGGCATGACTGCAGTAATGCTTCAAGAGAAATGTGCGACCATCTGTACCGATTGGTCATGCAGTACGGATAAGAGAAAGTTATAACAACATGGAACTTCTCTCACAAAAAATATGGTTCATTTGCGGAGATTTCAAAGTCATCGTCATCCTATTAAGTCTACATTGTTGGTACTTTATGTGTGGGTGAGACAGTCGTGCTGAGATTTAATCCCTTCGAAAAATATTGCACCTGACATAAAATATGTCACCAATGAAATATGTGATCGTTCCAAGTACTTTCGTCAATCCTTCATATCAAATTAGGGCATAGAAGAAAACTTTATTAAAGGTCAGTTTTGAATGCTTACGAATTAAGTTTCCAGTAATCAGAGATGGTAATGTAAAGCAAGGTACGTTTTTTTGGACACAAATCAGAGAATTGTGACAGATTATGTTGAATTAGATAATGATTTGATTGTTCTTAAAAATATTTGGAAACAATTTTTTGCGAGATCGTGCGTATTTGCTTGGTTTCCGCACAAAACCAATCCGCGGAAAGTCTAAAATTCCACATTCAGTATTCCCAACCTAACACACATAACAATTTCCCTCTTCTTACCGCTTAAGTGACATATTGATTTTACTGCTTTAGGCTTTTAACATATTATTTTTAGAGACGTTCAATATAGTAATACAGTAATTATAAATTGGAAACTTACCACTGCAATTTCACCTAAATTGCACTGTTAATGATTGTTTTTAAATATTTGCAAAAATTAAGTAAACTCTATAACTCCACTAAAGTTGCTGCATTCGTGATGCAAGTAACATTAAGGAAGCCGTGAAAAAATCAACAAGATTCCAGACTCAGACTAGGGGGGAAAAAAAGACAGACGTATATCACTGCCTGCTGGAGTATAGTAAACACAGAAAACATTTTAAAGCAACAATGTTGAAGATAGATATTTTTGTTTTGCAAATTTGCCGTCATTGAACACAAACCAAGATGGAGATTTCATTGCAACTAATTAGAAATTCCTCTTTCAGGTATGTAATAAACGATCTTCGCACAAAATAATGTACGATACACGAGCGGTATGTTTTCTTTCAATTCTCGGAAATTAACAAAGCTCAACTACGTTTCGCTTTTTCAAACTTTTCCTCGAACATCAAAACTTCAACACACCGCTCTTATAACGCATATTACTATTGCAAATCAGCAAATTTAAGAAATTAGTTACTAGCTACTACAGGCTTATAACCATGGTATATTCTTCGGAACGTACTTTCTGCCCGCTGCTGTGATTATATGGATAGCGCATGTGCTTTCCAAGCAAACGGTCCGAGGTTAGATCCCCGGTGTGACCAATGAAAGAAATTTATCTTCCGTTTACTGGACTGGGTGTTTGTCCGTTGTCTTGTCACTGTCCCGTGATATCTCAGCGATAGCTCTGCTCATGTCGATCCACAACCAGGAAGGTTCACTTTGTAAGATGTATAGTGTGCGATTCTATGATTCGCCCTCTCTTACTTGCAGTGGTGTGAAAGTCAAATAAATCGGGAGGTTAAACAAAATAAGGAAGAAAGAAAGAGAACTCACGTTTAGAATCCCTGACCTAAATGTTGGAAACATGAGTGAATAGCACGGTGAAAGATTTCATCAAAATATTGGTGAAATGCAGAAACAGTATTACGGGAGGTAGTACTCGTGTGTACATTGGTAATTGCTGGGCACTTCGTGAAAAAAAAAAGAAAAACTTCAGATAATACTAAATGAAAATTAAACCGCTGAATATAATGAAAGATGAGTGTAACAGAGAAAAATTCTCTCCGGCACCGGGATTTGAAACCGGGTGTTAGCTCTACGTGCTGACGCTCTATCCACTAAGCCACACCGGATTCCCATCCCGATGTCGGATTGAATCCTCTCAGTTTAAGTTCCACCACTTGGGTTCCCTCTAGTGGCCTGCGTCATAGATGTATGACAGTGGCACAATATCCACACATGTGCAGAGGTGCACTCGTTATGAGTGACTGAGTGGCCGGGATCCGACGGAATAAGCGCCGTCACGCATATCATATATTATTATGATATACCGAAGTATTTTCCTGTTCCACTCATCTTTCATCATATGATGACGCAGGATATCTGCATGGAAATATCATATGTACTTCGGTACATAATTCGTTATTTATGTACTTATTTATTTTAATTCTATAGCCCCTTTCAATCTGCACAGTTACGTTACTTCCACTTCCACCTTATAAAAACGGATCGTGAACCTTTTACAAGTAGGCTACCCGTATCACTTCATCCCAATACCTTGCACAATGACCATGGAAGACGGGGTGGGTTCTCCCTGCATGTTATTTACAGATATTTCTTGTACAGGGACATCATTTTATTTTTACTTCAATTTTTATTGTACTGGTACCTGAGTTTTTGAATGTACTTCACTCCCACCCCTTCTACTAACAAAGTTCCAACTGTCCTCCACATTGAATGAAGGCCGCTTATAGTAAACAGCACTGAGTTAGTGAGTTCCAGAAATATGTTCGCGTTATCCAGTGACGAAAGAGTTTTCAATATTGAATCATATTTTTGCACAGGTGCTGTCCGTTTGCCTACGTCGCATCCCGGTTTCCCCCACCTGCTTCTGCTGCTCCCCTCTGTCAAAAAGCTGGGCTGTCTTAGCTCTTTTCTGAAAACATTAATTTCGGTTAGGAATTGGACGTTAACGTAATATTATATAACTGTTTAAAATAACTTAAATAAAAGGGCCTCGTTAAGTAATTAACTGTCACGTGATTCCCCCCCTCCTTTCTACGATCCTGCGGCATAACCATTTGGACGGATAGTAGATAGCATGTCTGAGTAATTTTATCTGTGCGGGTCGGGCAGAAATGAAGATTGAATTTACAGTACGTAAGGTACTCTTTACAGAATTATTTCAACATAAGTTACTAGTACGAAGGACGAAACTGGTAATTGGAATTACACACATTAGAACTGAAGCCTGTATCGAAATGAACGGCCACCGTTTTCAAAAATATGTTTAAATATCCATATTATGATTTTTTTCAATTTAACTTCATTCTCTCTAGTGTACGCTAATGTGTTGCGGACAGTATAATATACACTGCATAATGAATACGTCCGCACGGACAGCTCAGTTCGTGAGTAAAAACACTCATTGTTAATACAGTACTGTATTTTGATTCAACAAAAACCTAATGAAAATTATCAAACTCAAAAGCGTGATATATCCTAGTTTACGTAAATGGATGAACTACTTTTCTTCCCTCCTATAACTAATAAAATGATTTGTTTGTATATTATGCCAGTATCATCGAACTCCAGTCGTGGAAGGGGGTAGCAAACTGTTATCAATCGTTGATCCAAAGGTATAGCCAGGTTAATATTAGAAATATTAGTAAAAATAAAATGATGTCCCTGTAGTTACAGTTACCCTTCTGGCTATTTCAGTGCGCTACATGTATTGAAACAACGTGAGAAGTATGCAAACAAAGACACTTGAGGATAGAACATGGATGGGGTGTCCTCGAAGAGTGGTCTCATCCAAGTGAGCGTCGCTCAAGATACCTCTGTATTGTTCATATGCACGCTGACTCTTCACCGGTCAGGTTCGTAGCTAGCGGGAAGGCTGAGTTTCGTAATGCCCGTTCACCGTGAGCAAGGTTGAAGTGCCCGCAGGTCGGAGGAAGAGAGATTTTTCCCAAACTCCTTCGTGCTAACGGAACTCTTCGCAGCGTAATATCGTAAAATCATGCTTGTCGTTGATGACGCTGCGTTTATAAAATTACACGTTGAAGTAAGATAGTAAATAAACGTTCAGCGGGATTTGAGGGCGAATAGTAACGGATTAGAAGAGAGACTTCGCCATAGATTTAAAAACTGCTCATATCCTCTATTCTTTACCAGAAGTTAGAGAAGAACTCTTGGTTACTGTCTTCCTTTAGGAAATAATTTAAAACTCTCTCTCTATTTTTCATTTTCTTGCCCGGCGAGTTTTACATGTACATTACTTGCCTCTAAAATTGCACGGTTTTTAACGTTGATTAACGTTTACCGTATCTACTAGAGTAAATTACCTCCTCAAGATTTTAGGACATATTTTTCATAAATTATTTTTCTTGCGTAATTTCTCCCTTACATTAATAAATTGTACACCTCTTTTCCTTCGAGAGCGTCCGTCGTGAAATTTACAAATATGTATCGTAAAATTTAACACGCAAAGATCCATCTCTTCATACTCATATCATCTTCTACATACTCATACCTTCTACACAACTGACGAATTGTTTATGATTGTAAATTTAATTAATCTACTTGATATGAAATGTACAATTTTGTATAGCTCATCTAAAATATGTTTATATACAGGGTTAGTTAAAAGTCCTGCACTACCTAAATAACTTTTGAAGCATGTGGTTCAGTGACATGAAACTTGGTATGTGGGGATAACCGTATACTAAGAACTCAATAATGGTATTACCGAGCTATTTATACTTCCGATTTAACCGGAAGTAACTCCAACTCTCTTATTTTAAATGGAACACCCAATATAGTATTTTATTTTTGAATAGTACTCATTAAGAGCTTTTCAAAAAGTACCCACACTTGATACTTCTGTACAAATTCAGTGTTGCTAAGCCAAGAAAACAAAAAAGTGTATCGAATATTAAAATAATAAATGCACTACCTAAATAACTTTTGAAGCATACGGTTCAGTGATATGATATGGTATGTGAGGATAACCATATACTAAGAACTCAAAAATGGTATTACCGATTTTTTCTACTGCCGGTTTAACCGGAAGTATGTCCAACTCTCTTATTTTAAATGGAACACCCAATATATATATATATATATATATATATATATATATATATATATATATATATATATTAATATATATATATATATTAATAAAGCTCATTAAGAGCTTTTCAAAAAGTATCCACACTTGATACTTCTGTACAAATTCAGTGTTGCTAAATAAAAATGGAAGTGTTGCAAGATATTCCTAAAGCCTGGTTAAATCATTCCTTAAATGGTTTCTATGATCGAGTGACACATTGTAAAGCAGCTGAGGGCTACCAATTTGAACACATAATTTAGAAGGTGAGCTAGCTTTGTTTTGTTTTTGTTAAGAAAGGAGTATTTTGTTATTTTAATATTCGATACACTTTTCTGTTTTCTTGACTTAGCAATACTGAATTTGTGCAGAAGTATCAAGTGTGGGTACTTTTTGAAAAGCTCTTAATGAGCACTATTCAAAAATTAAAAAAATATATATTGGGTGTTCCATTTAAACTAACGGAGTTGGGGTAATATCATTATTGAGTTCTTAGTATATGGTTATCCTCACATACCAAATTTCATGTCACTGAACCGTATACTTCAAAAGTTATTTAGGTGGTGCGGGTCTTTCAACTGACGCTGTACATTGACTTAATCTGTTTACTATGCAGCCTATTGTATATTTTTGTTTAGCTTAACTGATGAATTGTATATGCTGTAAATTAAATGGTAGTCTGTGTAGTCAACTGATGAATTATTTGTGCTTATGAATGGAATTAATCTACTTGATATGAATTTTATAGTTTGGTACAGCTTAACGAAAATACGTTTGTAATTGAATTATGTATTGTATATGTTTGTATAGTTTGGCTGATCAATTGTATATGCTTTAAAGTGAATAGTAGTCTATATAGCTTAACTGATGAATTGCATAGGCTATGATGTAAATTGAATAGTAGTCTGTATAGCTCAACTGGCGAATTATTTATGATTATAAATTGAATTAATCTACTTGATATGAATTTTATAGTTTGGTATAGCTTAACGAAAGTATGCTTGTAAATTGAATTAATCTGTTTACTATGTATTGTACAGAGACATCATTTTATTTTTACTTCAATTTTTATTGTACCTGAGTTTTTGAATGTACTTCACTCCCACCCCTTCTACTAATGAAGTTCAACCGCCCTCCACACAGATCCAAGACCGTATATACAGTTATAGTAGCCTTACGGTCATAGTAAACAGTACGTTCCAAAAATATGTTCACGTTTTCCAGTGACGAAAGAGTTTTCAATATTGTACCATTTTCACACAGGTACTGTCGTCCATTTGCCTACGTCGCATTCCGGTTTTCCCCACCCGCTTCTATTCGCCTCTCTATAAAGGCTAGTGGCTGGGCTGTCTTAGCTCTTTTCTGAGAACATTAATTTCTGTTAGGAATTGGACGTCTACGTAATATTATACCCATACAACTGTTTAAAATAACTTAAATAAAAGGGCCTCGTTAAGTAATTAACTGTCACGTGATTTCCCCCCTTTCTACGACCCTACGACAAAACCACTTGGACGGACAGTAGATAGCATGTCTGAGTAATTTTAACTTTTCGGAACGAGCAAAAGTGAAGATGGAATTTACAGTACGTAAGGTACTCTGAGAGTAGGTATAGAATTATTTCAACATGAATTACTAGTACGAAGGACGAAACTGATAATTGGAATTACACACATTAGAACTGAAACCTGTATCGAAATGAACGGCCACCATTTTGAAAATGTGTTTAAATCTATATTATGATTATTTTTCAATTTAACTTCATTCTCTATAGAGTACGCTAATGTGTTGTAGATAGTATAATATACGCTGCATAATGAATACGTCCGCACGGACAGCTCAGTTCGTGAGTAAAAACACTTATTGTTAATACTGTACTGTATTTTGATTAAACAAAAACCTAATGAAAATTATCAAACTCAAAAGCGTGATATTTCCTAGTTTACGTAAATGGATGAACTACTTTTCTTCCCTCCTATACCTAGTAAAGTGATTTGTTTGTATATTACGCCAGTATCATCGAACTCCAGTCGTGGAAGGGGGTATTAACCGTTGATCCAAAGGTATAGCCAGGTTAATATTGGAAATGTTAGTAAAAATAAAATGATGTCCCTGTATATGTTTGTATAGTTTGGCTGATAAATTGTACCTATATGCTTTAAATTGAATAGTAATCTGTATAACTTAACTGGTGAATTATTTATGCTTGTAATTTGGAGAAATTTGCGTGATATGTATTATACATTTTTGTACATCTCAACTGATTGAATTGTTTATGCTTTGAAATCGAATTAACCTGTTATGTATTATATTTTATAGTTCAACTGATCAATAATTGTTTGAGTTTGTAAATTTAATAATCTGGCTATGTACTGTATATTTTATTTGAGCCACCAATGTAGCTCAGTCGGCAGACTCGCTGGCCTGCTGATCCGGAGCTGCGCTCGGGATTGGGTTGGATCCCCCGTTTGGTCCGATTGGTTGATTTGTTCCGAGTTTTTCCCCAGCCGTGGGGCGGATGCTGGGTTGTCTAGGCGAGTTCTCGGCCTCACCTCACTTCATCCCCGTTTGATCTGATTATCTGGTTGGGTTTTTTCCGAGGTTTTCCCCAACGATAAGGCAAATGCCAGGTAATCTGTTTGCGAATCCTCAGCCTCATCTCACTGCATCTTGCCAAAAAAATTGTATTTGTAATCATGTACAATTTTGACTTGTTTCACATCTTAAAGCTTCATTACTAATGTAAGATATACAATAAATGAAATGAAAAATCGTTTCATGTCGATGATTCTTGTGACGACAAGAAAGATGATCTGGATTGGTTGTCTGATAAATTAGTGAAGTGTAAAATACTTGGCCTATTACGTTTACTTTCTTTACGTAGCGTTATTAAAAAGTGTACTTACTTACTGGCTTTTAAGGAACCCGGAGGTTCATTGCCGCCCTCACATAAGCCCGCCACCGGTCCCTATCCTGAGCAAGATTAATCCATTCCCTATCACCATATCCCACCTCTCTCAAATCCATTTTTATATTATCTTCCCATCTACGTCTCGGCCTCCCTAGAGATCTTTTTCCCTCCGGCATTTCTGGATTCGCCCATACGTGTTACATGCCCTGCCAATCTCAAACGTCTGGATTTAATGTTCCTAATTATGTCAGGTGAAGAATACAATGCGTGCAGTTCTGTGTTGTGTAACTTTGTTATTAAAAAGTGTTTTTTTTTTAATTCACATCATGTGAAGGAAACAAGCAGACAGCTCAAAAGGGAACTGGAATATGTAATCCCAGTGTTGATTACAAAACCAACACTTAATCACCACATTATAAGGTAGAATCTCCATTATTTTCTGTCGAGTTGGTGACTCGTCCGATACTCGTCACTGTTTTCCATCCGAGTCTGAAACTTGTCATTGTTTTCAAACGAGTTGACGATCATCAATTAAAGGGTTCAGAGCAATAGTGGGCCGAGCGCCATATACTAAAAACGGAGAAAACAATGAAGTTAAGTGAATATCATAGTTTAATGAAGATTGACATATCATTTAGTTTTAATGTGCATACTTATGTTACTTGCTATATGTTTCATTGAATTATGGTATTCACTTAATATTTAACCCTTGTTTTCTCCGTTTTTAATATATGGCGCTTGGCCCTCTATGGCTCTAAATACCATACATAGTTTAATGAAGATTGACGTATCATTTAGTTTTAATGTGCATACTTTATATTACTTGCTATATGTTTAATTGAATTATGGTATTCACTTAATATTTAACCACTGTTTTCTCCGTTTTTAATATATGGTGCTTGGCCCACTATGGCTCTGAACGCTTCAATTATTGTTTTCCATACTCGCCCTTGTTTTCTGTCGAGTTGAATTTCAGGTCTTAATTTTAACATAATATTATCAAGCAAATTCTCACTGACAACTCCTCTCTGATGACCGATGAAATTTAAGTTACCCATTCAGGAGAGTACTAATGGTTCTCTTTCATCCTTGTCTCCCCCTACTCTCTCTCTCCCTCCCTCTTTCTAGAGAGAGAGAGAGAGAGAGAGAGAGAGAGAGAGAGAGAGAGAGAGATCTCTTCCTGATCAAAGCGTATGCTGACCGCTTAAACTCGTACGTCTCCATAGCCTGGAAGGTATTTTTACTGCGAGAGAAGCGGGCACACCGTTACCCCGACATTCCTCTCCGGAAATGTGGGTTCAAAACTCGAAGA